>NW_005370509.1:19342-24534 GCF_000412655.1 Myotis brandtii
GGCACATACCCAGTAAGGAGTGTGCAGGAGGCAGCTGATGGATGTTTCTCTCTCATCGATGTTTCTAACTCTCTATCCCTCTCCCGTCCTCTCTGTAAAAAATCAATAAAACATATTTAATAAAAAATATCTTTCTTTAATTGATTTTAGTGAGAGAGGAAGGAAGAGAGAGAGAAACATCGATAAGAGAGAGACATGGATCTGCTGCCTCCTGCACGCTCCCTACTGGGATCAAGCCTGAACCCCAAGCTTCTGCCCTGACCTGGAATCTAATGGGTGAACTCTTTCTTGTTTTATGGCTCGAAGTTCAACCACCGAGCTACACAGGCTGCGGTCAATTTATTTTCAGAAAGATCTTGAGCCACAAATGATAACTTTTTGGAAAACATATTACTTCTCATATATTGATATAATAAATGTAGCAGGCTCCAGATGGCTACCTCTATAGGTAGAGTTTTGGAGAAGTTTTACCTTCACTCTTTACTTGTTTCTTCCTCACATTACATTTAGCAGCTCTTTTGTATATGAGTGTGTGTTCTCATTTTCTAATGAAAGTGGAAGGCCCATTGTAGAACCAGTGATGCATCCATTCTCTATCCACCCCAGAGGCAGTGTGTTGGAGCTTCTTGCATGGTGTCATTTCCATTTTAGCCTGTTTGGCTCCAGGGAGTGGAAGGAAGTTAAAAAAGTTTTCCATTCAGTGGGGAGCTGTCCTTTGGACCTTGTGGTGCCAATTCTCTTAGATGTGTGTCATTTAGGACCCAAGAGAAAAACTATGCTAATATTTGAAAGTTGTGTCTTTCTTTCTTAGTGTCATTGGGCTCTTATTTTGAATTAATGTTTATTTTTTCTTTCTATATTATTAATAAAGATGAGGAAGAAAAAGGTAAGTTGTATTAATGTATTTTCTTAGATACCTAGTCATGCTTCCACCCATTAAATGTACCTTTTCCTTTGACCCCCCAATGATCATCATCCTCAACCTCAAATACACATTTTTACATGATATTCTCTTGAATCTAGTCTTTCCAAATGAAAGTTGCCAATATTTATCTGCTATTAAAACATTCCTTAATGTTCCTTTTTTTTTACTTGTCTGGTTGTTGCATCTACACAGATACTCCTTTTGAATCAGGTACATTTTATTAATTATGCATATTTGAAATACTGTCATTTTCAATGTGGCTAAGGTAAGCATTTGTTTAAGATAGGTCTGGATCATTTTATTTGGACCAAATAACTGTCATTTAATAATTCATTTCCTTACTTTCATAAAATTTAATTAAGAAGAACATTTAGACATTAAATGTAAATTAAAATATAAATTAACATAAGGCAAGGTTTGTATTCATTGGTTGATAATAATGTTGTGAATAGAGGAGCCCAGGGAGATCACTCTGCAGTACCTCTAGAACAGTGGTTCTCAACCTTCCTAATACCGCGGCCCTTTAATACAGTTCCTCATGTTGTGGTGACCCACAATTTCATTGTTACAAATTGAACATAATTAAAACATAGTGATTAATCACAAAAAAGATATGTAATTATTTATGTGTTTTCCAATGGTCTTAGGCGACCCCTGTGAAAGGGTCGTTCAAACCCCAAAGGGGTCGCTACCCACAGGTTGAAAACCGCTGCTCTAGAAGATTCTCTTGTATTACTAGTACGAGTAGGACCAGAGAAGCTTCTCTGATTTGATGTTTGTGGCTACTTTCTACTACATAGCTGCTTCAAGAAATAAAATTGGATATTCCCGTCAATTGAAAGCCAAAGAACTGATTAAATCTTACACACTGAACAATAATATTCTAACTAATGTCAAAAGACAAAATGAATAATTTAAAAGGTAACCATCAGAACTACTGTTCCTAAAATTTTCTATAATTTAGTAAATTTACTTATTATGCTCATATTCATTTTGGGAAGAAAAAGTTAAGTTCCATTAGTGAATTTTCCTAGACACCTATTCATGGCTTCATCATTACATGAAATCAAAACTGATTTCAACCACTATATTTTGCAGGTGTGTGTATGATTGTGTGTGTGTCTACAGGCAATTGTGTGTACATGTGTGTATGTATTATGTGCTCCCTGCTTGTTTGAAACATGAATTTTGCATTAAATTTGCATCTTCTTTCTACATTTTTCATGATATTTATACTGATTTCTTTATTTTATTTTCCAGAAGAAAGCAAGATAGATTTTGGTAAATTTTTTGTCAACCCATTACTCTCAATCCTGTTAAAATTACTGGCTTCTCATTGTTTTAATCTGTCTTGCTTGTTAATCTATATACCATCCATTGGCTCACTCTTCTCCTGGATGTCTATGCTTCTCTCCTCCAAAAATCGCTATATAGACTTCTCCCACATTAAATCTCTCCATATCAATTTGCCAATCTTCCAACATTCATATTCTTTCCTTTTCCACTTCAATATCATTTGTCACTATCAACATTGGCCTTTTTACTTTCCAGAGACTTGTACAGTTTAACTAATAAGTTGGTGAGATGAAGGGCTTTAGATTGATAGGCCCAAGTTCTCATTCTGAAAGTCTTATAGAACACAGACAAAGATAGACCTCTGTCATCTACACAAAATTAAAAGGCCCACTTTTAAGTATTTGATACTTCCTCTAACCTGAAGTTTGTCTTTTAAAGCCTGTGCATTAAATTTTGATAACATTCATTGGTCAAGTGTGAAGTTCAGATTCATTTTTCTATTGCCTTTGACAATATTACCCAAATTATCAAGGTATCCAAATATTATCCATGATTATCCTGGAAAAATGATACAATTTTTATTATGACCAAGTGTATTTGAGACAATTATTTGTATAAGGTTTTATATCTCAGGAATTATCCCATTAAAATAAATTCTCAGATTTTCATGTAAATGACATAGGATACAATTATCCCAGGCTATGGGACATATTTTTTCATACAACAACAATATAAATCTTAAAACATTACATACTCCTTATAAAGACTATACTATAACTATACTCTTGAAATGCAGTTGAATAATATGTCTAATGTATGTGAGAGTTTTATATGACTACCACTTTTTTAAAACTTTATTTTTATTGTTGATGCTATTACATATGTCCCCATTTCCCAATTTTGCCAACTTCTTATTTTTTTCTATAAGAGATAAAGGCATAATAAAAAACCAATATTTGACAGAGGAAGTGCTCACAACTGCTCTCAGGGTACATTTTGAATCTCAAAAACGTGTCAGGTATGACCCCGAAGAAAAGATATTGAAGTATTATTAACATTTCTGTCTTCCTCACTTTCTGAAATTAAGGCCTCACTTTGGAGGAATTGTTTCCTTCTTTATTTTATTTAATCAACAAAATGAGGAAGAAAAAGGCAAGTCTTGTTCCTGTATTTTCCTGTGTATCTAGTCATGGTATCTTATTACTTATTCCATGGACTTTAATTTTAACTTGATGGCTCAATGACCATCATCCTCAACTCTAAGAGCTGAGTAATTTTGGATAATATTTTCCTCATTTTCTTGTCTCTAATTGATGCTCTCCATATTCATTTGTTATTCAATTTTCCCCCTTTATAATTTCTGTGATTCGTGCAGTTGTTACAATCTATGCAAACAGTTTCTTTGTGGCCAATGTTATTATACACATACCTCTAAACTATGGCATTTCCTGTGTGACTGGTAAGTCAGGTTTGTCCTAGATATGCTCAAGTCCTGTGACTTAGAACTCACTTCACAGACATTTAATATTTTCATTCATTTCATGGGATTTAAGTAATATAAGGTTAATTGTGGCCTAGGTTAAAGTGGAAACCAACATCAAAGAAGGCTATATTCAGTGCTTGATGTAAATGTCAATGGAGAGTGTATAATCATGTTTAACCTCCAGAAAGTAAATGGTTTTATATCCTCTAATTCAGTGACTTTGTCTAATTTATACAACAATGCTATGCTGTTACCTGAATTGACTTAACATATATCTTTGGTAGCAACCACAGAACTTACTAAATTGTACAAACTAAATAATAAAAGCCTCAAAAATGATTAAGACCTAATATTTTTAAATTTATGTTTCCATTCAGCAAAATACTCACTTTATGCCCGTCTTCATTTTTTGAATCATATTCTTGGACAAAAGTGAGCATTCAGTCACTGTGTGTGTTCATGTGCCTTCCAGTAACACATGTGTGTACATTTATCTTCATTCTTATGATTTTAATTTTAAAAGTAAACTTTTGATTAATATTTAATTGTCTGTGTTTTTGTTGCCTTGATTTTACATGGATCTTTCCATTTTATTTTTCAGATAGTCTTCGGAATTATTTTGGTAAATTTTTGACAACTCTTTACGCTCATAACACTTTAAATAACTGCTAACATTCCTGCTTTTTTATCTACCCTTTGGCTTACCCTTTTTTTCCTTCTCGCTCCAATATTTTGAAGGTGGCCTTGACCCATGTGAACTTCTCTCCATATCTTTTGCCTGACATTGCATCCTTTCCCATTCCTTCATTTTCATTCCATATCATTCCTTTTCCATAGACATTAGCTTCTTATGTCTCCATTGATTTGCCATAGTTTCATTATGAATTTTGTAGTGATGACAGGGATAAGACTGAAAGCCAAATCTCTTTCATCCTATGAATAGTTTCTGAATACAATCTGTGACATAGAATCTCTGTTTTTTGTCGCTCAAAGGAACTTCCTTCAACTACTGTTCTTTCACAGTCTATATAAATTCAGATGTTATGTCTTTGTTTAATATGAGTTTTCAGGTAAATTCTCTGATTTGCCTTGATCATATTATTCAAATATTCCCAGATATAGAAATATTTTACACAATATTTTGTGGACATGTTTTCTTTCCATTACAGTAATTTTATTTCTCTTTTTTTGCATTTTCATTGACACAGTTATTAGCTGTGCACATTGTAATTCTTTTTAATGTGTTTAGAAGTACTCCATACCTTCAACAAAGATCATTGATAATGTATGAAATTTTATGTTAGTGATATAAGAAGATGTTATCCTTGCATAATACTAAAGGAACTTTTAGTTTAACACTATTTAAAAAAATTAAAAGTTTTACATTCCCTATTCTAATGATACTTTATAATTATATATTTTTTTGTTTTCAGGAGAAATAGAAGTTATCAATATATCCCTACAGTTTGTAGTAAGCTACAGAAGGCT
>NW_005370510.1:0-207 GCF_000412655.1 Myotis brandtii
GTGTATAAGGATTTAGAACAGTGGATTGGAAATAGGATATATAAGTAGGGTGAAATTTTGACAGGGGGTAAAAAGAAGGAATAGGGAAAATCTAAAGCAGGAATAGGTTAAGAGAAACGGGACAACAGAAAGGGAAACATGAGGAAGAGGGTTTTAGCATAGAGGTAAAGTTGAGATAGGGAAAATTGATGCTAAAGGAACGATGAA
>NW_005370511.1:0-498 GCF_000412655.1 Myotis brandtii
TCAGTAAGCACTCTGAAAGTCAGTGGCATAAATGTACTAATTAAAAGACAGATTATGAGGGTGAACCAGAAACAAAACCCACTTTAAATATAAAGACACATATAGATTAAAAGTAAATGAATTAAGCTGCAGCCTGTTTTGCTCAGTGGATAGAGCATTAGCCTGTGGACTGAAGGGTCCCAGGTTAGATTCCAGTCAAGAGCATGTACCTCAGTTGCTGGCTTGATCCCCAGTCCCTATCAAAGCATGTGCAGGAGGCAACCAATCAATGTGTCTCTCCCTTTCCCTTCACTCTCTCTAAAATTCAATGGAAAAATATCCTTGGGTGAAGATTAACAAAAACAAAGTAAATGGATTAAGTAACATTAAAGAGATTATAAGAAAAATATATTCCAAATTTTTTTGTTAGTATAATGGTTATGTTTAAATTATTAACACCTAAGAAATTGGGTAAGGGTACATACAATATGCTGTAGTATTTTATAGTTGTTTTTTTTT
>NW_005370512.1:0-504 GCF_000412655.1 Myotis brandtii
CGGTGTTTACCTATGCCACCATCTTGGTTTCTCCCCCGACCTTAATCATTTTTAAACATATAATTCAGTGGTGTTACATATATTCATTTTATTGTGAAACAGATTTCCAGAACTTTAAAAAAAAATTTAAATTCTTTATTGTTTAAAGTATTACATAAGTCAGCACATGCCCTCACCACCCTCCCCCCCAGAACTTTTTATCTTACAAGTCTGAAACTCTATTAAGTAACAACTTACCTTTTGTTCCCTCCCTAAGGCCCTAGTAGCCACCATTCTACTTTCTATCTCTATGAATTTGCCTACTTTGAATACCTCACATAAGTAGAATTATACAGTATTTGTCTTTCTGTTACTTATTTCATTTAGCATAATTTCCTCAAGATTCATTTATGTTGTAGCATGTGACTGAATTTCCTTCCTTTTTAAGGCTGAATAATGTTCCATTTTACATATAGATACACACACACACACACACACACACACACACACACACACACTGAGTGG
>NW_005370512.1:1120-14093 GCF_000412655.1 Myotis brandtii
TTATCTGCCAGTGAACATCTGGATTGCTTCCATGTCTTTGGCTATTGTGAACAGTGCTACTATTAACACGAGTGTGCAAATACCTCTACTATAACTGCTTTTGCACTACAATGGCAGAGTTGAAGAGTTATGTCAGAAGATTCAGAGACTACATGTCCTGCAATCCTAAAGTATTTATCTGTACTAAAGTATTGAAGGAAAAGTTTTCAGAATCCTACTCTAATTGCTTCCATGTCTTTGGCTATTGTGAACAGTGCTACTATTAACACGAGTGTGCAAATACCTCTACTATAACTGCTTTTGCACTACAATGGCAGAGTTGAAGAGTTATGTCAGAAGATTCAGAGACTACATGTCCTGCAATCCTAAAGTATTTATCTGTACTAAAGTATTGAAGGAAAAGTTTTCAGAATCCTACTCTAACCCAGTGAAACTGTCAAAGACTCTCATCAACTTCTCCACTGTTTTTCCCAGATTAGAAATCTCTGGGTATCTGTTTCTCTGGTATCTTAGTAATTCCTCACAATCTTACTAGATCTTTGATGCTCTTAGGAAGAACATTTTTATATTTCATCCAGCTTCCCTAGTTGTTTTCAGCACTACGGTTGGTCTGAATTGCCAGAAGTAAAAATCAGCTCTAGCACCTTTTAATAAATTCATTTTATATTTAAAGTAGCCAGAATCAGTTTCTGTTGATTGCTGTTAAGAACTTTGAATGATAATTTTCTTCTACTTGAAGATATGAAAATGATTCCACTGAGAAGAATACCCAGATAGTTTGCATGTTTTTAAAAAATATGTATTTTTATTGATTTCAGAGAGGAAGGGAGAGGGAGAGATAGAAACATCAATGATGAGAGAGAATCATTGATTGGCTGCCTCCTGCATGCCCCCCACTGGGGATGGAGCCCGCAACCCAGGCATGTGCCCTTGACTGGAATCGAACGTGGGACCCTTCAGTCAGCAGGCCGACGCGCTATCCACTGAGTCAAACCAGCTAGGGCAGTTTGCATGTTTATGTTGCTGGGAAACCAGCCGAAAGAAAAGATCCTGATTTTTGGCTAGATTGATAAGCACTGATTAAGAAGGATAAATTAGGTTTTGTCTGCACTCAGAGGGCAGAGAGGATTATGCTTAGAACTTGGCTTATGCTACTGCCTTCTCCAGGGGTACAAGTGAGTAGGAGATTGGCTCCACCTTATGCTGCTATGGACCACTTCAGTCATCCCACCAAATGAAGAAGCTTAACTGACTGAGGTTTGAGGTGTGTGTGTTTGGTTAGTTTCGTTTTCTTGTTTTGTCTTTTTTTGTTAATCCTCACCCGAGGCTATTTTTCCATTGATTTTTAGAGAGAATGGAAGGGACGGGGAGAGACCGAGAGAGAGAAACATCAATGTGAGAGAGACACATCAATTGGTTGCCTCCCTCCTGCACCCCAACCAGGGCCAGTGATCAAGCCCTTGGCCAGAATCAAACCCAGGATCTTTCAGCCTGTGGGCTGATGCTCTGTGGGCTGATGCTCTATACACTGAGCCAAACTGGCTAGGGCATAGTTGGTTTTTTGGTAACTTTTCATGTTGACATGTAATCACATTTACAGAAAAATTGAAACAATAGTACAAGGAATTCCTTTATACCATTTACCCAGATCCACTAATGGTTTGCAAAACCCCATTTGCTTCATCATTCTGTGTGTGTGTGTGTGTGTGTGTGTGTGTGTGTGTGTGTGTGCGCGCATACCTTTTTTGAACCATTTGAGAGTATGTTGGAGAGATCATTAAACACTTTGGTACTTCCTAAGTACAAAGAAAAAATGTTTACATAGTCAGGAAATTTAGCGTGAACACAATACTGTTATTTAATCCATAGTCCATAGACTGTTTTTCCCTTCTGTTCCAGTAATGTCCTTAATAGCTTTTTTTAATACCTCCAGTTTAGAATCTAATGCAGGGTTATGTACACATTGATTTTCATTTCTCACTAATCTCCTTTCATCTAGAACAATTCTCCAGTCTTTCTTGATTTTGATATCTTTGAAAGAGTTCAGGCCAGTTATTGTGTACCGCGTTGATTGGTTTTGGTTTGTTTGATGTTTTCTCATAACTACAAATCCAGTCTATGCAGTGTTGGTAGGAGCACCACTAAAGTGATGTTATGATCTTCTCAGTGCTTCCCATCAGGAGGCACATGAGTCCATTTGTCCCAGGGTTAGTGATGTAACTTTGACCACTTGATTAGGAGATAGCTCCAGGGTTTTCCACTGTGAAGTTACAACTGGAAATAATTAAGTCATCAATAGGGAAATATTGTGAAACTACAAAAATATTCTGCACCTCATCAAACTTTCATGCACTAGTTTTAGCAACCCTTAATAAATCCCTAACTCCATCATTCCTTCTGCATTTATCAATTAGTTGACCTTTCACTGTGAGAGCTTTTCTGCCTCCTCTGTATGTATGACTCATCTTATGCTTTCCCTTTCCAAGCTCTGGAACCTGCACTGTCTTCAAGGAGCCCTTGACTGGCTGAATTTTTAACAAAGCCCAGGAATACATTCGTAAAGGCGAGTCCTCACGCCCAGCGATAGCCTTTATGATCAGTTGCAGATAGCAAACTGTAGTGTCAAACTGTCCCCTCTGCAGAGAGGCTTTGCCTGGCAGCCAAATCTAAAGGAGCCCTCTGCCTCCACATCTGTTGGCCTCTATCACTTAACCCTGTTTTATTTTCTTCACAGCACTCAACCGCTGTCTAAAAGTATCTTGTTTGTTGGCATATATTTGTAATTTTTTGATTTCTTCAACTAGAATATAAAAGACCTACCAGTCCTAACTCATAGCTTTATACCTAGAACCTGAGCCTGGCACAGTTAAATATATAAATGAATGAATGAATGGCATCTTTCTGCTCAAAAATGCCATGAACACACATTTGCATACCAAATTTTATATTTGTGGAAGATTTTCAAATGACATCTAACCAGATTCCCACCATTTCTTAGAAGTTTCTTGATCCTATATCCAGATAGGAAAATTCCCATGTATGGTAATGACTACAATGTCCGTGTTTTAAAGCATTTTATTTGTTTGTTTGTTTGTTAATCCTCACCTGAGGATATTTTTCCATTGGTTTTTAGAGTGAGTGGAAGGGATGGGGAAAGACAGAGGGAGAGAAACATCGATGTGAGAGAGAGACATTGATTGGTTGCCTCCCGCACACGGTATGTACTGGACCAGAATCGAACCTGGGACCCTTCAGTCCGTGGGCTGACACTCTATCCACTGAGTCAAACTGGCTAGGGCCAATGACACTGTTTTAGTAAATGTTTTACGCATTCAAATATTTCTCTATCAGCCTATAATGGATTTAAGTCACCCTGTTGCTTTTGTTGTTGTTAATCCTCACCTGAGATATTTTTCCATTGATTTTCAGAGAGAATGGAAGGGAGAGGGAGAGACACAGAGAGAGAAACATTGATATGAGAAAGACATATCAACTGGTTGCCTCCTGCACATGCCCTGATCAGAACAGAACCCGGGACCTTCCAGTCCAAGGGCCAATGCTCTATCCATTGCGCCAAACAGGCTTCGGCCCTGTTGCTTTTTGTAACTGTTATCCTCCCAAAATATCAAGCTATTGCTGTGGTTACTCTTTAAACCAATCTTTTTTCACTGGGTCATCTCTGATACCATGGTGCAGTTGGAAAATCTAATTCAAGTACTTCCAGATGAGTCATCTGTGAAAGCCATCATGTGAATGCTAATCATGAAGTTACCACACCTCACCTGCTCAGAGGTATGTGGAAGAGGATCATCAAAGGGAATTTAAATGTGTAGACATGGCAGTAATCAGTGCTTTTCCTCTTAGTTCTTCAGGACTCATTAAATGTATTTAGAAAAATCCTGAGAAAATAAATCTAAATTAGAATTTTCCAACCAGTGGTCTGTAAGGTGCAAGACATATTTTAACTGCCACACACCTGCTTTTCCTCCACAATTTGCTTAGGGATATGACTATAAATCTGTTCTTCTTTCTCATCCCTCTCTTTTATCTTATTTCCATAGATTGAAATAGAGAATGTTTAGAGTTTTCCTTTCCATAGTACTGTTTTTATCAGGAAGCATCTCCTGAAACCAGTCTCTTTCTGTCATTTGGTTTGATGTGATGGCACAACAGGTTATTGGGACTCGCCTTACCCATCTGGTCTGTCCTATGCAAAGGTCAGAGTCAGCTGGCTCCAACTCTCAACACAGCCAGCACAGTATTAAAAGCAAAACAAAACTGGTCTGGAGAATTTAACTTTGGCTATACAAGATGTTAAACATTAGGAAAAGCTGGGTGAAAGATCTACAAGAACTCTCTGTACTGTTTTTGTAACATTTTCTCTAAGTCTAAAGTTACGTATTTCAAAATAAAACTTTTTATAAAGCCCTCTAGAACCCTCTATTTTTGCCTTGTAGATAGCTGATAGCCTGAATTTCACTAATAATTCATTTTAACTGAAATAAATGGCATGAAGTTCATAAATAATTCACTTTAATCTTGCACTAACTTTTTCAACTATTTTTCCTAACATCCTCAACTCCTGATCACATAATGCCTGAAATTCATTTCTATAGTTTGACACTTGATGCTGGCCATCAGTTTCTGAACTTTGTCTGCTTTTCTTAAGAAACCTTTAGTTTTAGATTATTCAGCTCACCCATCTAAAATGGGCCCAGAATCCTTCCTAAGATGTAGGTCAGGCTTCCTGGGCTCACAACTGGACTAGTCAAAGTTAATCTTTCAGAGAGCCACCATGGATGCCCACCACTTTCAAAGCTTACAGGTGTTCTCCACAGAAAAGTGAGCATGGTCAGCTTCACCTTTTACTCTCTTCCTGTCAGAGACATCACTGTTAGCCTTCTTTCCAAGGTCAGAACTTGACCCTGGGAGAAGGTTGACCTCCAGTATCTTTCCCATTAGCTTGACCACTTAATCCCTAAGTCAAATTGACCATAAGAGGGAGTTGTGCCCTGGCCCATGTGGCTCAGTTGGTTGGGTGTTGTCTAGTACAATGAGAGGTTGCTGGTTCAATTCCCAGTGGGGCACACACCTGGGTTGCGGGCTTGATTCCTGGTGGGGGGCATGCAGGAGGCAGCCGATTGATATTGTGCTCTCATATTGATATTTCTCTCTTCTCCCTTCCTCTCTCTCAAACAAAACAAAACAAACAAAAACAGTAAAAAACAATTAAAAAAGAAAAGGGAGTAAGAACCTTCCAGTTCAGGCATTCGTCTTCCAAACTCCCAACTACTTAACCTAGTCTGTTCAAATGGATCCCTGCTCCAGTTTCCCCTGACATAGACTGCTATACTACATTCTTACTGTTTAAAAAATTAAAATACCCAAATCACCCATAATTCCATGAAGCAACAAAAAAGAAATAGCGACTGTGAATTAAAAAGAAAAACATAATATATTTATATTTATATTCTGGTATGCTTATTCTTAACTCAATAAAAAGGTATCTACCAGAAACTTACATGAAACTTCTAACAACATGCACAAGAGTTAAACATGCCCTTTAATGTTGGGAACAAGTCAAGGATCACTGCTATGCTGCTAATATTTAAAATAGTATTGCAGAGGCGAACCAAGATGGTGGCGTAGGTAAACACTGGTACTCACCACCTCCCACAACCACATCAAAATCATAACTAAAATACAGAATAACCATCATTCAGAACTGCCTGAAAGCTGGCTGAATGGAAGTCTTACTACAACTAAAATAAAGAAGAAAGCACATTGAGACTGGTAGAAGGGGCAGAAGTGTGAAACGGGCTGGTTTGACCTCCACATGTGGTGTTTTTTTAACCAGTAGGGATATCTCAGCTGTGGAGGTTTCCTGTGAGGAACAAGGGGTCCCAGCCCCACACCATAGCCCCATCCCAGGGTTCCAGAGCTGGGAAGAGAAGTCCCCAGAACTTCAGGCTGTAAAAACCAGCAGGGATTGTGGCTGAGTGACACAGAGGTTGGTGGAGACCCAGGCAGTTCCTCTTAAAGGGCTGGCAGACAAGCTTACTTGGACTCACTCCCTCTGAGCTCCAGGGCTGGGGCAGTGGCTGTGGGGATCCAGGGAAATACGGGAAGGAACTGCATTGTCTAGCATTGGAGCAAAAATGCAGGGACAGCTTTCTTCTGGACAGGGGTGCTCGCAGGGTCATTGTTCCTATGAGGAGACTTCCCCCATCACAGAGCTGACTGGCAGCCATATCTGAGGTTCCATCAGAGTGGCTCACACAGGAATAGTGGCTATTAACCAACCATCAAATAAAAATGCATAACAGCCCTAGCTGGTTTGGTTCAAGTGGATAGAGCGTTGGCCCGAGGACTGAAAGGTCCCTGGTTCAATTCCGGTCAAGGGCACATGCCTAGGTTGTGGGCTTGATCCCCAGTGGGGGGCGTGCAGGAGGCAGCCGATCAATGATTCTGTCTCATCATTGATGTTTTATCACTCTCTCCCTCTCCCTTCCTCTCTGTAATCAATAAGAATATATTTTAAAAATTTTAAAAAAATGCATAACAGCCCCAAAGGTGGAAAACAATATATTAATTTATTTCCAAGAAAACAACATATAACAGCATCAAAAACAAAGACAGATTCAGTAGTTTTGGGTCGTCTCCTTGGAAAGGAGAAAGCCACTAGTCCAACACTACACACTTCCAAGATTAAAGTATTAAAGACACAGGAGAGGTGACTAGCAATAGACATGTAAACATCTATTCCAAAAGATTTCTCATTCTATGTGAGAATATCCAGTGTAAAACATTTCTTCTTCTAGGTGGTGTCATTTAAGTAAGTTGAAAAATGACTTTGCCATTAGCTCTTGGTGTGTTCCCTAACCCTCAGCCCTTTACTACCCAATGCACTTCCATCTTTTTAGGCAGCAGGAACAAAGAAGGCTTTATTTCAGTCATTCTCTTTAACTATGATTAACATTCAACAGGCACAATTATAGGAAAAAAAGAAAAATTGTGTTAATTAAATGCATCATTAGTTGAAGTAACTGTTTTTCATGAGGATAAATAAATACTAAGGAGCTCAATGGATTGCGGTTCTCAACCTATGGGTCGCGACCATCGGAAAACACATATAGCATATCAGATATTTACATTATGATTCAGAACAGTAGCAAAATTACAGTTATGAAGTAGCAACGAAAATAATTTTATGGTTGGGGGTCACCACAACATGAGGAACTGTATTAAAAGGTCGCGGCATTAGGAAGGTTGAGAACCACTGGATTAGAGGAATACAAAAGTAGACTTCACACTTTTCTAAGGTGACATGACATTTTCTCAATATTAACACTGAGATCATTCTTAAATATATATTTTATTGATTTTTTACAGAGAGGAAGGAAGAGGGATAGAGAGTTAGAAACATCGATGAGAGAGAAACATCGATCAGCTGCCTCCTGCACACCCCCCACTGGGGATGTGCCCACAACCAAGGTACATGCCCTTGACCAGAATCGAACCTGGGACCCTTCAGTCCACAGGCCGACGCTCTATCCACTGAACCAAACCGGTCAGGGCTGAGATCATTCTTAAAACCTACCTTATCTGGCTATATTTCACCTTCTTTAATATTCCACCCCCAGGAAATGAACTAAGACCAGTAGGAGAATCCCAATTGTCAGACAGAGAGCTTGTTTCCTAATGCTTAGTAACAACCTCTCTAAGCTTCACTCACTTCATCTGCAAAACAGGGGTAATGAGGACCTCACTAGAGTGCTGTGAGGTTTAAGTGCAGTGAGCTAGCAGAATGTCTTGAACACATAGGCTTTTTTAGCTTCCTTCCCTTCTCTCTTTTGAGTGATCTCTGACTTAAACCTCAGTTTGTAATTACTGAGATCCTTGGTTCGATATCACAATCTGTGAATGTATTAAAATACAACCATTATCTAAGGTTCTCTAGAGCAGTCTATGCAACCTTCACATTACCAAGATTTTTAGAGTGAAAAAGCTTGTGTCTTACTTTTCCCTCTTTGTCTCAGCATGTGTCTGGTGTATAGTAGACAATAAATATTTACTGACTGCATGCTGAATGAATTGGATGAGGGAATGGACAAGAGATAAATGGCAGGGATGTTTACCCACAATTGAAAGCTCTTACAAATCTAGGCATTCTTATCAGCACCAGACATTGTTAAGCCACTCAGAGAACACTATAGCATTGTTAAAGCCTCAAGGAAAGAATTTGGTCTCCATTTTGCAGTTAAGATAACTTTGGTGGGGGTGGAGGGTGGTGGCAGAAGAGATTGGTTCATTCTGAGGTATAAGAGACTTGAGACTAGATCCATGCAATACCACCTCTCTTCTAGGAGTTTCTTCATTCTGTGAGAACTTTTCAGCTTTCTCAATGAAAAATGATGAAAGGGGGATCAGAGCACATTCTGATATAATCGAGAAATGGTCTGCTTCCCCCGGGGTCCTTTTACTGAAGCAGCAGGCAGTGACTGCTTAAAGCACATTCTGCCTCCTGTTAATGACTTTATACAGAACTTCAGCAAGAAAACTGAAAATGCTAGTGCTAAAACTCAGGAACAGGATCTAGTTCTTCAGTTCTAGTAGCTCAAGTTTGAAAGGAGATCGGTGAGTTATCCAGAAAGCTGCTTGTACATCTATGTACAGTTGAGCAAAGAAGAGTGGTGTTCATTAATATGTGGCTATAGGTCTGTTATAAAAGATTCCCTCTTCAAAGAAACCCAGTTCTTCTCTCCTAAATCATATTACATACACTTCTCCTTTCGATTAGAACATTTATATATAGTGAATATCTGGTGCAAAGATGTGACAATAGTGAAAATGATCATTGATCAGAACAACAAGCTGGCACAGAGGTGAGCATCAGGAAGCAGCCAGAGTGGACAAAGGGCCAGGACCGCTCTGCACAGCCTCCTGTTATTGTCCAGTGGATATTTCAACATATAGTAGTGGAGCCAGATCCTGAGGTCATGACCTCAGTCCTGAAACTGTTGGCCAAGGTGAAGTCCTCTCTCAAAAGCTCTTCTTCCCAACAGCGACTTCCCTTCAATCACAAGTTGCAGGCGATCAAAAATACCAGCTGGGTTGTATTGCAGTTTCACTCTGATTTAAGGTTCGTTCTCGAAGTCTCAGTTCTAGGCATTCCACAGTAAGGGGGTATGTAGTAAGTTCAAACTTGTTAGCAAAAAGGCTCGGCGAATTAATCAACCACTTTAAGTCTCCATTTCCATAGATACAAATGCCACGCACGTAGTGGCCTGCAAAGGAGAAAACAAAAAACATCAAACATGCTTGCTTTCAAAAGGCAGGGGCCATGAACTTGCAATGGTCCAGTTACTGCCTGACTACTGAGTAGCCAACACTGGACCAAGTGCTATGGAATTCTAATGAAACATGATTGTGTAGGGCCAGCCTACAAAGAAGTTCAACGGTTTATGGAAAGACCAAGGGCATAAATATGTCTTTGGAGAAAATGAGAGTTAAATAACAAAGCAATAACACACTAGGCATCATGAGGCAATTCATGTATTATCTTATTAAGAGTTATGGGTGAGAGGTTCTAGAAATGTGCAGATGGCTTAATGGGTCACACTGGTCAGGCCTCTTCCCTGAGCTCCAGTCTAGTCTCTCTAAGTGCCTACTTTATACCCTCTCTTAGATAAGTAATAAACCTAACCAATAATAACATGTCAGGACTGAACTCCTTAGTCCTCTCCAAGTCTTCCCCATTGAAATCCACAGCAATTCTATTCTCTGATGATTTCAGCACTTCTCCCTTCTCTTTCACACTCCACATCCAACTTCTCAGCAATTCTGTCAGTTCAATCTTCAAAATATTAAAATAAAATTTGACTACTTTTCACCACCTTCACTATTACCATCCTGGTCCAAGTCACCTCCATCTTCCTGTCTTGAGCTGTTGTAATAATAATTGGTTTCACTGACTCCACCTCTGCCTGTTAGTAATATTCTCAGCATGATAGCCACAATGAGTTTTAAATGTAAGCAGACCATGACTCCTCTGCTTAAGTGGCTTCTCATCTATGTGGAACAATAGCCAAAATCCTAGCAATGGCATTTAAGACTTCTCAGAGTCGGCATAGCTCAGTGGTTGAGTGTCGACCTATGAGCCAGGAGGTCACAGTTTGATTCCCCGTTGGGGCACATTCCTGGGTTGCGGGCTCGATCCCTAGTGTGGGGCATGCAGGCAGTCGGTCAATGATTCTCTCTCATTATTGATGTTTCTATCTCTCCCTCTCCCTTCCTCTATGAAATCAATAAAAAAAAAAATATATACTAGAGGCCCGGTGCATGAAAATTCATGCACTGGAGGTGGGGTGTCCTCAGCCCGGCCTGCCCCCTGTCACAGTCCAGGAGCCCTCAGGGGCGGGAGGCAACCCGGCAATCAGGCCACTGCCAGCAGCACAAGCCTCGGCCAGCCCTGGTTACCTGAGCCTCGAGCAGCCCTGAGCAGCTGGGGGGCTGAGGGCAGGTCCAGCCACACCTACGCCTGAGGTGCCCCCTCCCTCCCACCCTCGCGGGGTTGAAAGGACTGGGGGACTCCGGTGGGGCTGAGAGGACTGGGCGCTGCCATCTTGTGGCTATGGACGCTGCCATCTTTGTGACAGAGTGATGGTCAATTTGCATATTCCCTCTTTATTAGATAGGATTAAAAAAAAGACTTCTCAGAGTCTAGCCCTTGGACTTACCTCCCACCACTTACTCAATCACTTATAATCCTTAATAACCCTTACTCATTCATTTTGGACACACTGGCCTTCTTGCTGGTCCCAAGCACACCAGGCATGTTCTACTTGAGAATCCCTGTTTGCTCTTCCTCCCCTGGACTGCCCCCTTTCACCAGACATCCTCGAGGCTCCCTCTTGCACCACCCCAGGTCTCTGCTTCAAGGCCATCTTCTCAGAGTGGCCTTCTTTGTCCCCCTTTCCTCTTTCCCTGATTCATTTTTCTTCTCGCACTTATTACTAACTGATGTATATATATATCAGTGCCATGAAGGAAAATAGTATTTTGTTTATTGTCTTTCTCCCCAGATTGGAATATAAGCTCCAGAAGAGCTGGCATTTGAGACCAGATTGTTCACTTCTGTGTCCCCTGCATCTGGAACAGTGCCTGGTAAATATTAGGTATTAAATTAATACTTTTTGAATAAAAGGATGGAGAAGGAGGAGTGGAGAGTTAGTGGAAGGGTAGAATTAGCAAGTATCAGGGGAATGGGTGGTGGTTTCAATTGGGGAAAATGCCTCTAAAAAACTGTAGAGATGAGAATTTTCTGCAAGAATAAGTAGTTTTATTGGGGAATGGCCTAGAAACAGAATGGTAGGAAGTTGGAACTCTTTTTCAGAGGTTGCATGGCATAAAGTAGAACTATTATGGATGACTGACTTAAAACAAATTAAAAAGACTTGTGCCTTTTTTATCCCATAATTATGGAGAGTTTTTGAAGATTTTTGAATAGATGAATCAAATGGTGAAATTCATTTGAGCAATATTAATTTTGCAGAACTTGGCGGGGTACATTAGAAGTCAATCAAGAGACTACAGTAATAACTTAATGTAAACCAGAAAGCTCATTCAAAGTTAATAGTTTCCATGAGTGGGAAAGAAAGGATATTAGAGATAGAATACAGAAGGACTGACAGGTCTTGATGATTAATTCATCGTGGCAGGGAGGAAGTACAATTGAGAGGAAATCACTGGGGAAAGAAGCCAGAGTTATGGGAAGTAAAAGAATAACTGGGTGAGAAGTTTAAGAACAACTTGGTGGTGAGGAGAACTGAACGCATAGGCAGCATACCCCTGCTTAAAAAATGGAAATGAACAGGAGAGAATACTTCAGTTTGTATCAAGCAGAGGGTGCGTGGACAACTTGATCTTGAGGACAGAGGCAGTAAGAACATACTTGCAGAGAGAAGGAAAAAAATCATCAGAGAGAAAGACACTGAGAATGCAAGAGAGCAAGGGGATCATGTAGGGGACCCACACATAACTGAGACCACAGATGGTGACCTTGGTGGTGAGAATGAGTAACTTTTCCTCTTGAAATAGGAAGGAGCAATGAGAGACTGTGTCAAAAATACTGTAAGATGGAGAAAAGGGATGATATGGAAAAGGAATTGGTAAGGGGATTTTGATTAAATGTCTTGAAAGTTCTTCCTAGAATTAAAATATGCATTGTTTGAAAGGGTGTTTTAGCATAAGATTAAGAGCTTAGAGGTGAGCAGGAAAGCTAAAATGGTATATGCTGGGAAGGGCACCAGGAAAATAATGAGGTAGATAAAAGAATAAGTAGGTACTTTGGAGCATCTAGCTTAAGTTAAATGGCAGGTCCCTTACCCATTCTCCAGCAATGTTCTGTTTAGGGAAACACAAGTAGCAAAAAGCAGATGCCAGTAAAGATCAAGTGTAGGAGTCAGCCTTGCAGGGTCAAATGGCGAGGGAATCTCAAATGCTAGTGAAGACAGCATGGGATGGCCAATAGAGTACAGAGGCTGGACAAGGAGTCCCCGGAAGGAAACCAGTACAAGGAAGAGGCTGGAAAAGTTGAACCTCTGAAAATCCCAATTTAAAAAAAGCAAACACATTTAAAATAACAATGAACAATTTGGTCAAAAATCCTAGCCCTCTTAGAGCTTCTATTCTGTTCCCGGGAGAAAGTAAGTATATATAATACGCCGAGCTCAAAAAGTTCGCCATCACTGGAATAGACTGAAATTTCTGTACAGTGATGTGAGGATGTTGCCATCCACAGTGGGGTGGGACTCTCAAGAGAAAGACACCAGAGACATGGAAGCATGGAACAGAGTGTGGACTCTCAGAGGGAGGGCAGGGGAAGGTGGGTGAGTGGAAGGTAATCAACCAAAGACCTTGTATGCTCATATGCATAACCCATGGGCATAGACAATAGGGAGCTGAAGGTCTG
>NW_005370512.1:14118-24507 GCF_000412655.1 Myotis brandtii
GTCAATGGGGGGGTGGGGAAAGGCGACATATGTAATACTTTCAAAAATCAAGAAATATATATAAAAGGCTGAGTGTGATGGAGAGGTATGGAAAGCAGCAATCTACAATTAGTTGTAGAGAAAATGGATTGATAAGTGAGGCTATGGATTGAATAGAAGAGTGGAGAAGGCAAAGCCTTATTATCACAGGGAAAAAAGGTCAAATTTCCATAGTTATTCATTCATTCACTTAATCACTCACTGAATAAATATTAATTGTGTGCTATTACGGGCTGAGTTGTGTACCCCCAAAATTCACATATTGAAGTCCTAACCCCCAGTACCTGAGACTGTGACTATATTTAAAGAGATAATTAAGTTAAAATGAGGTCATAGGAGTAGACCCTAATCCAAAATGACTGGCGTCCTTTTAAGAAGAGATTAGGACACAGATACACACAGAGGGAAGTCCATGTGAGGACACAGGGAGAAGGCAGCCTTCTATCAGCCACGGAGCATGCCCTCCGGAGAAACCAAACCCAATGACACCGTGATCTTGGACTTCCAGCTTCCATGACAATGAGGAAATAAATTTCCTTTGTGTAAGCCACCCAGTCTGTGGTTATGTGTAGAATGACTTTGCTATGTTAGCCCTAGCAAACACACACACATGCCCACTATGTAGAAGACAATAGTTTGAATGAAATGTAAACAGAACTGATAAAAACCCTTCTTCATAAGGTTCTATAGAAACAAGACTACTTGGGATTTCAAGTTCTTGTCCATTGGAAGAGAAATCTCTAATTAATGCCACTTGCCACCAGGCCAGAGCTGCAGTAAACAACTCCCAACCGGAAGCCTGGCTGTGGAGGGAGCAGAGGCTGATGAGAGGGATGGGGTCCAGCCTGCTCTTGGATGACATCACTACTCACTCTTACCACTGCACTCCCCAAAGTAACAGAAAGAGGAATAAGCAATGATAAGAAAGCAGAAACTACCAAGAAGTACCACTATAATTTGAACCTACCTGGACAATGTTTAAATGTATTTTTCAAGAACTGTGTCTAAAAGCCTCTAGCTAATCTTTTAATCACTCACAGATTGGTTTAAATATACCAGCAGTTCTCTCCGTGAAAACCCTGTATTCTACAACTTCCTTCATGCCAACACCAACAAGCAGTATGGCTTTAAAGTATGAGATGCATGCCTCACCATGACAGCCTCCGTGTTTGTCTTCCATGTCAATCCACTTCACGGCTCTGAGGTTACCAGTCCATGATGCATTGGGCATGGAGCCAGGGACACCTGCAATGTTGACAAAGAAGTAAAGCACAAATGAGAACCAAGAGAGAAGGGTGTCAATTTCTTCAATTAACCCTCCAAGTCATTTTCTTTAAATATATTATCTTTCACATCAGAGTTGTCATCATTATGGTGTGAATAGTTGGTGGTTATGGGCTTGGCTTTGCCACCAGTAAAAAGAATCTATTGATTTTTTTTCATAGTGTGTGTGACCAAGCCTGAAAAGTTTGGTCACACACATAGAGTTTAAGAAATACTGTAGTGTAAAACCACAAGAGAAGGTTGGGGATTTTTGGTCTCTTAATGGCCTTTAATTAAATGTGCTTGCAATCCTAATGTTAATTTTTTTATTTTTATTTTTTAGGATTTTCCAGATGGGTCTAAGAAGTGCAAGCCCTGGAAACAGGCTGCTCAAGGTTCTTAGTGCTAATTAATTGAGAGCAATTCCAGGGTCGCTCTTATATGACATTGCAATTTTAGGCATACAGAGAAAGATAGCTTGTTCACGACATGTTTAACATAAATCTTTTAACACACTATGCCTTTTATTTGTTAAAATACTTCTTGAGCATTTGATATTTGATGTGCTGGGAACTGGGGACAGAGAAATCATTCCTGATCACCCAATGAGGATAATGAATTGTCTATCCCAGTAGTAGGTTTTGAGCTTTGAGTTTTCCCTAGAAGATTGGTGTACACTGATTCACTCATCTTCTCTATCTCTTTCAGTTGTTCTTTGACCAAATGCTGTTGCTGACCTATTTTCTAGTTAGAAATTATCTAATGCACCGTTGAAACGTAAAGAATTCGCCTTAAAAGGGGAGAGGGGAGTTTTAGGTTGTCATCTTGCTAAGCCAAGGTTTCTCTAACTTGGCATCATTGACTGACACTCTGGGCTGGATAATGCTTGGCTATAGGTCCCGTCCTGTGTAGTGTATGATGTTCAGCAGCACCCCTGGCCTCTACCCACTAGATGCCAGTAATACATACCCCCCAACTGTGATAATCAAGAATGTCTTCAGACATTGCCGAATATCCCCGGGGGAGCAAGACTGCCCTGTTTGAGAAACACTGTGTCAAGCTACTCAAATAACCCTCTTCATCTCAATAAATTTTGGAGAGGTCCCAGAGATGAAGGGTCCATTTAATCACATAGAGTAGTTATACCCCAAGATTTCCATTACTGGAAAAGGAGTATATGGGAATCAATGTAAATTCTACTAGCGGAGGAATATTTCACTTCATAAGAACTGCAGCGATTTTCACCAGTGAGAAATTCAACCTGAGCACCATTTTGATGTAATGGCACTAAGCAAATGTTATCTGTATTCAAATTGCAATAGTCCTTTCTTACAAGACCTTAAATATTGATAAGGTATACTGTGGTAGGCAGAATAATGCCCCCCAAGCATATACTCAAGGAAGTCTGTATCCTAATCCCTGGACTTTGAGAATATGTTATGTTTTATGGCAAATGGGAATTAAGGCTGCTAATCAGCTGACCTTAAACTGGGAAATAGGGAGAGTATCCTGAATTATCCAGGTGGGCCCCATGTAATCACAAGGGTCTTTTAACAATGAAATTGGGAGGCAGAGTGTTGATTGGCCTGGTGTGATGTGAGGACGCCGCCACGTCTTTGCCATTTGAAGTGGAGGAAGGGGCGAAGGATGCAGGTGGTCTCTAGAAGCTGGAAGGCAGGTGACAGATGCTGCCCAGCCCCTACTGAGAGAAACAGCCCAACCATGCCTTGATTTTAGCCTGGTGAGACCCGTGTCAGACATCTGACCTGCAGAACTGTAAGAACATACATCTGTGTCCATTAAGCTGCTAAACTTGTGGTAATTGTTAGGGTGGCAAATGGAAAACTAAGTACATACTAATGAGAAAAAGTTACCCAAGACGATGAATTTTTAAAAATATATTTGTATTGATTTCAGAGAGGAAGGGAGAGAGAGATAGATACATCAATGCTGAGAGGGAATAATTGATCAGCTGCCTCCTGCACGCCCCACACTGGGGGTCGAGCTAGCAACTCAGGCATGTGCCCTGACCGGGAATCGAACCACAAACCATAACCTCCTGGTTCATAGGTCAATGCTCAACCACTGAGCCACACTGGCTGGGCAGAATATTTTTTTAATAAGGAGAAAAATAGACACAACTAATACTTTTCAAGAAGTGTAATTGGACAGGCACATAAAAATATTTCCTCTTTAATAACATTAACAAAAACATGTGCATTTTCAGAACAAAAAAAGCTCTGTTCTTTTGCCCTGATGTCACATAATAATTATATGATGATCTAAATCAAGAATTGTACCAAGGTTTCCTAACTAAAATTAAATTTGGCATGGCTTTTCTATATATAGCATGAGTCTTTAGGGGTACACCTCAAGAATCTTCCTTTCTTGCTGCCAAACTTGAAAACTCTGCTTATACATGTTGAATATTCAAGAAAAATGCTATTTATTAAGTGATATTTCTTCCTACTGCTTTGTCATTAACCTGCTCTGTACCCTTGTGCATCATTTAATGTCACTCAGACTCACCTTTCAAATGAAGTAGGTAGATTAGATCAGGGTTTTTCAACCTTTTAGACTGCAAACCACAGAGAATTTTACTCCATCACTCACACACACACACACACACACACACACACACACACAGTACAAACCTAAGTTTCACAAATAACTCTTAGGCTTATTACAAGCATTGCAGTTGGTAATTTTACATTATTTTCTGGTCTATTCTCATATTAAAAACTCTAGTCAAAACCTACTAACGTGATTGCTGGATCCACTAATGAGATACAACTACTATTTAAAAAATACTGGACTAGATGATTGTATTTTTGTTGTTGCTGTTATTATTATTGACTATCAGGCTTCTAGGAGGATAGTTATGGGGTATATGGGTAATAGTCTACCCTCAATTCACAGGAAAGATCTATTTTTCATTCTTTCTGGGATGCGGCAAAAAGAAGACACCAATATTATCAGAGAAAACATTTCAAACTATTAAACCAAATTCTCTCATTTGCTCTTCATAGGCTTATTTAAACAAAAGATTTGAAATAAAGTTTACAGAGTAACCAGCAATGTTTTTCTTGGGACTAAGCCTTTATTAGTCAAATAACTGCACTTGTTGAATAAATGAAGATGATTCTTTGAAATACAAGCTTTATTTACATTGGCTTGACTTTCTTCTTATTGTTCTCACACAGTGTGGCCCTCATTTGAGGAGACAAATTCCAGCTATTTAAGGTCAGATATATACTTTCTAACTTATTAAATAAACAAAGAATTTTGTTTTTAAATGTCAAAAGTCAATGCTGATGTCAGTTTACTGAAAGGATTTTCTCACATTTAATGGTGGTGCTGTAAATTGGTACCACTCTGGAAAATCAATTTGAAAACAGTGTAGGAAAGATCAGCATAATTGCCAATTTCCTTTGGCCCTTTAAAACAATAGTTTCAAAGTAAGCTAGGAAATAATTCTTAAAGTGTAAAAATCTGTATATGACCATATTCATTATGACATTATTTACACATACTCACTAGTAGGCATTTTAAATCCCCATCTGCTCTTACTGTGACCTTGAACAGTCATGTAATTTCTTTGAAACATCATCTACTAACCTTCAAAACCTCACAGGATTTTGTTAGTGTTAA
Source organism: Myotis brandtii (assembly GCF_000412655.1). Lineage (NCBI taxonomy): Eukaryota > Metazoa > Chordata > Mammalia > Chiroptera > Vespertilionidae > Myotis > Myotis brandtii. The sequence goes on from NW_005370512.1 coordinate 19,072, forward strand.
ATAAGATAATGTATGTGTTGTGCTTAGCATAGAGCCTGGCATACAGACTACTCAATAAATGGTTGAAAACATAATTCCTCTATTAAAATCACGGGGACATGTTGCTATAGAAGACAGCTTTTTTTACTATAATCTAAAGCAGGTTTCTCAACCTCGACATTATTGACATCTGGGCTGGATAATTTTTTGCAGATGATTTCTTTGCTGTGGGGTTGCCCTGTGTATCGTAGGATGTTTAGTGGCAGCATCCTGGGTCTTTACCCATTAGATGCCAGTATCAGTCCCTCCCTTCCCCCATCTCATCCCCAGTTGTGACCATCAAAAATGTTTCCAGATGTTGCCAAATGTGCCTGGGGGTGGGAGTGGGGCAAAATCAGCCCTGGTTGACAACATGAAATCTTACATTATTAATAAAACCATGTATAAACATTTGCATGTGAAATGAAAAATGTTTTAAATTTATAAAAGTTTCTTCAATGTTATTGTATTGATTTTTTATTTTTAAACATTTTTATATACATCTGAGTCTTAATTGCTTCACTGATTTAGTAACTGTGCTTGTAAATATTCTAAGAATAATTCAACACAATGTTCATTGTTAATTGGCTTTCACAATAAAAAATGGAAAATTAGCTAATAACAGAAAGGCAGTGTTAAGTAACATAGCCTCTTTTTCTCATTGTTAACTGGGGTAATTGTTAAACATAAGAAGAGCCCTGGCTGGTGTGGCTCAGTTGGTTGGAGTGTCATCCCATGTGCCAAAGGGTTGCAGGTTCGATTTCCGGTCAGGGCACATACCCAGGTTTTGGGTTTGATCCTGGGTTGGGGCACATACGGGAGGCAGCTAATAGATGTTTCTCTCTCACAATGATGTTTCCCTCTCTCTCCCTTTCTCTGTCTAAAATCAATTTTAAAAAAAGTTAATTTTAAAAATAAAAAGATACAGTATTGTTTTCACCTACCAATGGTTCATGAATCACATGGGGTTATTAACACATGAAGCATGAGATGGCGTGTTTATTTAATGTGGGTATTTTCTAGAGGTCTGCAGTCCCTGAGATAATAAATGGCATAACATCCTTAAAATGACAGCTCTTCATTCACCGTGATAACTGCCCACAAATGGTTGTAAAGGAAAAGAAGGAACAGGGGAAGGAAGGAAAATCCAGAGTTTTCAACTCAAAGGGATTTTAGAAATTTTAATATGTTTTAATATTTTAATCTTTTCCCCTTAATGCTAAGCTGTGTGAACTAGAGCTTAGGAAATATAAATAAATTGCTCAGGAGTGTGGACCTGCTAAATAACTTGTTTTGTTTCAAGATAATTTGCTCACTTATTCTATGGTTTTTTTACCCTACATATTTTATTTTTATTGAATTTATTGGGGTGACATTGGTTAATAAAATTATGTTTCGGTGTACAATTCTATAATGCATCACCTTTATATTGTATTGTGTGTTCACCATCCCAAGTCAAGTCTCCTTCCATCACCATTTATCCTCCCTATACCCTTTTCTCCCCCCCACCCCTCCACCTCCCTCAGTGGTTTCTTACGTGCCTCCCATGTTCCAGAGTAGATGCTGGGGGGAAAGCCCTGAATGAGATGTTCTTGGAGCTTTCAGCTTAGTGTATCCAGAGGGTTTATATGTACCGATATCCTCACTAGCAGCCCAGGCACCTCTACTCAAGGGTCTTTCCTGCAAAGGGGGCATCTGTAATACTTTCAACAATAAATATAACTTTTTAAAAAAGAGTCTTTCCTGGACAGTGCTGGTGTGAACAGGAAAGGTTAGTGGAGCATTTGGAAAAGTGGGCAGTGCTGTTCCAGAGCAGTTCAGGTTTCATTACAACCCTGACCTTGTCCCTTGGCTTTCTGCCTATGTTTCTTTTTTGGCTGCTTATCATCTGTAACTCTCAAACACCCCTTACATTATGGCAAATTTTTCTGAGGCTGTGGAGGTCTTCAGTTTCACTACTGCCAGACTTGTCGCCCGACAACTTTCCCTTCCTTCCTCCACTAAACCATGACATTCTTCAAAATCCTTCACGTCACAATTGATCCAAATCTAGTTAATCCTCCCAGCTCTGACTGCTGTGATTCTGTGCCTACAGGAGCCCCCAACTGATTTCCAATCTAATGGCAGTTCTTCAAGCCTTCCCTGGCTTTTTAAAAAACAAACCAAAAAAATTATATAGCTTTATAAAATAACTTTTTTAAACTTCAGTCCAAACTGGTGAAACATAGAAATCCATTTCTTGAGCCCCATTCCAGACTGAATCAGAAACTCTGCGCATAGGACCCAGAAGTTTTTATTCCAACAAGCCCTTTATTTTAACAAGGCTTTAGAAACCCCTCCTCAGAAGGTAGACGGGTAGAATGTGAGGTGAGTCTTGAATGACGGGTAGCATGTGATTAGCTGACAGTGTTGCCCAGAAGCAACACTAGAAGTGACTGGATGGAGGCGGAAATGGTTCTAGCACGTGAGAGGAGAGCCCCAAATCTGACCCACCCCATCCAGTGGGCTGCATCAAAATTGTGCTAACAAGGAATGAAAAGAATAAAAGTAGTCACCTTTAAGAACTATTTCCCTTCCAAAAAGTGTTGTTTCCAGTCGCCCAATGCAAGTTCCTGAGCTCCAGCTCTGAGAATAACCTTGGATAAATAATTCGTCTTTCAGCATTTTCCTTCTGTACATTCTTTTTTTAAAAAATATGTTTATTGATTTCAGAGAGGAGGGGAAAGGGAGCGAGAGATTGAAACATCAATGATGAGAGAGAATCATTGATTGGCTGCCTCCGGCACGCCCCCTACTGGGGATCAAGCCCAGAACCCGATCATGTGCCCTTGACCAGACTCGAACCTGGGACCCTTCAGACCGCAGGCCAACGCTCCATCCACTGAGCCAAACAGGCTAGGGCCCCTCTGTACATTCTTTAGAAGAGTCTCACCTGTGTGAGTACATGTTGTACATTTGTTTTTAAAATGTCAAAGCAAAATAAGTTTTCTTTAAACTGGTTTGCTTGTCTTTAGTGCTAATTCAATGTGGAAAAGAAATATTAAAATGAAGAGCAATTGGGTTATATTTACATGCACTAGTCTGTGTTATTATTTTTCACACTCCCTCCCACTAGTTCTGTTTCAGGGGCCCTCTCTTAGGCATCATATATCCCAAGCAGCCAAAAACGGCCATTAGTTTCTCTGGAACTTTCCTTAGGTTATCCTGTTTTTCTGAGAGTGTGAAGTTTTGCGAGTAAAGTATGAAACAATGAACAAATTCATTATGATCATGTTGTTTCATGAAAGTCTGAGTTCAAGTAGCCTTTCAACTGAGAGGAGTGGACCTTTTATTTGAAGGTTAATGAGAGCACCTGGGAGAAAAAAATCTCACATCATAGTGTCTGCCCACTGTTTGGTCAGCAAACCATTCATTCACTGAGAGTGGCAGAGTATCCTTTCCCGAGCTCTGTCAGGCAAGACTGACTTCTGGCATGAACAGGAGGGAAGTCCTCTGACAACAGACTTTAATCAGTTCCAGGAATACCATAGTGTCTAAGCAAATGCCAGAACACTGTCTTTGATATATAGACAGAGCCATCCTCAGACAAGTGGCCAAATAACTAGCAAATACTCTGTAAACTATTGAACAGAAGAAAAGAATGAAGGGAAGGAAGGAATGAATGTCAAGTAATGTTTTCAAACTAAAGAATTTATCAAAACTTCCTGGAGGGCTTGTTAAAATAAAAGCTACTGAGTCCTAGACCCAGAGTTCCTTTTGTTTTCTTTTTTTTTTTTAAATTGAGGTATAAATGCCATTTAACATTAGTTTGAGGTGAAGAACATAACTTGATATTTGTATATGTCGTGAAATGTAAGTCCAGTTAACATCCGACCAATTTTCTGTTGCGCTTCAACTGATTTCCAGTTGACTGGCAGCTCAGTCCAAGCCTCCCCTGGCTCTGGCAGCGCTGCTTCCCTCTGCGGGCACTGCCCTGGCTCAGGCGCTCTACATTTCTCACCGACTCTTGAACTGCCCGCCAAGCAGGCTCTGATCCAGGCTGCCCATTTCATTGGCAACACCACCGGATGCTCTTCCTGTAGTCAGTGTTAACGCTGTTGCTCTTCTGTGTGGGGATATGGGATTACTTTGAATCATCCACCCTGTGTCTGTTTCTTCAAGCCATTTGAAGATACCCAGCAACCACTCACCCTATGACATATAAAAGCACATTCAGACTTGTATCATCCTAGACCTTTCCTGCTGATGTCCATTCCACCTCTTACTAGAATTTGATTCCTCACCCCTTCTCATTTTAGGACACAGTTTAACGTTTATCTCCTTCCAATGTGGAGCTATGAACCAGGAAATCACGGTTTGATTCCCCAGTCAGGGCACAGGCTCAATGGCCAGTAGGGGGTGTCCAGAAGGCAGCAGATCAATGATTCTCTACCTCTTTCCTTCTCCCTCTCTGAAATCAATAAAAAAATTTTTTAAAAAGCTAAACTGGCATTTTTTTCTTTTGTTTTAGATTGTCACTAATCAAGCCCCAGCCATCTCCCCACAACCATAACCCTGGCTGGGTCCCTCGGTTTGCTGCTATAGACCACATTCCGACCTGAAGATCCCCAAATTGTGACCATGCACATGAGGATATTTTGCAAGCTTGTCCCCAGACTACAAACAGCCCATAACCCGCATCTGATGGGTGTGTTTGGTTTGGCCACCATAGGAAGGGGAGTGGAACACTGAAAACAGACCTCTCATGAAAGTCTGGATTGCCGGGTCCCTAGACAACAATTCACTGGGGCTATAGGCAGGCAGGGGCTCTCCTGCACCCCGGTTCCCGCCATGCTTCACTCCTACTGTCTGCCTGGCCCTGTTCACCTGTAGTTTGCAACACTTTCAGGCCTCATCTCTCATCACTGCCCACACACACCAAAGTCTCCTGTTACCCTTTTGGGAATTCCTTAATAGGTCTTTCATTTTCACCTGGTTCCCCATACTTTGGCTTATGCAAAGGTCTAATACAAGAAAACAAGCTCAAAATAAACCCTGGGGTTGTAATGTTCACAGCATGGTGACTATAGTTAATACTGTATTGTGTATTTGAAAGTTGCCAAGAGTAAATCTTAAAATTTCTCATCACAAGAAAAAGAAGTCTGTAGCCATATGTGGTGACAGATGTTAACTAGACTTATTGTAGTGATCATTTTGCGATATATACAAGTATCCAATCATGGTGCATACCTGAAACTAATATAATGTGTCAATTGTAACTCAATTAAGAAAAAAAAAATAGGCCTCAGCCAGCGCCCCACCCCTCCGGCTCGGTCTCTTCACTTCCCCAGCACCTGGCTGGAGCAGGTGGCAGTCTCCCAGGGCAAGTGGCCCCGAGAGGAGGGGGCGGGGCCTGGCGCAGGGAAGGCGGGGCCTGGC
>NW_005370512.1:24783-30838 GCF_000412655.1 Myotis brandtii
CGCCTCAGGAGCCCAACGTGGACTTCCAACAGTAACCAGGCATTAACATCCTGCTGTACTATGCAGCCATGTTCATCAGATGAATTTTTCCAAGCCCTTAATCATGCTGAGCAAACATTTAGAAAGATGGAAATCTATTTGAGACATAAACAGTTATGTGATGTAATTCTAGTTGCTGGTGATGGCAGAATCCCAGCTCATAGATAGGTGCTCTCCTCTGCTGATTGCTTTGCTGCCATGTTTTCTAAAGATGTCAGGGAAGCAAGACCAGAAGAAATAAAAACGGAAGGTGTAGAACCGAATTCACTATGGTTCCTGATTCAGTATGCATATGCAGGTCGCCTTGAATTACAAAAGGATAATATTTAGTGCCTGCTATTTATAGTTTGCCTTCAGTTTCACAGATTGTGGAAGCATGCTGTAAGTTTTCTTTTTAAATGTTTTTATTGATTTCAAAGAGGAAGGGAGAGGGATAGAGAGATAGAAACATCAATGATGAGGAACAATCATTTATTGGCTGCTTCCTGCACGCTCCCTACTGGGGATTGAGCCGGCAGCCCTGGCATGTGCCCCCACCAGAATGGAACGGTGACCTCCTGGGTTCACGGTCAACCACAGGGCCACACCAGCCGGGCCATGCTGTAAGTTTTTAATGAAACAGCGTCACCCATCCAACTGCCTTGGAATCCATTCTTTTGCTGATTCCCAAGGTTGTACAGATTTGCATAAAGTGGCTCACAATTATACTGTAATACATTTCATGGAGTAACTCGAAACCAGGAATTTGTATTATTACCAGCTAGTGAGATTGCAAAGCTCTTGGCCAGTGATGACATGAGGAGACAACATTGGATGCACTTCTAACTTGCAGCCGCCATGGTTTGCAACAGAGTCAGAAAGATCTCAGTAAACTTTTGGCTTATATTAGGCTACCTCTTTTCGGGCCACAGTTCCTGGCAGACATGGAAAATAATGAACTTTTGGGGGATCATATTGAAATAGGAATTTTAGGGGGATATAGGCAGGTTTAGGAAATTTTTTAAAATTAAAGAGGTCCATGGAAAAAAACACAGGGCTACAGACTGGGAGAAGTTACATTTCCATAAGATAAGGAAACTGGACGTAGCAAGAGGTCTATATTTACAAAATAAAGAAGGAGGAAGAAAGCCCAGAGGGAATAGAACAAAGAGGGAGGAGGGAGGTTTTGACCTTTGAGCTCAGAAGTTGCTATAGTGACCAAATCAAAGGGGAATAGTGGCCAGTCAGAGGGGACATCGAGGCACAAAAACCTGCAGCCTTTATAAACCAGGGAAAAAGGAACTCAGTGGGACTCTTTCCCCCTCCCCACGTGGGAGTCTGTGCTGTGAGATTCTTTCCCCTTCCCCACGTGGGAGTCTACTTGTTTTTCAGTAAATTTCCACCTTTGCTACACCATCTTCCATTCGTGGATTCATTTTTCGACTCCATTGAAGAAAGAGCCTGGGGACCATCCTGCCCAGGGGAACACTGCATGTTTCAGTCCAAAAATCCCGTATCAATATAGAATGTCAGAAATTCATTATGGAAGCAATGGAGTATCATTTATTACCAGAGAGATGGCCCATGTTACAAAGTCCTCAGATAAAACCTAGGAAGTCAACTGTTGGTACATTATTTTTCATTGGAGGAATGGATTTAACAAAAGAAGCAACAAGCATTGAAAAGTATGACCTCTGTACAAATATGTGGAGCCCTGTGGTGAATATGAATGGGAGGAGGCTATAGTTCAGTGATACAGTGTTAGATGACAAACTATGTGGTTGGAGGAGGAGAAGCACTGAAGACTTTGAATACCGTAGAATGCTACAACCCCAGAACAATTTGGCAATATTGGAAGGTCCCAGGTATGCAGTCGGAGGGCATGATGGCTGAAGCTACTTGAACACAGTGGAAAAATGGGACTCTCAGGCCTGACAGTGGAATTTTGTTGCCCCTGTGTCCACTCTCAGGAGCAGAGTAGGTGTGGCAGTACTAACTGGAAAGCTTTATGTAATTGGTGGTAAAATGGAAGTTCTTGTCTCAGCTCAGTAAGAAGTTCCGATCCTCACTGATTAGGATCTGCCCTCCCCTCAGGCTGCCAAGTGCAGCAGCCCTGGTGAGCCCACTAGGAAACCAGGGACCATCTGAGGAGGGGCCTGGGTCTGGCAACTGATGCCATCAGCTCACCCAGCCCACCCAGCCCTAGTGAAGCTGGCCCTGGTCAGAGAACTCACAAAATCAGGAAAAAATTTCTTCAAGTCACTAAGTTTTGCAAGTTCTTTTCCTCCCAACAAATCCTTCGCTGATTTTTTTTTTTTTTTTTTTTTAGGATGCAAATGTTAGGTAGTGAATAAGGGCCAATAAGATAATTCCATTCTTCAGTTTTTATCTTTCACTCAACCGGTCATCTACATTAGTTCCCCACTCTGGCTACACCGCAGAATCATCTACGGAACTTTAAAATAAAGTACCAATGACTGTGCCTCATCGGCCTGGTTTTCTGAATTAATGGGTCAGCGGTGAGGCCCATGCACTGGTATTTTTAAAAATGCCCTACACAGCCCAGCCGATGTGGCTTAGTGGTTAGGTGTCAACCTATGAACCAGGAGGTCATGGTTCAATTCTCAGTCAGAACACATGCTCAGGTTGTGGGCTCAACCAATCAATGATTTTGTCTCATCATTGATATTTCTGTCTCTCCCTCTCCCTTCCTCTCTGAAAGCAATAAAAAAATATATATATTTAAAATGCCCTACACAATGGTAATGTGTACCCAGGATTGAGAACACCTGTTCTTTGCAGAATATTTTATTGAACATCCCTTCATAAGGGTAATGCTTTTTAGTTTCTAAAACACCCTGTACTGTGCCTCAGTAAGGAGAGGTTTTATTTTTCACCAAATAAAGCAATGTTATTTTTAAGCTTTGGAGATTTTAAAAGTACAAAAGGTCAAAGGAGAAACAATTGTTTATTTCCCAACTCCCCCAAATTAGTTAGTGTTAAGCATCCTAACACATTTACCTTGCGAATCTTTATATCTTTCCTCTTAAAAATATTATTCTATAATCTGTGAAAAACTGAACACGGAAATGACAATGGAATCAAAAAATGCATAAAAGTACAAAGAACAAAATTGAAAGTTAAAAAAAGGCCAAACACTACAAAATCTTATACCTACAAGTAACAATCATTACGAAAACATTATTTCATAAAGTATCTTTTTGTATAAATAAATACTTCTGTGTTACCTTCAAACTACAACATAGCTATTAACTAGTTGACTAACCTATATTAAATGTAGATTGAAAATAATCTTTCACAAGGAGCCTTTACCAATGATATAGGTGGGTTGGGTTTCCTGAAATGAGTTTGGGCCGTGCTTATGAACACGTTTACCACCTTGATGGGTTTATCGATTCAAAAACTGTTTCCCTATGAGTTCAGTTTTATCAGATGACAGAAACTCGGGAGATTCTGTTATTTGCAACACATGAACATCAGGTAGTCAGTTTTCTCTGTGATCTACCTGTTCAGATGTGTTTTTTCACAGTTTGAAGGAGGTATTTACATTTCAAGTGGCATTTTCTAAATTTGATGTAACTGTTTCAAATAAAAGTACTTCAAGTACTGATTTGCCTTCTCACTTTACTACACAGGAGGGGGTTTCATGGCCACGTCCTTCCCTATGGCATCCACAGAACATAGCACGCCCTGTACTGCTTTGTCTATTGTCTGGAGAAAGGTCCTTCATGAGTCCATTATACAAATTTTCATCTTGCCCTGCACACAGTGCCGTCTTCATCTTCAAAACTAGGCACCAGGCTACACCCAGTTGAATATAAATCAAGAATTTGCTTGCAAGTTGTAAACCATTTTGTCCAATTTTATGTAAAAGCAGCCAAATAAAAATCATGTTTGCTTAGGACTCATCTAATTTTAACTCCTATTTACAACCCAAGACAGGCCCAAAGGAGCTGAAGGTCAGTGGTAAATTCCATTTGTTGCTTCATGTACTGGGGTATATATAGATTGCTGACTCTGGGAACTAAGTGCCTATTTATAGCAAGCCCAACCTTTTATACAGGACGGCAGACATGGTTCTGTTTACACTCTTCTGCAAATATGAGAAACGTCTAAATAAACTTTAAAAAGAGAAGACACCTTGTGGGAGAAAGAGCCTTGTGCGGCACCTACAACATGTGCCTATCCCTTCCCCTCCCAGCCCTGCCATCCCTGACCCCAGGGAATTTACAGGGTTTTTTTTTTTAGAAATATAGGAAGTCATAGGGTAGGCCTAGCATTTCTTCCTGAAACATCTATTTAACCTGAACATTTGGATGAAAAGCACTGGGCTACAACTAGAAGTTACGTAATGAAAACCATCAACAAACTGAAAAGACAACCTACTGAATGAAAGAATATATTCACCAATTATGCATCTGATAAGGGGTTGATATCCACAATATATAGGGAATTCATACAACTTAACACACACACACACAAACAATCCAATTTAAAAAATGGGTAGAGGACCTGTATAAATACTTCTTCAAAGAGGCCATACAAATGGCCAATAGACATATGAAAAGATGCTCAATATTCTTAATCATCAGGGAAATGCAAATTAAACCCACATACCTGTCAGATTGGCTATCATCGATAAATCAATAAACAAGTGTTGGCAAGGATGTGGAGAAGGGGAACCTTTATGTACCGTTGGTGGGATTGCAAATTGGTGCAGCCACTATGGAAGACAGTACAGAGGTCCCTACAAAAGTTTAAAAATAAAACTATCATAGGACTCAGCAATTCTACTCTGGGTATTTTTTGAAAAAAACCGAAAGCACCAGTTTGAAAAGATATATGCACCCTTATGTTCATTGCAGCATTATTTGCAATTGATAGACAACTGGATGAAGAAGTGGTACACATGAAATGGAATATTACTCAGCCATAAAAAAAGAATGAAATCTTGCCATTCATGACAACATGGATGGACCTAGAGTGTATTATGTTAAGTGAAATAAGTAACTTAACTTAAGAGAAAGTTAAATGCCGTATGATTTCATTTATATGTGGAATCTAAAAAACAAAATAAACAAATAAACAAAATAAACATCCCCACAGGTAGAGAATAAACTGATGGTTGCCCATGGGAAGGGGAGTTGGGCAACTGAGTGAAAAAGATGAAGGGATTAACAAGTATAAACTGGCAGTTACAGAACAGTCATGGGAATGTAATCAATAGGGAATATAATTAATGATCTATATATATAAAAGGCTAATATGCTAAGTGTCTGACTGTCTGACTGGTCGCTATGACGTGCACTGACCACCAGGGAGCAGACGCTCAATGCAGGAACTGCCGTGACACACACTGGCCATTTATAGAGAAACAGCACTGTGAACCTGGTGCCGACAAAGCAACACTAGGCTTCCCCCAAGTAGGACACAGGCCCCGCCACCACCCTGGAGCGACACCCCACCAAACCGCAGCCAATGCTGCCGAGACCCCATGGCGCAAAATGCGGCCCACAGCCCAGCCCAGCCCGGAAACGGTGGCTGTGGGCACTGGGTAATGACATCACATAGCAATACCCAGCTTTCTCTCCCTAGCGACTAGCCTCCTTGGAGTTTCTTCAGCCCAGGAACATGACTTGCTTTATAGCCAGGTGCAAACATTTTACACTTTAATCAAATGTCTGTGAAGTGTTTTTCACGTGCCTCATCTCATTTTATCCTCACAGAAGTCCTGGAGTAGGTAGATAGGAGACTCGGTAGAATCCTATTTCATTAGCTGGAAAACGGAGATTTAGAAAGTTAAGAAATTTGACCCAACTGAAAAGAAGTAAGAAATGATGGAACTTGAAAATGACTTCAGGTTTTCTCACTGCTCAGAATACAGTCAAACACTACTGCAGTTAAATATTTTACCCTTTGTTCTCCCTGCGTGATCTACAATAATAATCTGCTTCGTGTTGGTATTTACTGCTGTGTTGCTGACAATTACCTGAAAGAGAAGTTGGGGTGCTTCACT
>NW_005370512.1:31733-50786 GCF_000412655.1 Myotis brandtii
TGCAGCTTAGGCCTGCTCCCCGGTGGCAAGTGGACATCTCACGAGGGCTCCAGGGCTGCCAGAGGGATGTCTGACTGCCAGCTTAGGCCCGATCCCCCGGGGAGCGGGCCTAAGCCAGCAGGTGGACATTCTCCGAGGGGTCCCAGCCTGTGAGAGGGCACAGGCTGGGCTGAGGGACCCCCCCGAGTGCACAAATTTTTGTGCACCAGGCCTCTAGTCTATATATATAAAGCTTTCGCTGGCGCCAATCGCACGTGTGTGTTTCGATCTGTCATTGTCAATCGTGAATTCTATTATAGAAAAAGGGCAAATAGCGATATCAAAATATTTCTTCTAATTAATTTCCTTTCAATGTGCACAAATTTGTGCACTGGGCCTTTAATATTTTAATAAATATATGTGGCATCAATTGGGTGCAAGACTTATTGGGGTAATCATTTCATAAGTTATGTCAACTGTGACTAAAAAATAAAAAGTTTAAGTTACATAACAACATAAAAAGAGGCAACACTAGTTTATGGGGTGGGATGGTTGTCATTTTAGAAGTAACTGGGAGGGAGCACGGGCTCCTGGAGTACTAGTGGTAACATGGCTTCTTGTGCTGGTTATTCACGTAAGGATCAGTTGAAAATTCAGTGATCTCAATTCTGATATGTGCAGTTTTCTGGACACATTATCTATACTAATAAAACCTTAGGTGGTGTCTCGCCCTCGTGTCATCACAAGATGGCCACTCCCATGTCGTCACAAGATGGCCACCCCCACATCATCACAAGATGACCACTGCAAGATGGCTGGCAGGGGAGGGCAGTTGGGGGCAAACAGGCCAGCAGGGGAGGGTAGTTGGGGGCGATTGGGCCAGCAGGGGAAGGCATTTGGGGGCAAGATCAGGCCGTCAGGGGAGGGCAGTTGGTGGCGACCAGGCCTGCAGGGGAGGGCAGTTGGGGGCGATTGGGCCAGCAAGGGAGCAGTTAGGCGTCAATCAGGCTGGCAGGGGAGCGGTTAGGGGGTGATCAGGCTGGCAGGCAGAAGCGGTTAGGGGCAATCAGGCAGGCAGGTGAGTGGTTAGGAGCCAGCAGTCCCAGATTGTGAGAGGGATGTCTAACTGCCGATTTAGGCCCGATACTGTTTTGGGCCTAAACCGGCAGTCAGACATCCCCTGAGGGGTCCCAGATTGGAGAGGGTTCAGGCTGGGCTGAGGGGCCGCCCCCCCCAGGGCATGAATTTTGTGCACCGGGCCTCTAGTATTTCAAAAAAAGTTTAAGTTTATAGAGTTCACAGGACAGTGATATTTACATAAATTTATAAAATAAAACATGAGACTTGAAAAAATGTTGGCCTCTTCAGTACCTTGCCCTTGCCCCCATTCCCTTGCTCAGGGTCACATTAGGGACTGCAGTGTCGCTTTTGAGTATCCAGCTTTCTGGCTTTGAAGGCTTGACTTTTAAGCACTTGAATACTGGTGTTTTCATTTGTGCAATAGTTATTTCAATGTTTCAGCAATTCTGAATTATGGTCATCTTTCAATCCAGAAAAATGACTTATATGTTCAATTTATAGAAAAAAGTAAAACTTTGAGCCATCTACAAATCCAGACAGAGCCTCTGGTAAGAGCTTCTGGTAAGAAGTCACATTGGGGAGTTGTGGTGTGCTCATTTTGATACTGTCATATGATTTGACTGAAAGGGCTCACTATGGGAAGTTTTGTATCAGTCACATGGGTTTCTGGAATAAAAGCGGAACACAGTTTTGATTATTCTTATTCTTCCAATTAAGTTCATGATGTTCCAACTATTTATTCTGAATCATGGATACTGTCACATCCAAGGTAACAAAAGTATACCAGATTTAAGCTTAATTATGATATAATTATATGCTATATTGACTTTTAGTTTATTACCCCAGATGTGTATTACTAAAAAATAACCCTACCTTTTAAAAATATTTATTTATTTATTTATTTATTTATTTATTTATTTATTTATTTATGTTGGTCCTCACCTGAGGATATTTTTTCCATTGATTTTTTAGAGAGAGTGGAAGGGTGGGAGGGAGGGAGGGAAGGAGGAAGGCAGGGAGAGAAAGAAAGAAACATCAATGTGAGAGAAACACATTGATTGGTTGCCTCCCACACAAGCCCTGACAGGGGATCGAACCTGCAATGCAGGAATGTACCCTTGACCTCGATCCAACCTGAGACCGAGACCCTTAGGTATGTGGGCCAATGTTCTAACCACCGAGCCACCGGCCAGGCCAACCCTACCTTTTCTTTTAAATAATAATTGGTCCAACTGACTTATTAATTATGGAGAATAACAAATAAATAACATGTGAAAAGAAAAGTGAGTCAAATGGAACCAATACTCAACAGATATGAAAGCTGCCAGAGCATCTGTATGAAACCATTATATAACCTTGGAAAACACAAATGAGTTCATTTTTAAAATATATTTTATTGATTTTTTACAGAGAGGAGGGAGAAGGATAGAGAGTTAGAAACATCAATGAGAGAGAAACATCGATCAGCTGCCTCCTGCACACCCCCTACTGGGGATGTGCCCGCAACCAAGGTACATGCCCTTGGCCGGAATCGAACCTGGGACCCTTGAGTCCGCAGGCCAACGCTCTATCCACTGAGCCAAACCGGTTAAGGCATGAATTCATTTTTAAAAAGGCAGAATAGAAAACTGCTTTTCTAGCCCCAAAGGCTGTATAGTCTATGAACCCATGTTGTGACATTCTAGAAAATGCAAAACCATAGGAATGGAGAACAGGTCAGGATGTGCCAAGGGTTTGGTCTGGGGCAGGGCGAGAGAATTTTTGAAGGAGATGGGAGTTGTCCTTGGTTGTGGTGGTACATGCATGACTCTGCAATTGTCAAAACACCAAAGAGAATAAATTTTACTCCAAATAAATTTAAAAATAAAATGGGACACTGCTTCACGTTTAAGAACAGTATGTAACAGAATGGATCACCTTCATAATAAATGCATAAATTTTAATTCTATTTTATCTTCGACCTATACATAAAATTTTTCATTTGAGAAATACTAAAAAATTCACTATCTTTTAAAAATGAATCCTGAACACTCTTTATGGAATCCTGTTATTAAAAACGTTTTTCAGTATTAGGCAATGTATAGACCAAAATGCTGTTACCGCCCTCTGGTTCCAATATCTAGGGTATTTTAGAGAGAAATTGTGAGAAGCACTAAAATAGGACTGTTGTGTTATGACTTAGAAGTCCCATCTTGTGACCCAGTTCAGCTGCTAAATCATCAACCGGAACAAATCTCTTCACCTACAAAGGCTTGGTTCATCTAATCTTAAATGATGACAATATCCCTTCCAAGTCCAGTATGTAATTGCCCATTTCACATCACAAAATCATTTTGTTATTCTTGAAGTAGCCATTTCAAGTTTCTAATCCTTCCAGTATCTTCCACTTAAAAAAAAAACAAAAAAACACACCAAAAATCATTCCACATTCAGTGGGCACCTTCTGTGTGTTTGAAGTGGTGCCATAGGCTTCAAAGTTATGGTTCCAGAGTTCCAAGTTACTAGTTATAGAGTTACTAGAGGCCCAATGCACGAAATTCTTACAAGAGTAGGCCTTCCTTCCCCCAGCTGCCGGCACCGGCTTCCCTCTGGCACCCGGGACCCAGGTTTCCCTCTGGCCGCCGGCAGGCACCCAGGACCCATGCTTCTCTCGCAGCCCCGGCTTCATCCTGAAGGTCGTCCGGAAGGATATCCAGTCTAATTAGCATATTACACTTTTATTATTATAGATTAGTTCATTCATTTCTCACAACACCTGTCTCCTTACCTCCCCCCTACCCCCCAAGAGGCTATCAATCCTTGGCTGATGAAACTGTTTGAAGAGTTGAAGGGACTGCCCAAGATCATAAGCTAGAAGACGCCATGATTTGAGCAGGGGGAGGGGGACCCACACTCTTCATTTTACAATAGTTCTCCATTCCATGGGGACCACTGGGGGACTCTGAAGGTAACTGAGGCCATGTCTCTTTCATCTGGCACACCCCCTACTACGTATGTCCCTATCGGGACACAATGGATGGATGCTGATTGGGAGACGGGCAAGACACCCCTTGCTGAGACCCTCTGTTCCAACCTGGTTCAGGTACCTCCTAATTCTAGTAGAAACATCACTGCTTTTTTAAAAATTTTTCTTTTTACCTGGGACAGAGAGGAGATTCAGGTTATTTGGAAATTGTAGGTATTCTCAAGAGTCAAGATATCAATACTGACATAAGATTGTTGTTGGCCATCTGTGTTTCCTACTACTTAAGTACTAGAACATGGGTTCGTGCACATGGGACAATCCACCTCACTAACCAATGTGACATGCTTAGGGCTCTGCTCCTCTCATCTCCCCCAGCAAGATAAGCCCTAGTAGTAAGTTGGGAGTAGGGAGGAGCTCAAGCTGACTTTGTCTGAGTTTTAGAAAATCTTCCAGAGCCTTTGTAGTAATCTCAGAAGCCTCTGCATCTTGGGAGTTTGCATTTTTCCAGCCCCTGTTGAAGGCAACTGGAGGAATAAAAACAACTAACAGTTATTGGTATTTACTAAGCGCCATGCACCAATCTAGGCACTTGATATATATTAATACACATAATTGGGTTACAACTGAAGGTACTATTACCATCCCCATTTTACAAATGCTGAAACTGAAATTCAGAGAGATTGCATATGTAATTTGCTTCAAATCATACCCTAGTATACACTTGGAACCTGAGAAGATGTGAAGCCAACTGGTCTGGCTCCAGGGGGCCCTTGTCCCTCGCCCACAGTTGATATGCTACATTAGCCTTAGTCTAGCTCAACACTTACGGGCACACCCAGAAAATACTCTCTAGAAAGGAGAGCTAATGTGCTACATTAGACAAGCAGACAAGTGGGGAGAGTGTATAAGTACTCAGTACCCAATTTACTCATTTGATCAGAATTTTTGAGCACAAAAATCACCTCCACACACTGCCTATGGAGACTGGCCTGAGTTCTAAGTCATGGCAGCAGTGGCAGCTGGCATCCAGAATGGACATAGTAACCTTGACAAAGAGAGAAAGTCATTGCCCAGAGCCCACTGTTCCATTAATTCTACTAGTCACGGTGCAATATAAATAGGAAAGTCATGGCACCAATACGCCATAGAGAGGGAGAGGGGAGGGATGGAGATGGCAGTACAATTAACAGTGGCTGAGCTGTGAGCTATACCTGCATTGTCTTGTAACAATCTCATGAAGTTGATATTGTCTCCACTTTATAGATGAGTAAACTGAAGCCCATGTAGGAGAAGGTAATTGCTCAAGATCATACAGCAGGTAGATGAAACCTAAGTCTGTCTGTCTCTAAAATTTTTGCTCCTTCCATTGCATGCTCCAGAGTTAAAGCAAAATAATGCTTTTGAGATCACCTTGCCAAAATTCCTCATTTTACAGAGGGAACTAAGACCCAGAGAGGTTTAAGTGACTGCCCGAGGTCAAACAGCTAGTTAAAAACAGGGGCCAGGACCTAGGAAATAATTTCGCAGTGTGCATATCTAGGTCAGTGGCCCTTTTTACATAACCCAGTGGCTGGAGTTTGCAGCACTTATAAAAAGGAAAGTAAAATAATCACACTTACTGCCTGTTTGCTTAATATTCTGCTGCTCTTAGCTGTGCGTTATGAAGCGTTTAAAATGTCAAAGTCTGCCCTAGCCGGTTTGGCTCAGTGGATAGAGCATCGGCCTGGGAACCGAAGGGTCCGGGGTTCGACTCCAGTCAAGGGCACATGCCCAGGTCGAGGGCTTGATCCCCATTAGGGGGCATGCAGGAGGCGGCTGATCCATGGTTCTCTCTCATTAATGATGTTTCTATCTCTCTCCCTCCCTCTCCCTCCCTCTCTGAAATCAATAAAAATATATTTAAAAATAAAAATAAAAATAAAATGTCAAAGTCCATAAACTACTGTTCCAATCCTTGAAAGCCTTTTGGGATCATCTGAAACTCACATCCTTAGAGCCACCCAGAGAACACCTTTGAAAAGAAATATGAGCAAGTCATAGACACAACTGTGAGACATATTCTTCTCTGGATATATAGTTTTGGGGGTTGAAGATGAATAAAAATTGCCTAATATACAATTCTTACTTTTTCATAAATTCTCAAATACCTTCCATACTTTCTCTTGTGTCCCCTAACCCTAACCCTAACCCTGACCCTAACCCTAACCCTAAAATCAAAATTAACTGAGGTTGCTTGGTTAAGTAATTTGTCCAGTGTCAGATGAGCTGTTCAGTGACAAGGCTGGGATGCCCGAGTCCATATTCTCCCATACTGCCCTGAAAGATCAGAGAAACCTCATACAAAGCTCCAGAGCTTGATGCCCAGGGCATCTCAGATTAAATTACATAAGTGGAAAATTAACAAGATAATTGAACCCAACAAAGAAGGCTCTAGGAGAACATGTGGTAATGGAAAATACATTAGGATTTGGCTGAAGGCAAAAATATCTTTTTTAACCCTTTGAGTGCCAACCAATATCCTAGGAACTATGCTAAAATTGCCAAGGCATTTTGAGTTAAGGTTTTTAAATTTTTTTTCCCACATAAAGAGTGAACTACTAGCATCTAATAGTGACACTGCAGGAGGAGCGCGATAGCGCTCCCGGCACTTTTGGTGAAAGACAGGAGGAGCGGGATCGCGCTCCCCGGCACTCTAGGGGTTAAAAATCTTTATCGTTGAAAGTATTACATATGTTCCCTTTTTGAAAGCAAAATATTTTCATGTCAATTACAAAGTCAAACTCAGAGAGGACTCATAAAATAGTAAGACTGCCAATTGGTCCTTTTTTTTTAATAGAAGAAGCAGAATATTCAATAGCAAGAAGAGATTTAAAAAGGTACCTCTAAATACTGCACATGGAACAGTTTATCTCATTAATTAATTCACTGCTCTTAGTTGGTGGTGAGACTTGATTGGGAAGTTTGTAAGGAGGACATTCTGAGAAAAGAGAAGTGTGTGCAAGGGCGCCTGCCTGTTTGTCGAAATTCTGACTTAGGAGAGACTTAGGGGAGTGTCGAAGGTGGCGCCCCTAATTATTCCTTGACCTTTCCAAACAAGCCTGTACACGTGCAGACCCCCGACCCCCGGGTGTTTACTGGAATCCTTATGCTTAATCCCTGGATGTCCTTGCCTAGAGGACAATGTAAACACATGTGTCCTCCCAAGATTACTCACCCTACTGCTTGTATCTAAAAGATAAACTTTATCTCAAACTGCTGTTACAATAAAAGGCTAATGAGGCAGGCAATCGAGGCTGCCCGGTCCCTTTGGCCAGGCCATCCCTTAGCCTTGCTTTCACAGCTAAGGTTGTGTCACACAGTAATCCATTCATCCATTGCTCAGGGGCTGCTGATCAGCCCCGGCACTTAGTAACACACTCCTCCCATTCTCCATACAGGAAGAGGAAGGCCAAAGGGATGGAAATCCTAGCAGGCAGAGTTCTGACTTTTGCTTCTAATGCCTAAAGAGCATGTGCTTGTAGATTCAGCTTTGTCCATTAGAAAAGAAAAAAGGGAAAAGAAAACCATCCTAGAAGATTAAGTGGGGTAAACTCATCCTAGAAGTTTCCGTGGGGTAGAGAGACCTTCACCTGTCAGGAAGTCATTATTACAGGCTATGCAGAAAGTCTTAGTCTGGACTAGTGGGCGTTTGCATTTCCTCTGAAAAGAGGAAGCTACTCATTTCTGAAAATTAAAGTCAACTCAATGGTTTACTATAAATTTTAAGTTTTCTTGCAATGTTGCTGGTTGTTGAAACTGGCTGATGAACACAAGAGATTACTGTACTATTCTCAGTGCTGTTGTATTTTGTAAATTTCATAATACAGGTTTTAAAATTATCTCTGTGTCAGTAACTAGGAGACACAACATTTGTTCTAACACTGAGGAAGTTGAACACCTGAAATGGGAAGGATGTGGCTGGGCCAGCAAAAACCTTTATGTTCTGAACAGACATCTTAAGTCCTTTCTATTACATGGTAGGGCTTAAGAAAATAAAACAATCCCAATTCCTGTTTCTTTCATGTGATGTGATCTCAAAACACTATTGATGTCCTTTGCATTTTTAAGGAAACACTCTTCGAATAGAATACATACTCCACAGTATTCTTATCACGACTAAGTGAGGTTTTTTAGTAAATTTCAAATATTACACCAATAACATTAAAGGAAATCAAAATGATGAGGAATAAGTATCCATCCCAACATGTTAAACTGCTTCAATTTTCTTATATTTCCTCCTACTCCTGCTTGGGTATATCTACATCTAGTTTTAGATGGGAAGCCATAATGTAGACATCCTTTTGTAGTGAAAAGAGATTTAAAATAATTTGATTTAAACCTGAGGATCTTACTAACTTAGGAATTCTAGGTTACATTTAGGTTTTCTTAATAATATTCATAATAATAACTGGATAAACACTTAACCTCTCACTTTATAACCTTTTTTTCTTCATTTAATTCTCAAAACAACCTTACTAAGTAGCCATCATTACTGTGACTCTAAAGATGAGGAGTCTGAGGTTCAGGGGCACCCAAAGTCACAAAGCTAATGAGGGCAAAGCTAAAATTCATCATCAGGTTTTTCTCATTCCAGAGCCCACGATATTCCCGCAATATGAGTACTTCGAAGCATCAGTCATTTGTGTACCACTTTCATAATATCCACTTTATGTCATCAACACCAGAAAGCTTTTCCTTACACAAACTCACTTTCATTTTTTCTGGCAACTGCCTTTTTTCTCAATCAAGCAGTCCTTAATGGAAAGGAACAGAACCAACATTTGCTGCAAATCTATAAACATGTCAGACTCAGTAGAAGATGGTCTATGTTAACAGTTCTCAATGTGCTTCCTAAACAGATGATCAGTGTCGCCTGGGAACTTGTTAGAAATACAGATTCTAGGCGTGCTCCAGACCTGCTGAATCAGATACGGGGGGCGGGGCCCAGCAATCTGTGTTTTAATAGGCCCTAAGGCAGATTTTGAGGCGTGCTCTGTCTGTGAGACCTACCACACTATATACATTTATCATATTTAATACCCATAATTTCTCTGGGAACTAAGTACTATTTATTATTCCCATCATCACAGATGGGTAAACTGAGGTGCAGTAGACTAAGGCCAGTATCACAGAGAGAAAGATGGGAGCCAGGACTTAGAAAACATGCTTGTCTAGTCCCTTTCCCTAGTAGCATGTGGACTCAAAGTGGGAGGGATGGAGATGCTATTGCTGTGGTTTAGAGAAACAAGAGCAGGGATATTTATGTTAAAGAGATTACTTAGACATTGATTATAAATCTATTTGGGCTTCAATATACAATTAATACCTTGTCATGTTTGTTGTTGTTGTTTTAAGAGTCATTGAGCCCTGGCTGGATAACTCAGCTGGTTACAGCATCGTCCCAATATGCCCAGGCTGCAGGCTTGATCCCTGGTCAGGGCACATACAAGAGTCAACCAACGAATGCATAAATAAGTGGAACAACAAATCGATGTTTCTCTCTCCCTTCTTCTCTCTCTAAAATCGATTTTAAAAAATAATTTTTAAAAAAGTCATTGAAATGCAATTTATGTTTTTGTTAAAAAAAAAAACACAACAATCGCTACTTCTAGAAAAGATTTGTCTTATGCAATTGGTAGAGAACGATGGGAGGTTGAATGAAATTTAGAGAAATGGTCTTGCCGGTTCTGAAGTAAGTGGTAGCTACATCAATCCCTTCCGTTAGGATTAAATTTACCTAAATTCAGCTTAGTGGATGTTTACCAGTCATAATGGTATGTGTTCTTAATGCACCTTAGCCTATTTTTTAAAATCTTGCATAATGTTGTTCTAGAGATTAGGAATTAAAAGCTAGTTAAGAGCAGAGTTTTTTCCTGCTTTCCTTTAACAGAGCTGGGGTGGGGGTGGGGGGCAAAAAATGTTTGGGCACAGATTCCCCAGTGAAGATGATCCAAATATTACAGCACAGCCCATGGCTGGAGGCTTCACAGATGATCCCTCAAATGCCTAGTAGTTTAATTATGTTAATACCCCACAATCTGTTTAAGGATTCTTTCCCAAGAAAGAGCTCAGCATTTTATGATGCCGACTTATCAATCTAGGTACTCAAGAGCCAGGACAAATTGTACATTATAGATCTTCCTCAAATGACTGGCCCTAGGAGAGCCTAGAGCCCTTTACCAATAAGGAAAAACAAGTCACACAGGCCCAAATCACTGATACCGTATTTTGAAAATCATGTCCAAATTTATTATGTGTATTTAATATTATCTGGCTACACAAAAATGATGTTGTTTTAAAAACTCTGTTAAACAGATAGAACCCTCTATAATTTTTATTTCAGCCAGAATTTATTTCCTTGCTCACAAAATAAGTATCAGTGTGGATTGTCATATGGCCACACACACACACAAAATAGCTTTATTATAGACCTGAATGTTCTAATGACATTCATTACGACCTGATTCTACAATCCCCCAATGTTTATCATTCTAGGTATAATCGGTATGATTAAATGCATCCTTTGTGGTTTTACAAACTGAATTCTAAATTTGGACCGATGTACAGAGAACACAATGCATGCAGTCATGTGCCCCCAAACGATGTTTCAGTCAACAATGCCTAGTGACATCATTCTGACGTCCTACTGCAAAGGTTGCAAACATCAAGAAGGCTGTGGTTGAGAGGGCAAACCTCGGTAACCTGGTGTGGATGGGGATGTTATTGAGGAGCTCCTGGATGGCTCCTGAGGAATCCACTAATGAGGAAGTAGTTGGAACTGGAACAGGAGGCAGTAACAAAGGAAACTGCAGAAGAAAAAGAACCTCCAAGAAAATTCACAGAGACGGATTTAGCAGAAGCTTTTGCAGATCTCAGGAAGCGCTGTAGAAAGTTTGAAAACACAGACCAACACCGAAAGGTTTTCCTTAATAGAGAGGAATGTTCATGGTGCATTATCTTCTTAAAAGCAAATCCATGATGACAAAAAGAAACAGACCAAGCGAACCACCATGGACACATTTCTTAAGGAGTGACACCTCCTCAAGAAGAGCCGCGGGCAGGTCCCTCAGGAGGAGTTCCGGAGGAAGGCACTGCTATCACAGATGACAGCTCCCTGTGTGTTACTGCCCTGAACACCTCCCGCTGGGACAGGATGTGGAGGTGGAGACAGGGATGCTGACGATCCTGGCCCTGTGCAGGCCTAGGCTAGTGTGTGTGTTTGTGTCAAAATTTTTAACAAAAAAGTTTAAAAAATTTTTTTAAAAATTTAAATTTAAAAATAGGAAGGAGCTTATAGAATAAGGATATATAGAAAGAAAATATTTTATACATCTATAAAATATGTTTGTATTTTAAATAAATGCTATTACAGCCCTAACCGGTTTGGCTTAGTGGAGAGAACGTCAGCCTGTGGACTCAAGGGTCCCAGGTTCGATTCTGGTCAAGGGCATGTACCTTGGTTGCGGGCACATCCCCAGTAGGAGATGTGCAGGAGGCAGCTGATCGATGTTTCTCTCTCATCGATGTTTCTAACTCTCTATCCCTCTCCCTACCTCTCTGCAAAAAATCAATAAAATATATTTTTAAATAAATGTTATTACAAAAGAGTAAAAAATAAAAATTTTAAAGTTTATAAAATAAAAAAGTTACAGTAAACTAAGGCTAATTTATTATTGAAGAAATAAAAATATTTTTTATAAACTTAGTGGAGCCTAAGTGCAGTGTTTATGAAGTCTGCAGTAGTGCACAGTGATGTCCTAGGCCTTCCCATTCACTCACCACTCACTCACTCACTCACTCACCCAGAGCAACTTCCGGTCCTGCCAGCTCCATTCATGGTAAGTGCCCTATACAGGTGAACCACTATTTATCTTTTATACCATATTCTTACTGTATCTTTTCTGTTCGGGTACATTTAAATACAAAATACTTACCATTGTGTTACAATTGCCTGTGGTATTCAGTACATTAACATGTTGAACAGGCTTGTAACCTAGGAGTAGCCGGCTATACCACAGAGCCAAGGTGTGTAGGAGGCAATATTTCTCTCTTGAATCAGTGTTTCTCTCTCTCTCTCTCTCTCTCTCTCTCTCTCTCTATCTATCTCTCTCCCTTCATCTCCTTCTAAAATCAATAAAAACATATACTTGGGTGAGGATTAAAAAAAACCCCTACAAAACTGGGACTGATCCAGCCACACCCAGATTTAAAGCCCTAGTAACCTTTCTGCAGAGAACACATACCTATTTAAGCTCAATGTTTATGTTTGCTGAGAGCTACGCCTGAAGAGTTTCAAGTTTCTTTCTATTATTGCTATATTATCCTAACCTTTCATTTCCGTATACTCATGTTTCTTTGTAAGCTAGTAGCTGAGGAGCAGCCTAGATCCAATTCAGGCAGCAGAAGCCCACTGCATAGACGGGAGAAGGCCAGGAATGGGCCTAACAGCAGGGCTGGAAGGATGCCAAGTTGTGAGAGAAACTCAAACCAGGTGCAAGTAAGGCAAAGACTGGGGGCGTCCACATAGAATGCCAGTGCTTTCTCTTGGCATCAGATTTGCCTGTATGATGGCCCAGGTTGGCTAGCTGGGAACCAGATTTTCTAAGGAAAGACAGCCCTATTAACATTCCAACGAGAACTCTAGAGCTAACTAATTCTACAAGGTTTTTTTTTTTTTATATCTTTCCTTTTGCCGATATTATTTGTTGGCCTAGCTATAATGGAATTATACCTTCAAGCAGTATCTTATTCACTGTTTCTCTAATCCTTTCTATAAGAAATTGCACCCACCCAGGTACAGGACACTTTTATCCGTCCCTCCGATCTTCTCATAGCTATCCAGCCACTCCCCAGACCAACCCACCACCATCCGGCACTCTGCTGCCCTCAAATCAGGCACAGTGACAGGTGGTACTGTGGCAGGGTGACAGGGATGTCACTTTTTATTTTTTTTCACTCCTATTTTATTTATTTTTAAAATATGTTTTATTGACTTCAGAGAGGAAGAGAGAGGGAGAGAGGAATAGACACATCAATGATGAGAGAGAATCATTGATCGGCTGCCTCCTGCACACCCCCTTCTGGGGATCGAGCCCGCAACCCTGGCACGTGCCCTTGACCAGAATGGAACCCTTCAGTCCACAGGCCAATGCTCTATCCACTGAGCCAAACCAGCCAGGGTGCGATGTCACATTTCTTACCCTTAAGAAACCCAAAAACTAAAGAGATGGGCGGAGAAGATGATTCACTTAGCAGGTTATTATAATTCAATGCTGGTAGCAGTGGCACTGGGTATAAGAGAACCCGGAGTTGGAATTCCGACCATCTATGAGGTGGTTGATCAGAGATGGCTTCCAGAGGAGGTGACATCAGGGTTGGCTATAAAGTATGGATGGGAGTTAAAGATGGTAGGAAGGGTATCCCGAAGAGGACATCATAAAGAGCCACTCAAAAAAATCAGGTGAAAATTGCAAAAGTATGTAGAACCAAGGAGTTGGAACAAAAAGTATGAGGCATCAAGTAAAAAGAAATGAGGGTAGAGAGATGGGTGGGGAAGTGGGAGGGAGTCCGGTCGCAGAGGTCATGCCATATGAAGAGCTCAACCTGACTCAAGGTAATGAGGAGCCACTGTAAACTTTAAACAAGGGAACAACGGGTGTTCTACTAGCCCAGTGGTTCTCAGCCTTCCTAATGCCTTGACCCTTTAATACAGTTCCTCATGTTGTGGTGACCCCCAATTTCATTGTTACAAATTGAACATAATTAAAGCATAGTGATTAATCACAAAAACAATATGCAATTATATATGTGTTTTCCGATGGTCTTAGGCAACCCCTGTGAAAGGGTCGTTCGACCCCCAAAGGGGTTGTGACCCACAGGTTGAGAACCGCTGTACTAGCTGGTCTGAGAGCTCACCATTGTTGGACTCTGGGAAGCAAAGGTTCCTGGTGCCTTTGTCCCACAAGATTCCTAGGACTTTGATAGAAAATCCTTCAAAATAAGACAAAAGTTGAGTTTTTAAAATCAGCTCCCTAAGTGTTTGCTTATGATCTATTTAAATAAAACCACATCTTGTGGTATTTTGTTCTCACAGACAACAGAGTGTTTAAAATAAGGACAAAAAAAAATGCTAGTAAGATAAGGACCATTTTCTTTTTCTGTGTATTTCTGTGGTGAACTTTTAAAAAGTATGTGTACTATTTTCCACACATATTTAATTAGTTTTATTATCTATAAACTTAATAAAACTTCTCTGGAAGAAAGCTATATTAGTCACTAATGGAGTGCAAAATTTAAAAATTTTGAACTTTGTGAACATATTTTCTGGTGTGTTTGTTTTTTTAAAGCTAACTTTTAAAATTGTTTTAAAAATAGGGGCAAGGAGACCTGGCCAGATAGCTCAGATGGTTAAAGCATCGTCCCGATATACCAAGGTTTCAGGTTCAATCCCTGGCCAGGGCACATACAAGAGTCAACCAATGAATGCATAAGTAAGTGGAACAACAAATTGATGTTTCTCTCTCTCTCTCTCTCTCTCTCTCAAATCAATCAATAATTTAAAAAAAAACATATATAGGGACAGATATTCAGGGAGAAAAAGTATTTTTTGAGGGGTTAAAGTGGAGAAAAATTAGTCCAATATACTAAAATCATACTGAATTTAGCCCATTGTACTAAACAGGCACTAAATTTTATGCTCAACCATTCAAATCCTGAAACTAAAATTCCATGAGTCATGTCTGTCTGCTTACAGAGGCATCCTCAATACACAGAATAATGCTTGGTACCACGAAAGGCTAAATAAGCACTTGTTGACTGCTGACAATGTAAATGTCAAAATATTCTATTCTTTTTTGAAGACTTCTTTCCTATACGGTGTGAAGACAAATCCTGAATGCTCTTCACAGCCTGTTCCAGATGGGACTCAGGAAGCTGGCACAGAAGCCACGGTAGGGTGTGGTGACCAATTCCAGCAAGAACAGCCCTCCCATGACTCAAGCTAGCACAGTGGCCCATTAAGCCTCAGCATACTGTCTTTCAACACACACACACACCCTGCTAACCTTATTTCCAGCTTAAGTGGTGAGGTGGAGCTTCCTTCCGCTGCCCTCCTCATTTCTCCCCACCCTTCTTCTCCTCTCTCCTCTCTGTGATTCCGCAGGGACTTTGCTTTAGATATATAGGAAAGAATAAGCAATCATTCCTTCTTTTCCCGCTGCAAGAGGAACAGTTTAAACTTCCGGCCACACAAATCCAGGACCAGATCCCCACCATGCCTTAAACAAGCTGTGTGAAGATGAGCACAGTGCTCAGGCTCTCTACGTCTCTTTTTCTTCATCCGTATATGAGCATAACAATGATTATTTCTTATAATTAAAAGAAATGATGTAGAACATCACATATCTGGCACAAACTGTATCAATGAAAACAGTATTAGATGCCACATATATAATATTTTCATGTGTTAGAACTAATAAACAATAAGGATGAACACTCACTGCACTGTGGTAAATGTTGGTTCACTCCCCCCCCAACCCCCCCAGTCTTCCTGATTTGACAACTTAGCATCTCTAAAAATAAACTGCTCAGAGGATAGCATATGTCTGTGTGTTGGGGTCCAGCCCCATTTGCTGGAAGCCGATCCACCCTTGCTGCTTGACGCAGTCGCTGCAGGGAAGAAACATCTGCACAGCGTATGTTTCAAGGGACCTGGCGTATATGACATATGTTTGCTCCCCCTTTTAAGCGCTATGTGTTTTAACCAGGACCACCTCCCCGAGAAAGGTTGTTTCCCCAGGTTAGGGGTTAACAGGACTAAGGAAGAGAATAAATCAGTAAATCCCCCTAGTGTTACAGAAATACCATGTACTACTTATGAAGAACTTGGACTAAGACTGTTGGCAATAAATTTGGGACTTGTTGGGCCCACATCCCCAGGGGTCTGCCCACCAGGGAAAGCACCAAAGCCTATACCCCTGGAGACTCACTGACACAGGGCAGTCCCAGGGAAGGCAGGAAGGCAAGCTGGGAGGACATAACCTTTACTGGGTAGGATAAACTCCTTCAGTCACTTCCTTGTAGCCTATCAGTAGAGCAGTAGAATAGTGACCTTGGAATAGCCCTTATAATGGAACACAGAGATTAACCTAGACAAGGTTAAAATCAACAGAACTAGATAGACACAGGATTATGGAAATGAAACTAGGAACTGTAGAAGGTTTCCCAAAACATACCATGATGTAATTATAGAGGCATGCTTATGGGATCAAATAGTATAAATATAGATGTAATAGGACAATAGAGAGAACCCAACCATGCTGATCAACTGAACGCTCCCCCCCTCCCCCCCCCTCATTCATTCATCGCCGACTCCGTCCACACCTATGGGAACCCCTGGACCTGCTGGGGCTGGACCCCAACATCTGTGTCCCCAGACATCTTGCTGGACCTTTTTCTGCTTCTTTCTCTGAGCAGATTTCTATGCCCAACCACTCTTGCTTAGCTTTTAGGAATGTTGAGTTACTGGGAAATGACTGCTGTGAGTGTACTTTCAGATGTGAGCATAGTTTCAAACAGCACTCAATGCCCCAACAATAACAATACCACATGCAAGATCAGGAAGTTATTCCAAGCATGACTAGCGTAGGGCCACCCTCACACAGGGCTGGCTGGCACCACAGCCACGCTGGCACAATAGTGGAAACTACTGTGTTGGGACATCACTGGGAAAAGGAATGCAGGTCACACAGGTAATCCCAGAAAACATATGGGAAACAGAACTGTGAAAAGAAACCCAGTCCTTAATCAAAGAACGAGTTTGATGCTGGTGGCGTTTTTGTTTGTTTGTTTGTTTGTTTTTTTGCCTCCAGTTGCCTAGCATACATTGGACCCCTTTCCGAATGATCAAACACAACAGAAAAGACTTCACAGCATATAAACACAAGAGGCTGCAAACTAGAATTTATAATAAAAATCTGTGACTTAAAAATTAGGAATTTACCTTTGATTAACTCCAGCTAGAATCTCTCTGTATGTTTCATCTCCTGGTTAACCATTCTTCTAGGCCAGTGGTTGGCAAACTGCGGCTCACGAGCCACATGCGGCTCTTTGGCCCCTTGAGTGTGGCTCTTCCACAAAATACCTCGTGCGGGCGCGCATGTACAGTGCGATTGAAACTTCGTGGCCCATGCGCAGAAGTCGGTATTTTGTGGAAGAGCCACACTCAAGGGGCCAAAGAGCCGCATGTGGCTCGCGAGCTGCAGTTTGCCGGCCACTGTTCTAGGCAATATAATACCAGACTAGATTTATTAAACCAAATTAGTCGAGACCAGGGTATTTGTCCAGGTCTTAGACTAGAGACATTTAAGCTGGAGTGATAATTTGTGAACTATCCGAAGAGAATTCAAAGATTCTGAAAACAACCCCATGAACTTTGAGCAATGACTTTGAGCATCAATGTAATACTGTATAACATCCAATTTCAATTCCTAAGTTCTAGAATGCTTATGGAAAATACCAATCTCATGATGCTAGAGCCGTGCTTATGGAGGACAACGAAAAGCATCCATTCAAAAGACTGAGCTGAACGTTGGCAACTCTGGGATACATCATCAAAGGTGGTTTGCCAGAGCTCCTGTAGCTCAGCATATGTCTTAGATCACCATATTGCACGTGGTTGTAAGACAACAGAGCTGGCACTAAAATGTCACTAAAAACCAACTAGATGAATAGCTTTTTAAGCATTTAATCTTTTTTTCTCAAATAATTTCAGATGAGTCCGTTCTCTAGAGGAGTTGAATGGCAGCAAACTCAATCTATGAATAAGAACAAATGGTAATGGAAATGGGTACCTACTTGGAATCCTATTAAGCGTCACCCAGAAATGTTCATCAGGGCTATACGTATCCTTTGACCAGTGCAGTAGATCGATGGCCCTTTTGTCATGGAAGATGAAGTTGACAAACTCCCTGGTAAGGGCCACGTAGGCAGTGCCAAAGTAAATGGTCAGCTGATGTGGAGGTGAGGTTTTCAAAACATTGGTGTTCCTCACAAAAGAGCCGTCTTTGCCTCTGTGCTCTTGGTGGACGTACTTAGTCCGTCCAATTGCATGAGCCGGAGGCAGCACCCCCGGGGTAATGTTTTTCCCTTTGAAGCCTTTCAGATACTGAACTATTTCCTTGTTGGTTTTCAGGGGGAAGTCTTGCCCACAGGTGTTGATGGCGTACTTCCACGGGACCTCAGAGGCCACCAGGTCTCTCAGGCAGTTCAGATCCGCCTGGAGCCTGGACATTCCCGCGTAGACTACAGACTCGGTCTTTGAAGCCAGAAAGGCATTTGGGAAGCAGCTCAGTAACTGCCACACAGATGCCTTAAACTCCACCGTGGCCTTCTCATCCACATGAACACAGTAGATATTCTGGGGCATGTAGACAGCCCTGAAGAGCCGTTCAAAAGTACCGAAGTCTTTATGGACGACCATGACATATGCCAACGGGAACGCCACTTCTTCTTCCGACAGGGGGCTTGTGATGTAGTGGCTCTGGATCAGGTAGTCCTCGCAGGGGACGCTTCCCAAAGGCGATGGCAACGTCCTCTCCCCGAGAACAGCGGACTTCTCCTCCAGGGCGTCCTCACAGGCACTGACGACGGAGTCCCTTTCGCTGGAACCATTCAGCCTCCTCTGGGGCAGGCTTAATCGGCTGTTGTAACGTATCACAAACAGAACCACACTCAGCGCAGTGAAAGCAAAAAGGCAGTACCTCCAAAAGTTCATTATTTTCACTTCCTTGGAGCAGGGAATCTCCCTCCAGGGACTGAGAAATGGTCAGTTCCTGAAAACACAAGCGTGAAGAGGCTGAATGGACTTCCTTTGCCAGTCTTGAATATCGCCAGCTTCTCAGACAGGCTTCCTTTATTCCTCATTTACTCCCCGCTTCAGTGTCGCGCCGTTCTCCGGCGGTGGCGGGCGAGGGCATGCTTCTCCGGTCCTG
>NW_005370512.1:50853-58001 GCF_000412655.1 Myotis brandtii
ACGCAGAGGGCGGAGCAGAGTGGGCGCCCAGCCCGGCCCCGCCTGCGGGAAGCCCTCCTCGTTTGCATACGAAACCCAAGTGGCGGATCTCGGCAAATTACGCTGAGGAAAGGAATGACGGGTCCTTTGCCCCGGGGCTGGGCTTCTCTGCCTTCACCCCACCCCCTTCCCCTCCACTCTATTCTGACCTCATCTCCCTCCTCTTCTCACACTTTCCCCTTGCGTTTCAGCGTAAGTGGTTCTCCTCTTTCGGGTCAGCCTGCAAGCCGGCTAGCAGTCGTTGGAAACCATAGCGTGGAGGACTCCTGCTCCGGCTTCTCTCTCTTCCCGTTTCTCGGCCACCTCTTTTCATTTCAGTGTTATCGCTACCTCTGAGCACACAGACACAGACACAGATAAGGAAAAAGGCACTTGCAACATGTCTATTGTCAGCAGCAAGAAAGTCTGGTGGAGAGGTGGGTGTTGGCTGGATTGAATCCGATGGTTTCTGATGGTGTTACACAGCAAATGTGTATGTGCAGGCTATCAGAAGAGGGAAGTGAGGATTACACTGCGGCGGGCATGGGGTGAGGGCAGAAGGAACCTAGGAGCGACTGGAAACATTAAAGGGTGGGTGCGGATGACATCAATGAAGATAGCACACCTCCGTTTGCCTGCCAGAGAGGAAGGTGAGAGTCATTGTTCCCAGAGAGCAAAAATTGGTTCCCATTTCACAAAGAGCTTCAGATAGCTGGTGCTGTTGACGCGGTATTACCTACAACATGAGTGACTGCCCACTGGGGCTCTTTATAAGCCTGACATCTTGAGATCTGAGGGCATTTCAGAGAACTCCGAGGACTCTACTCCCCACCCAATGCCCTCTCCCATTTCCTGACCCTTAAGAAAGAACAAAGGCTTCTGGACGGCAGGAAAATTCCTGGAAGTGTTGGTTAGTGAGATTCAGGGGAGCCAGGAAGAGAAGCCCAGCAGGTCTGGTCACATTACAGAGGGGTTCTCCAAGCTCACGTGCTGGTGCCTGGAGCCTCAGCAGGTGTGGAGACCGGCTGCAGATTGGTGCAGGGGGTAAGAATGCTCCTGGGCCAGGTAACCAGCCCAACTAAAGAAATAGTGGGTGTGCTCCCATCTCATTCCCCCAGTCACCCAGCTATCCCTCCTGTCTGGTCCTGGTGTGGCAATTGAAGCAGCTGCCCCTGTTAGGAAAACACCTGGTGTACAATGCAACAATCTCCCTGCCCCTTCCTATCCCACACCACCCTCTAACTTGCTATAATTTCCTGGATGAATGAATGGCCACAGTAGCATAGGTATGATGGATTTTGATTGGACATAGACCCAAAGAGTTGGCAGGGATCTTAAAAGTCACCTAACACAACCCTTTATTTTACAGATGAGGAAAGTAAGGCCAATACTATATACTAGAGGCCCAATGCACGAAATTCGTGCAAGAGTAGGTCTTCCTTCCCCCAGCTGCTGGCACTGGCTTCCCTCTGGCTGATGGCAGGCACCTGGGACCCAGGTTTCCCTCGCAGCCCTGGCTTTGTCCAGAAGGCCGTCAGGAAAGATGTCCGGAAGGACATCTGGTCTAATTAGC
Source organism: Myotis brandtii (assembly GCF_000412655.1). Taxonomy (NCBI): domain Eukaryota; kingdom Metazoa; phylum Chordata; class Mammalia; order Chiroptera; family Vespertilionidae; genus Myotis; species Myotis brandtii. Next base: position 52,445 of record NW_005370512.1, read on the forward strand.
ACATTATGCTTTTATTATTATAGAAGATATTTTTTCTAAGTCATTCAGCTGGATAGAAGCCAGCGCCTTAATTCTGCAGTTCCCTAGTCCAGATGCTGCAGCCAGTCTAATTGGCTTCAAATCCCAGCTGGTCACAGACCAGCTGTGCAACCAGGGTGAAGTTACGTAGCCTCTCTAAGCGCCAGGTTCTTCAGATGGTGTCACAGGGTGTGGGACTGAGCCATGGAAAGGGTTACAAAATGTTACATACAGAATGTGCTAAGGGGAGAAAAGGAAACATGAGAAACTGAATGTACTGGGAGGGGAGACTGACGTATGGAGAGGGATTGTGTAGGATTGTGTCAGGGTCAGAGAGCATGGAAGAAAAATTGCTAGATTGTCTTAGAAAAACAATATATTATGATACGTTCCAACCAGGTGTGACTCTGTTTACCTCCTCTCCGTTCTCATGAACTTTTTGTGAACTTCTAATGAAATGCTTTGTATTTTTTTTAACACTGTTTTGCTATAAAGGATCATACTGTACCCTTGGTCGCTGCCACATGCTGTGAGGCTTCCCAGAAGGGGAAAGTACGGGCTGTGGTCAGCTGGCCAGCTTAATAAAGGCTCTCAAATTTAAATTCTGAGTCGGTGGTCCATCTCGTTGAGCCAACCCATAACAATGGAAAATAGCAGTGGTTGCTATTTCACATGGTTGAGAACATTAAATGAGATAACTCTTAATCAGGGTTTATGCATGTATTCACATATATTCTATTCAATAAGCATTAACAATTTTTGCTGCTGTCGTTTTTCTTTTGAAAAATAGCCATTTCTTGCCCTGTTAATGAACAGATATTTTGATTTCTGTTCTTACTAATGGAACAGAAAAACACCTTCTTAAGGCTTTCAAATGGGTTGAAATGGGTACTCCCACTCAAAAAGAATGAAGGTTAAATTTCACTCTTTTCCTCCCTCACCACTATCCCCACCCCCACCCAGGGGGTAGGGAGGGAATTAGTAGGAGTGTGACTAGATAAAGGGCAGAACTGAATAATCCATTTTGATGCTTTCATTTTCCTTCATTCTTATTAGAGCCGCACCCTTTTCTGCAAAATACTTCCTTGGCAGGACTTGTGGAGAGCAAGGGTGGGGGTGGGGTGGGGAGTAAGGCAAAGGGCTTTCAATGAAGGCTGTTGTTTCCCCCCTCTCTTTGCCTTGAGCCTTGGTCCTACAGTAGGGAGCTCTCAAGAATGCCAACGCAAAGCAAACTCAACCCATCTTTACTCATGATTGAGTCACAGCACATTGCAGGTGGGAGTGTAACATGACTTACATTCAAAACAGCAGTAATTTTAAAAAAAGCTTATAGTTTGTCCTGCCTTATTTACAGTGGTTTAACAAAACAGCCCGAGGTTAGAGCGTGATGCCTTTTTAGCAGCTGGCCTGGTAGGAGGTTTGTTTTACCTGTTATCTGTGGTAACTGAGCAGGCATTGTCTTCCAGCAAATAATTGGTGGGCTCAAATATTAACTTCCAACCAGGACATTATTTCTGCTCTTTTCACTTTAGTTGCTTAACATATTGAAAAGTGCTGTCAGGTGGACCTTTTTTAACACTCCCTGCCTCTCTCAACCTCAGGATAACCTTTTCGTCAGGAACAAGAACAAGGACAGCAACTAACAATGCACAGTCAGCTCAGCTCAAACAAAGGCTGGGCTGCCTGGGGACTTTCTGAGAACCCAGTGGGATCTTTGTTCCCTTTAGTCACTTAGCTCTCATTAACCTCCCTGTGAGCTGTGCACCCACCTCAGCTGGGCTATCACAGGCAAATTGATTGCTGGTTGTTGGGAAGCAGGGTTGGAAGCCAGGCCTGACTTGTTCCCAAGTCCTTATAGTTCTCTACCTCAGATTGCTTCTCTTGGCATAATAACCGGCCACGGAATCAAAGCAATGCTTCTGATGGGTCCTCTCATCTCCATCGACTTCATGCCATTCTGTTCCCCATCTGAGGCTCTGTTGCATCTCTCTGGCAACCTCAAACACTGGCCACAAGCGAGACACAACAAGTAAATAAGATCTCCCAGCAACCAAAACAATGATCACACGCTGTAGGCTGGATGCACACACTCAGATGTGTATAGGCAGGTAAGATACAAAAGTAAGTAAAGCTGATTGGAGGGAAGGCAAAACAGAGCTAGTGAGTTCACAAGTGGGAGCTAATGCTTGGCCATGGTGTCATGGACCTAGAGAGAGGTTGGGACCCTGGCGAAGAGAGGGTGGGAGCCCTGGTGAAGAGCTGTGCCCACCTAAAGCACGCAGCTCCCTCTCAACGCTAGCGATTAATCCATGCTGCACCATGGGGCCAATGCTGCCAGCTCTTTGGATATTTTAAGAGAAGTGAGAAATCTGAATTTTATTTTTAAAAATTCCCAAATTCTTTAAATGACATCAAGATATTAACAAAATGTTAAAATATAAGTGCATGCACACACATGCACCACTGGCCCCCGGGATGCCAGTTCATCATCTCTGGTTAAAGCACCAAAGGCTTAAACCCGTCTTGAGGCTCAGCCTACTTACTCTTCATTTAGAGCAGTGGTTCTCAACCTGTGGGTCACGACCCCTTTGGGGGTCGAACGACCCTTTCACAGGGGTCGCCTAAGATACATCGAAAAACACATATATAATTACATATTATTTTTGTGGTTAATCACTATGCTTTAATTATGTTCAATTTGTAACAATGAAATTGGGGGTCACCACAACATGAAGAACTGTGTTGTAAATGTTTCCCCCCACGTCCCGTGTGGTTCAGGGTTCAGGATCTGGAAGAGGAGCCGCACACAAATGAAAGAGAAGAGAAAAGAGATAATTTGGAAATATTGGGGGGCCAAGCGGGTAAGTCCAACCTAAGAGGAAGGACTTCCACTGGTGCTCAGGCTGCACCAACCTTTTATTGGTTTGGGATCCACCCTTAGTCCTTAGGCAGGCAAGTTCCGGTAACACACAGACTATCTTATCAATAAGGATTTACATGAGTAAAGGTGGGGAAGTTGCTTCAGCTACCATTATCTGGATTAACAGAGGTGGTGCACAGCTCTGACCTTTGCTAGGGCTTCAAAGGTCACCAGCCTTCCGGGTTCTCTGTCTATACTTCTCTGCCAGTGAAGACAATAGGCGGTTTCCCCCAGAACTGTATTAAAGGGTCATGGCATTAGGAAGGTTGAGAACCACTGGCTTAGAGAAACCTTAAACTTTCTCAGACCTAAGCAGGCAAGAAGTCACAGATTAGAAGAGGGATGAAGAACTGGTAGACTCAGGCACCCTGCTGTCAGCAATAGGTGATGGACTGAGAATGAAGTAGGCCCAAGAAAAACTCCACAAGCAGATCAGTGCAAGATCATTCAACGTCAGGGTGGCCGGCATTTATTTGTACAGCTGACTGGCCATTTTATTACTGTTGACAATATCTCTAGCATTCGTAACTATCAAATAAGGTAATGTCTCTGCAAGGGCTGGAAGACTGACAATCAGTCCAAACACTGGGCCAGCTGGACCTTCTTTGAAAACAAGAGTCCGAACGTTTAGTGAAATAGAAACATAAATGTAGTAACAGAACTCTTCTACATAGATTCTGCATATCCTATTTTAAAAGGCATTTCTGAAATATTTATTCAAAATAGGTCTTCGACCATTTTGTGCACAAAAGGGTGGGCTTTCGGTTGTCCAGAAAATTCACAATTATGACCAAAATGTTTCCTAAAAAATGTTATGCACACCATGTGAATCTACTTCGGGCGACAGTACTTCTGGAAAAGGCCAGGCAGTGAATATTTCAGGCTTGAGGACCGCTTGGTCTCTGAGGCCACCACCCAAGTCTCTCTCTGCAGCATGAAAGCAGCCATGATGCGATGTGGCCGTGTCCCTGCAGAAACTGCTTATGGACATCAGCATCTCAACGTCATATCATTTTCATGCCATCAAATAGTCTTCTTTTGATTTTTTCCCCAAGCGTGTAGAAATGTAAAATCATTCTTGGCTTGTGGGCAGTATAAAATTAGGCCAGCCCAGCTGCTGTGGCTCAGTGGTCGAGCATCGACCTATGAACCAGGCGGTCACCATTTGATTCCCAGTCAGGACACATGCCCGGGTTGCAGGCTCAATCCCCAGTGGGGAGCGTGCAGGAGGCAGTGGATCAACGATTCTCTCTCATCATTGATGTTTCTATCTCTCTCTCCCTCTCCCTTCCTCTCTGAAATCAGTTTAAAAAATTAGTTTCTTTAAAAGCACTCAGCAGATCTTGAGTCATCTCTCTCTCTGTTGCCAAACTCAGCTTATCTGAGACCTTAAACACCCGTCCACCTTCCTTAGTGCTTTTGGTGAGAACAGCTCTGCTTGGGAGCTTCTCCTGCCTCTCCCCCTAGAGTAGGAAACCGCCCTTCATTCCCAACTGCAGACACGGAGCCTGTTCTTTTAAACTGCCTCCACGTGGGTCCGTCTCCAGAGAGCCAGCCTGCCGTGCACCCGGGAAAGACACCACTTGGCAGCACGGTGGGGAAGACAAAGGCTCTGATGCAGGATATAACATCTGGCTCTGCTGTTTACTGTGTGACCTTGAGAACATTTCTTAGGATCACTCGTGTCTCAGTTTCCCACTTTTGAAAAAGAAGTAGTTTCATCAGTATTATTTATAAGTCTAAAAATACTCATTGGAAAAAAAGAAAAGAGCAGTTTCTAGAATAGCCAGGTGGTGGAAAGTAAATCTGCTGAAGAAGCCTTCTGAGTCTTCTCCCCTCCTATTCCTCAGGCCACCACCCAGTTTATCTTATTCTTCTAGGGCCACACTGCGTTTCTCTGCTTCCCTAGCAGCCTCCTTGGGGTAGCACATTTCTTTCCCTTCTGGTATTAGTTGCCCAGACGTAACTCTAAGTGTCCAAAACAAACAAACAAACAAACAAAATCCTTATAAGCAAAAATTTAGCCTTTGCCTATATTCTGTTACATTTCCAGGAAAAGAATAGGTGACTATCTTTCTATGCAACTTTTCTGTTTCCAAATGTCTCCTCTGAGAACAAAGACTGCAAATTCACGAGAACACCTTGCGTGTCCAAGGTCTGTCCATTTTCTTCTGGTATGCTTCTCATAGCAGACACCTCCAAACTCCTCCACCCCATATTTTTTTTAAAATATATTTTTATTGATGTCAGAGAGGAAGGAAAAGGGAGAGATAGAAACATCAATGGTGAGAGAGAATCATTGATGGGTTGCCTCCTGCACGCCTCCCCCCCACCCCCCTCAGGGATCGAGCCCACTACCCGGGCATGTGCCTGACAGAAAATCAAACCGAGATCTCCTGGTTTGTAGGTTGACGCTCAACCACTGAGCCACTCTGGCCAGGTTCCACGCCATATTTTTGAATATGGATTGAAGTTACAAGGGGATGATATGGTATTTCTACTAAAAGATAGTATTTTACAATTCAGTTGCTGCCAGAGATGTGTGTCTTGAAGATACTCTTTATCTTCTGAACATTTTTAAAAATTTTATTTATTGATTTGGCGCGGGGGGGGGGGGGG
>NW_005370512.1:58132-61384 GCF_000412655.1 Myotis brandtii
GGATCAAGCCCGCAACCTGGGCATGTGCCCTGACCGGGAATCGAATTGTGACCTCCTGGTTCATAGGTCAATGCTCAACCACTGAGCCACTCCGGCTGGGCTGAACATTTTTAAATAAATGAAAAAACATTCTTAAAATAGAGATAGGCAGTGGTTTGCTCCAACATCTAATATTAATAGCTCTATTAACTTCTTGGCTCATTTTTAGTTTATTCTATCCACTGTCATACTAGCTTCTTTCCCACAGAACCTGTTGTTTACTTGAGTTTAGACTGTTTGTTAGGGCAGAAGGCTTGGATAAATCCCCAAAAGCAGATGTTTCTTCTGCTTCCCTAGAGAAATTAAAGCTGAAACAAGTGTGCCGCCAAGATATGTCCTGTGTTTGTACTTAGTTGAAGAAAATCTTCACATTTGATTTATCCCCTAGTTAAAGTGACTTTATATATATTTTAAAATATATTTTATTGATTTTTTACAGAGAGGAAGGGAGAGGGATAGAGAGTTAGAAACATCGATGAGAGAGAAACATCGATCACCTGCCTCCTGCACACGCCATACTGGGTATGTGCTCGCAACCAAGGTACATGCCCTTCTTGACTGGAGTTGAACTTGGGACCCTTGAGTCTGCAGGCCAATGCTCTATTCACTGAGCCAACTGGTTAGGGCTAAAGTGACTTTAGGTTCAAATTTTATGTTTATCAATCCATCCCTTGAGATGACATCCTTAAACTCTATCCTTCCTCTGCAAAAAACAATGGAAACTTTGTTATAAACAGAGCAGGCTCAGTCCTGGCTGCTCTGGTTAGGGCCCTCATGGCTGACAGTGTCTTCAGTGTGTTGTGACTTACATGACTGGGTGATTTTGATTATAATTTCTTTCCAGTTTATTGATCAGTGCTACTTTGGGGAACATAAATATCGAGGGCACTAATTCTAGATTCCAAGGGGCCCTGAGCATTGGAAGGGTGAGCAGCAATGTGTGGGGCAGGACTCAGGGTGACCAGCTGTTCCAGTTTACCAAGGACTGAGGGAGTTCCCAGGCCTTGGGATTTTCAATGCCAAACCTGAGAAAGTCCTGGGCAAACCAAGGAGAACTGGTCACCCAAGACATCATTGGTCCTACCCACTCACTGCTGAAAGATATACCCTATAGAGGGGATTCGGTAACTAATCAGTGTGGAAGGAAAATAAATGTTTAAACCATTCGTCTCTGTGGGAGGAACATGCAAATCATCAAAAGTCTGCAAATTGTAGTGCATGAAAACTCTACATGACCCTTCCCCAAACCACTGAGGCACGGGGACAAAGTGACTAATATTTGTGGGGTAGCTCTACAGGGAGCGGGAAAGAATGCACTTAAACCATTGTATCCACATAGAAGATGTTCCCCAATGGATACAAGAATGCCTTAGCAACAACCTATTTAATGTTGGGAGAACCTAAAAGGAAAAAGAACTGTGTTATTACAATGTTAACTGTATCTAAAATCCCCTCCCTCTACCCCATATGTGACTTGAGAGCTCTTCTTCCTGTAAAGTGGAGCTAATAGGAACATGTGGGGTCTTATGAATGGAAGTGCTTCTTGCGTGTGTGTGTGTGTGTGTGTGTGTGTGTGTGTGTGTGTGTTTGAAGTGCTTATTTAACATTCTTAATAAATGGGCAATGTCGCTAGAAAATATTAACTCATTTTATGAAACATCATAATCAGCCAGCTGTTGGATCTCTCTGACTCTCAGTTTCCAAATATACGCAACGTTAGGATTGGAACTAGTGTTCCCCAAGGCTCCTTCAGCTCTAAATGCTGTGATTAGGATAGCTTCTGCTCAGAATAAAAAGGAAGCTGTTTTTTATAGGAACCTGCCCTGGGGAATTACGTTTAGATTGAGTAAGTGCAGGGAAAGTCCAAAATGTGGTAGGCTAACTGACCAGAAATAAATCAAGAAGGCTCAGAGGTGAGGGCAGTGAGCTCAGACCAAAGTCCTAGGAGAGTAGAACCCAGATGGGAGGCATCCCACCTGTCCAGGAGACCACCCAGCACCTCGCAGGACTTCCGGTCTGGTGGGCAGTTTTCCCACGGGACACGGGAGAGCCTTCAGCCTGTAGAATCATAAGAAGTTCAAAGAAGGAGCCCTGACTTGAACTGAGGAGAAAGTTACAGGATTTCAATGAAAGAGGAATTTTTGAGGATTGGGGTGAAGGAAGGGGTGGCTATGGAAGAAATAACTAGAAAGCTAACTGCATTAGATGATTTGAGTATCTTCAGCTTGCTGTAAAGATGATAATTTTGTCCTTGGATATGTTCACAGTTATGTTTCGGTGTTTCAAATCTGGCTGAAGAGAAAGATTACAGGGCATGGCTATCATTTATCCATTCTCTGAAAATGCGGCGCTTAAAGTGGATGCAGGGTAAATATATCTGAGGAAAACCTTTTGCCACTCATGGTTTTGTTCAAAAGCATCTCCGAACAGAATGCCACACACTGTTCGGGTCAGAGGAGGAAAAGAGAGGCTTGTAAGTGGTCTGGCACTGAGAAACCAGACTAAGAAATGGTTAGTTAGGGAAGTAATTAATACTTGCTGCTTTGGAGTTAGCTTTCTAAGATTGCACACTGTCCACTCTGAGACTCGGCGGGTGGTGTTGGTGGGGGGGGGGGGGGGGGGTGTGCTTTTAACCCCTGCACCACCCAGCCCTCAGGACCCAAGGGCTTGTGAAATTCACACAATAACTCTTTGTTACCTAGGATTACCTAGGAGTTAACAAAAATAAACAACTGGCTTTGAATTTGGTCCCAGGGTGCATGCCATGCCCTGCAGACACCATTCACAGGTCTAGTTTACCTCCCATCTGAAAACCAGCCCCCTATACAGCTTCTACTCCTGCTTCTTGCTCTTCCAGTATTCTCTTCCATGACACTTTCCCTTTCTTTTTTTCTTTCCACAGCAGGCTATTTTTCATTTACTTTCAAAATGAAAATACTTTCCTTAAATAGAAGTTAGATATCAAACTTCTTTTTATCTTGAACCTGCTTTTTTGTGTGTCTCGGGTAGAATCAGCCTTCCCCCCCTCCCCCCCCAACTTTTTAGTCATGCATGATTCATACCATTTATTCTTACACAGAGAAGCAAACTGTATTACTTTCTAAAACAGTATCTTTCAAAAAACATTTTTATGAACATACAAATCTAAATTTCACAGGAAGTTCTCCACTATAAAATTTGGCTTGAACAAGTAGTGGCTGGTGGTTGTGGTGG
>NW_005370512.1:62644-64387 GCF_000412655.1 Myotis brandtii
GACAGAACCTAGAGACAGAACCTAGCGAGAGAACATGGCAAAAGATCCTGGACAGAACCTGGCTACAGATCTTGGCTGGAGAACCTAGACAGAATATGGCAGGAGAACCTGGATAGAACACAGCAAGAGAACCTGGCTAGAACCTGGCTAGAACCTGGCGACAAAACCTGACTGGAGATCCGGGCTAGAACCTGGCTGGAGAACATGGACACAGAACCTGGTTGGAGAACCTGACTACAGAACTTGGCAAGAGAACCTAGAGCCAGAACTTTGCTGGAGATCCACACCAGAACTTCTCTGGAGTTCCAAACCAGAACTTCGCTGGAGTTCCTGGCTAGAGATCCTGGCTAGGCTGCTGATCAACTGAAGGCTGTCTCCGTGTCATTCCTTCATCGCCGACTCCGTCCACACCTTTGGGGACCCCTGGACCTGTTGGGGTTGGACCCCAGCACTTCACCAAATGATAGGGTAACTCCAGCAAAGAAGCAGCCTTATAACAGCCAGATTGGTCTTTATAGCAGAGGCCTTTGCTATTGGGCTGTTCATTTTATTTCTTTGGTGCAGAGTAAGACACCCATCTGGTAAGTGCATGGATGGTGGGCCTCAGAGTGAAGCACAATGAGCTTGGCCTTGGGAAGCATTCCCAGGATGAGCTTTGGATAGACAGAGGGAGAGAGAACAGGAGAACATTGCTGTTGATCAGAAACAGAAAGGACATCAGGAAATGTCCCGGGAAACCTGGGCATGGCTAGAAGACACTATCTGCAGCGGACCCTCAGGATTTGGCAGGATAATCTAGTCTCCCTCTCTCTCTCTCGCTCTCTCTCTCTCTCTCTCTCTCTCGGTGGGGGGGGGGGGAGGGGGGGGGAGGGAAGCTGACTGGGAAGCAGCACAAAGGGCATATTAAAAATTATTTCCATCAGACTGAAGTCAATAAATATTTATTTTTTATCCCATTGGATGCTCACTAATTGGGCTGCTAAAATAAATAAATAAATAAAAGGCCCCAAAGTGATTATAGCCCAGTCAAGGTAATATGGTACTTACATTCATAATCATAATACGAAGAAGACTATAGAATGACATAAGAGAGTTACAACAAAGGCTACAAGGGTGTACCACTGAGAAAAAAGATCAGGAAGAGCTTCCTAAGTGACAAGCCGCTGAATGCAGACCTATCAAGGCCGTTATTTAAATGGGAGAGAGGAGGAGAGTGGCCCAAGGACAGGTAATGACACGCAGAAAGGACCGCAGGCCTGGCGGCGTTTCTGGAGTGTCCCTTTCAGGGAAAGCAGCGGTGGGAACTGGTAGTGGGTCATGCTGGTGATGCTGAGGTGATATCCAATAGGGATATATTGATACCCAACATGCCTCACTGAGATGTTTATACTGAATAATTCAAGAAGCTGTTGAACTCACTGAAGCTTTTGGGATCGAGAAGTTATTCTTAGAGCTATGCCTTAGGAAGCAAAATATGTCAAGAGTGTCAGAATGGTTTGAAGAGGGAGACCTGGGCCCGAGAGAACACTTGGCAGGGTCTGGGAATCTACTTGAGAAGCTGGAAGGGCCGAGTTAGAGCAGGAGTGATGGGAATAGGGAGGGTGCCGCTCATCAGAAACCTGTCACAGACAGAATGTGCAGAATGTGCTGATTAGATACGGGAGCCTGCACCAGGCAAAGCTGGCTCACTTGCACATGGCCGTGCCAGTCACGGGGATGCTGGAGACGTGTGTTGGTGGGGAG
>NW_005370512.1:64422-66435 GCF_000412655.1 Myotis brandtii
CGGCAGGTTCCCAAGGAAGCTGCAAGCAGAGAGATCCTAAGACAGGGAGAAGTGTGGGAGAGGGCCTGGGAGCCCAGAAATGGGGCTAGTTGTGGATGGAAACGAGCTCACTGAGGGAGAAAGAACAGTAAGAGCAGAAAAGCAAACTGAGGAAAGACGTAAGGGGGGTGTTTACTGAAAGCTTACATTTCCCTAATTCTGAATTTCACTGAGAAGAGTGGCTCTAAAATCAACTTTTATCCAAGACTCAATTTAATAGTTGGTAATCAAAAATCAGAAAAGAACAGAATTATCCAGTTAAATACAAGTTTCTCCAAAAGGGATTATACAAGCTGTGCCCTTTGGCACAGTTGGCAACATATAACCTCTTCTTCATAACGCTGCAAGTGGTGGCTCAAAGTTCCAGACAGTCAAAGGGCGGACAAAGTGTCACTCAAGGGCTTCCATCTTTGATAATTAGTTCGTAGCACTTTGACCTCATCCGCCTTTCTAAGTAAAAACGACTTTAGAAAAGAGCAATTCTGTACTTTGCCTTGTAAATAGGGGACAGAACACTGGATTAGAAGTAAAATGATCAGGGAGGAGGTTGAAGAGCATTCCAGAGCATTCTGGCAGAAGGACTTGCATGAATCAGGCGGGGTAGGTGGGAGGGGCACATTTGGGACCCACAAGCCATCTGGGAGAGCTGGAATGCAGTATGGGATGGGGTGCCTACTGAGAGAAGGCACCGGAAAGCAAGGGGCCAGGCTGTAATGAGCTCCCTGTGCCCAGTAAAGGGCTAGAATGTCACTCTGGAAGTGACAGGGATCCATAGGTTTCTAAAAAGGAGAGAGATGTGATTGCATGGTCAAGGTGCTCTTTTTTAAAATTTTTATTTTAGAGAGAGAAAGAGAGAGAGAGAGAAGAAGGGAGTGAGAGAGAAACATCAATTAGTTGTTCCACTCACTTATGCATTCATTGGTTGATCCTTATATATGCCCTGACTGGGGATCGAACCTGCAAACCTGGTGTATCTCAACGACACTCTAATCAACTGAGTTACCCTGCCAGGGCTCAAGGTGCATTTTTATGAAGGTCATCCTGTCCCTGTGGAGAATGGGTTTAAACTGGCTGGGGATGGATTCAGGGAAAGTACTTAGAAAGAAATTAGACCCTTGTAGGAGAGAGTTGGAGAGAGATCGATGGCAACCAGAAATAGAGGGGAGGCCAAGAGCAGATCAATGGGGAGGAGGCTGATAGCAGATCCAGTTTATTGATTGTTGACTCCATACCTGGCACCATGCCAAACACTTGCACACAGTGTCTTGGCTGCTTCTGCCAATAACCCTATGAGCAGGGTGCTGCCAGGCCACCTCGTCTCTGTGGCCTTCACACATGGGCTTTGCCCACGTCATGCCTGGTCCAGCCCTCCGCCTCGCTCACTCAGCCACAGCCACCAGGGCTGCTTTTCTGGCTCCTGAACAGGGCACTCTTGTTCACTTCAGGGCCTTTGCGAGCCCTCGTCCCTACATGGAGCCTCTTTCCCAAGTGTATAGCTGGCTCATTTTCACATAGGAAGTACTGTTCATGTGCTAATTTCACCAAGAAGCATTCCCTGACCCGCTCCATTTAAAAGATAAATTAGCCCTGGCCAGTGTTGCTAGATGGTTAGAGCCTCGGCCCACACACTAAAGGTCAAGATTCCAGGTCAAGGGCACATATGTGGGTTGTGGGCTTGCGGGAGGCAACCAGCCCATGTAGCTCTCTCCCATTGATGTTTCTCTCTTTCTCCCCCTCCTTCCCTTTTACTCTCTCTGAAAAAGCAATGGAAAAAATATCCTAATGTGAGGATTAATGACAACAACAAAATAAATTTTATAGGGGCTTGCGGGCAACCAGCCCATGTAGCTCTCTCCCATTGATGTTTCTCTCTTTCTCCCCCTCCTTCCCTTTTACTCTCTCTGAAAAAGCAGCAGAAAAAATATCCTAATGTGAGGATTAATGACAACAACAAAATAAATTTTATATATATAT
>NW_005370512.1:68326-70041 GCF_000412655.1 Myotis brandtii
GGACCCCAGCATACCAAGCCCCGATCGTGCACTGGCAGGGTCCCTCAGCCTGGCCTGCACCCTCTTGCAATCTGGTACCCACAGGCCAGGCCAAGGGACCCCACTGGTGCATGAATTCGTGCACCAGGCCTCATATATATATATATATATTCCTTTCCTGTATCAACCTGCATTTTCTTTATATCACTTACCATAATTTCTAATTATCCTCTCTGTCTACTTTTTATCTGTGTCCCACTTCTAAAATATACTTCATGAGAGTAGGAATCTTATTTGTGTGGTTTTTTTTCAGGTTTAAAAAGAAAATATATTTAGATCTTTATGCCAACTATTGTAATAAGTGGTTTCCATATATGAACTCAATTCTCACATGCATTCCTGGAGACTGTACTATTACAATTCCATTTTACAGGTGAAAAAACAGGCACGGAGAGGTTAAGTAACTATCCCAAGGTCAGGCAGCTAGTAAGTGGCAAAGGCAAAGCTGGGACCCCACTCTTAAGGACAGCCTGTAACATCAACAGTCCTCTCTAGGCTGGATTCGGTCTCGTTAAGCCTGGGCATCTCTGCCCATAAAAAGGAGACGAAGGATCCAACTGTCAGCCTCTGTTCAGGCGCAGGCGAGAGCACAGCTCCGGGGTCATCTCCACGGTGGGCAAGTCTGGGAGGCAGAGGCTGGGGGTCGCTCAGTCTTCTTATTTGTTTTATTTACAACCATATCCCCATACTAATGCAGTTCTCATGCTCAATAATAACAATAACAACAATTATAAAAATGAACACTTAAAACATGTGCTGGTCCAACTCATTTAAGCCTCACAGATTTGATATAAATATTATTATTTTATCTATTTTATAGATGGGAAGCTGAGGCCCCCAAATTTAGGCAGCTTATCCAAGGTCACACAGCCTGTCAATGGCTGAGGAGGGATTCAAATGCAGGCAGTATGGCTCCAGGGCCCATGCTTCCAACATCTATGCTACACTGATACCCTGAGACTGCGCTTTAAAATGTCAGGCCACAGGCTGGTGATGGAGTAGCTAGGATTCCAACCTGGTTCTCTTCACGCTCCAGAGAAAGGCAAATACAGGGATCGGCGTGCTGAGAACTAAGGAGAGAGAGAAGCCAGTTTGTAGGTCTGAGCTAACAGAGGATGGTGTTGAATTCAGGGGCACACAAGGTGAGTGTAGGAGCTGACGTCTGAGCGTGTAGAATTTGAGGTGCCCGTTGCCCATGCCCTCTCCTTTACTGTGCTTTCTGCTTCTTAGCAGGGCACCTTACTCAACCCCTCTGATCCCACCTTCACATCTGTAAAATGTGGACTTAAGTTCCAACTGGACAAATTCTTGGGAAGATTAAGCTGAGGTAATGCAGACCCACAGGCAGACATTCAGTAAACATTAGTTTCCTCATCTTTCCGTACCTCTGCTCACATGAAAAAAGCCAAAAGTTCAACAACAGCAATAGTTTTAGAAACAGCTGGAGGGAGTGGGAAAATGGGCTAAATACCAAGATAACAGAAGGGACAAGAGAAAATTATTCTTGGGTGAGTCTAAGTATATAATCATCCCATACGCTTAATGAGACTTACAATTAGCGAAGTTTCATCTTTTGAACACTTTTACTGAAATAATTAAATGAAGACTGTAAAATTAGGTTCAATTTTATATAAATATATAACACTAGGGGCCCGGTGCACGAAATTCGTGCACTG
>NW_005370512.1:71264-72260 GCF_000412655.1 Myotis brandtii
GCTGAGAGCCGGCTTTCTCTCTGAGGCTCGGCTGCTGAAAGCAGGTTTCTGGCCTTTGTTTACCTTCTGTATTTGAAACTTTGTTGTGACTCCAGCTCTGAGATCCCGGCTGACTGAAAACAGCTTACTGGGGTTTTGTTTAGCTTCTATATTTGTAACAATGTTTCAAACTGCAAGCTCAGAGGCCGGCAGCCGCAGGCGGGGAACGTTGGCTTCCTCTGTCACTGAAGCAAGCAAGCTTCCTGTTAGCTTCAAGCTGCCTGACTGCCGGCCGCCATCTTGGCTGGCAGTTAATTTGCATATCGCCCTGATTAGCCAATGGGAAGGGTAGCGGTCGTACGCTAATTACCATGTTTCTCTTTTATTAGATAGGATTAGTCTTACCTCTCCTTCCCCTAGATCAGTGGTTCTCAAACTTCCTAATGCCCCGACCCTTTAATACAGTTCCTCATGTTGTGATGACCCCCAATTTCATTGTTACAAATTGAACCTAATTCAAGCATAGTGATTAATCACAAAAACAATATGTAATTATATATGTGTTTTCCGATGGTCTTAGGCATCCCTGTGAAAGGGTCGTTTGACCCCCAAAGGGGTCGCGACCTACAGGTTGAGAACCGATGCCCTAGATGTTTCCTTTTATTCTTATTTCTTATTAGGTATATGTAATATTTGTCTTTGGACAAGTCACATATTTTAATTTTAAATTTTCTCATCTGCAAAATGGGAACAATAATTCTCTTACAGGGTTCTTATAAAAATTAAAGAAGCTAATATACAAGAAATCCTTTTGCAAATTAAGTACCATCCAAATATAATAAAGGAACATTATTAAAAATGTGTTTATGAGGAAAAATGTGTTTATGCTCACTGAGCTCATGCCACTTCCACAGAAGCAGTTCAATTAGGATTCTCCAAGTTAATAGCTCAAGTGCTTACAGCTATGTATCTCATTAAATCAGCGATTTTCCACCGGTGTGCTGCCAGATTTTTTTT
>NW_005370512.1:72494-76558 GCF_000412655.1 Myotis brandtii
AGCCGTCTGTTGTGAATAAATCAAAATTATACCTATTTTTTGGTCAGATCGGCAAAATATATAATATTTTTTGGTGTGCCGCAGAATTTTAGTAATTAGTGTATGTGCCATGAGGTGAAAAGATGGAAAATCGCTGCATTAAATCTTGCCCCTCTGATGTGTGCAGATGGTCAGGACAGCTCTGTCTGCAGGACAGGGAACCATGGTGCAGCGCGCTGTGTTGCTGTCTGCCCAGCATCACCCTAAGTAGCTAGTTCAGTGATAGCGAACCTTTTGAGCTCGGCGTGTCAGCATTTTGAAAAACCCTAACTTAACTCTGGTGCCGTGTCACATATAGAAATTTTTTGATATTTGCAACCATAGTAAAACAAAGATTTATATTTTTGATATTTATTTTATATATTTAAATGCCATTTAAAGAAAAATCAACCAAAAAAATGAGTTCGCGTGTCACCTCTGACACGCGTGTCATAGGTTCGCCATCACTGAGCTAGTCATTCCCCACCGAGCCTGCCCCTGACCTCTAGCTCTAGTGTGAGAAAGCCGCCCAAGAAAGGCTGGCCGGCATGCTTCATCCCCCTGATTTATTTAGGGATAGGGATCTGGACCCAGCCTAACAAACCCGAGGACTCCCCCGAGCTATTGCTAAAACTCTCAGGGAAAAGACTTCCCTTTCCCCCAGAAGTGCCCGCGGTCAGAACCTAACAGCTGAAGCTACTTCTGGCCATTTCCGACACCCTGTGGGAGAACCTGCTGCAATGAGACCTTCAGGGACAGAGGCAGAGAGACAGGGTGGCCAACCTGCCCAGTCTGACATTCCTGAAAGACCCATTCCCAGGACCCACCCTCAGACCTGGGCAAACAGGGATGGCTGGTCTCCCCACAGAGAGATGACTTGCCAAGAAAAAGTCCCGAAAATATTGTTCCAACTTTGGATCCAGCTTTATTTGGAGTCCATCCTTGAACATCTTAATTCTGTGACTCAGTAAGTGCTGGTGTCTGTTGAAGCAACTTCGAGTTGCATTTCTGTCACTTGCAACTCAAAGAGTGACAACACATTCCCAAAGAATGTGCACATATAAATAAAACTCAAAGTTTAAAAAGCAATATAAATCAAAGTAGAAAGCATGCTATTTTTAGAATTGAAAAAAAAAATGAGGAAATGTGATCATGTGGTCACTTCTGAGGTTGAGATAGTGTTTAAAAAGCAATATAAATCAAAGTAGGAAGCGTGCTATTTTTAGAATTGAAAAAAAAATAAAGAAATGTGATCATGTGGTCACTTCTGAGGTTGAGATAGTTTATTTGATGAAGGAGCTTTGAAAAAATGTATACAAAGTGGCAAAAGGAAGAGAAGCAAATGAAAACATTATGGAAGAAAAACATCTTGGCATGAGAAAGGTCAGAGTCATGCATGAGTGAAAATTCACAAGAACAAACTTAGGGAGAAAAAGGAGCTGAAGCCAAATCCTGTAGCAGCTCTGCCTTCTCAGTAGAGATGGCCCCGCCCTGAGTGTGACAAGAGGACAATGTAGCCATGGGAAGGGAGAAAACCAGAACACCACGAGCTTCTGCAGATGCTAAACAATTCCACAAGACTTGAGGCAAAAATCTAAATAGCCACTGACACCCTGCCCTGGAGCAGGTAGGGAAAAGAAAATGCTAGAGGAATAACCAGAAAAGATAGGGAAATGGGCTTTTCTCAAGGTGACATAGTAGCAACAATTACGAAGTTCTGAGAAGTTAGAAAATATGTGTGCACCAGCATTGGGGGGGGAGGCGGGTACAGCTGACAGAGCAGGATGTTTTGTATTGTGAGTCAAAGAAGTTTGTGCTCCGGGGTTTCCTTTGAGAATATGGCCAGAGGGAGGGGTCTAGACAATATGTCTGTCCACCAGCCACAGAGGACAGACTGACAGCCACTCTGTCTGGCCTCCCTGAAGAAGGAAGTGAGACTGGGGCTCCCAAGGGACTTGTTCTGGCCCCACCATTTCTATTTCTAGTGCAAAATGGGGAAGGCCTAAGGGTTGAAAACCAAGGGGACAGTCGTTTTCTCAATAGAAAGGCCAGGTAAGAGCAGCGTGAAGATACTCGATTTAGTGCTACCTCTGTAAATGTCTTTTTTGAGTCCCACCAATTTTAAACGACTTTCACTTTGTTTTCTGGTATCTCATTATCGGGTACTAACAGGGCTGTGCTCACCTGCCTCCCTGGGGAGATGGTCTCTTGGCAGAGCTCTCACCCCCAATTTCCTGCAAGGGAAATGGAATGCGTTCGCCACAGGAAATGGGCAACTCGGAGTCCAGACTCCCCAGCACTTTCAGCTTCCTAAGAATTCCCGATAGCCGAGTGCTGGGTGTGTATGTGGTCTGGACATTGCATCTTCTGTAAGGAAAAGCATGTGTAGGAACAAAAGGGGTCTTCCTACCGGGACCCTCGTTTTGTAGCTGGGAGATGTGAGGTTCCAAGAGGAAGCCAGCATGCTACGCCGAAGACCTATAGCAAACATGGTTTTCTCTCCTGTGCCTTTCTAAGTATCATTCTCGGTCTCCCACTTGGTCTATTTGATTAGGGCTGGGAAAGGAGAAAGGGGCTAAGGAAAAAAGGGGGATGGTGAAAGTTTCTTTCTTCCTTCATTTTCTTACATTGATTTGACATTGATAAGACTGACCGTCCCTTCTGTCAAACTAATCACAGACACTTCATGCTAAACAAAACCCATGTTTTTCTTTTCTTAAAAAGCGACAATTCAGGCTTTGCTAAGTTACGAAATGCTTTCGTCTCAGTATGATAGCTAAGGAAACACATGGCTAGGACCAAACTTTTGTAAATCTGAAGGGAACAGTGAAAATAGAAAGGGGATAAATATTTAACTATAAAAATCAGCCTCTAAGTACCTAATAATCTCAAATTCAATGTCAACGATGGAAAAAAACACGGGAGAGGGAGGTCAAGCAAAAGACAATGTGCAGGACAAAAGTCAGCCCTGGTCCCCAGGCCAGTCACCCGGGACTCAGAGCCCAAACACAGTATTTCCCAGAGGTCGCTGGAGTGTCTGTCGCCCAGCAGGCCCTGCCCTGCAGCTGAGAGCACCTACCAGTGTTTCCAACTTGGCAGCCGCCCAAAAAGCAGAACAATGATTGCCTTTCTCTTGCCATAATAATGCTGTCGAGTTCATCAGAGATCCATTTTGTATTTTTCATTGAGTTCAAAGCATGCTGTTTCCTTCAGGAGAAATCCTATTGTGTTTTTTATAGTTTTAAAAATAGTTGATCTACTCGATTAGTAAAAGTAGGAATATTTTTGATGAAAAAGAAAAGAGCTTCTCCTAGGCCTCATTATTTATCTGAAGTAAAAAAAAAAACTCCACAAATATATATACATATATACATACTAGTGGCCCAGTGCATGAAATTCATGCACATTAAAAGGGGATTAATTAGAGGAAATATTTTAATATTGCTATTTGCCCTTTCTCTATAATAGAAGTGTCAGAGATGAAAGAAAATTAGTAAAATGTATATGAAAATCTTCCTTCTCTCAGAGTCTGGGGCACACTGCGTGACCCAAAGTCAATTCCCCGCCCACCTGCGGTGCCTCAAAATCACGTGAGACCCAGACCCAGCTGGCCCCACCCTCACTGGGCAAGATCCAGACCTGGCCGGCCCCACCCTTGTCAAGCCCCGCTGGGCGGGTGGCATGGCCTGAGGTTCCCCATCAAGCCCTGCTGGGCAGGGGGCACAGCCTGAGGCCCCCCATCAAGCTCTGCCGGGCAGGGGGCACAGCCTGAGGTCCCCCAGCCTGGGCTGGGGCAGGGCGTGCACCTTGAGGTCCCCTGTCAAGCCCCATCGGGCAGGGGGCGAAGTCTCAGGGCTCCCATCAAGCCCCACCTGGTGGGGGGCACGGGCTCAGGTCCCCTGCCCCGGCCCAGCACCACACAGCCTCAGGTCTCTGCTGATTGCTCGTTAAGGCTCATTATAGGAACTTGGCCTCCACTGTGGGTGCAGCCATCTTTGTGATGGCGTGGTGGTCAATTTGCATATTCCCTCTTTATTAGATAGGAT
>NW_005370512.1:76652-100939 GCF_000412655.1 Myotis brandtii
TAGATATATTTTTTTTTTGGTAAGTCTACACCTATGATATGGTACAGGCATGAGTCCATATATTTCTCAGTTTACTGGGAAACAGCTGTGGTACCATAGTAAAGTCTTATACTTTGCCATTCATTCATTCATTCATTCACTCACTCACCTGATATATATTTATTGAGCATTTACTATTTGTTCTAAACATTGAGGACACAGGAGTTAATAAGATAGAAAATGGCCTGACTTCATGGAGCTAATGCAGAGGAGGCCAAGAACAAACCCATGCAAATAAGTAAATATGACAATTCCAGAGGGTGATAAACTCTTTGAAGGAAAGACAGGGTGGGGTGGTCAGCTCAGACGACATCTGGCTGACAAGAAGGAGCCTGTGCCTGTGTAGGGGTAGGCAGGAGAATGGGTGAGAAAAAGGCCCTAGGTTAGAGCAAGTTTGACAAATTTGGGAGAAAGAACTCTAGTGGGGATTGAGAACAATAATATCTATTGTGGTAAAGACTTCGTAGGATGATAATTGCAAGAGAACATGATGAACTGCAAAGCAACACCATTGAAAAGTATTATTTGGCTGTGCTACAATATTGTATTATCACATAAAAAAACATCATTCTGCTTTTAGAAATGGTTAAGGTGAGAACTGTGTGTTTCAGTTTTCATCTTCTACTCAAATGAAAAGAACCAGGCTCTCGAGAAGCCCTTTAAAGGGTGGCATCACCATCACGCCAAATACGGAGCTCACATACCTGGAATCCTATTGAGCGTCACCCAGAAATGCTCATCAGGACTGAAAGTGTCCTTGGACCACTGGAGCAGATCAACAGCCCGTGGGTCACGGAGAACAAAGTTGGAAAATTCTCTTGACAGAGCAACATAGGCAGAGCCGAAGTAAATGGTGAGGTTATGGGGAGGGGGCGGCTTCAGAGCTGCGGTTCTTATCACATAGGAAAGCTCTTTGCCCAGATGCTCTCGGTGGACATATTTAGTCCGTCCAATAGCATGAGCCGGAGGCAGCACCCCCGGGGTAATGTTTTTCCCTTTGAAGCCTTTCAGATACTGAACTATTTCCTTGTTGGTTTTCAGGGGGAAGTCTTGCCCACAGGTGTTGATGGCGTACTTCCAGGGGACCTCGGAGGCCACCAGGTCTCTCAGGCAGTTCAGGTCCGCCTGGAGCCTGGAGATCCCACCATAGACAACCGGCTCCATCTTGGAAGCCAGAAAGGCGTTTGGGAAGCAGCTCAGCAGTTGCTCCACCGCATCTTTAAATTCAGCTGTTGCCTTTTCGTCCACATGGACGCAGTAGACATTTTGGGGCATGTAAATAGCTCTGAAGAGCCTTACAAAGGTATCAAAGTTGTGATGGATGACCATTATGTATGCCAAAGGGAACCCAGCCTCTTCTTCGGATAACGGGGCCGTGATGTAGCGGCTCTGGGTCAGATATTCTCTGCAGGAAGACTTCTGATATATCATCAGTTTGTCTCGCCACAGGAAAGGTGTTTTGCCTTTGATAAAGGATGCGCAAACTTGAGTCAGCATCAGAGTGTCCGAATTATTCAGCCTCTGGAAGCCTTGCTCTCCCCCAAATATGAACACATAGAACACGATAAAAATTATGACACAAGAGACAGAAACTATAAAAAGGTAACGCATCGATGAAGACATGCCTCACAGAAGAGCAAGATTTCAAAGACGGTGGAAATCTGTAAGTCTTTTCCCAAACTTACTTTTTCCTCTGAGTTCTTATTTTGGTACATGCTCCAGCCATTTCTACCCTGAAGGAGACGCTGGGAATTTATTCAGTTTCATGCCGGGAGTCCAGCTGCAGGCTCCGTCCCCATGCTGACATTAGCAACTGAACCCGCCTGGTTCTCTGCCTCTCTCAAAACGCCTTTGTCTAAATCCCAGCAGCAGGTTCTCAAGCCCAGCCTTGCTCCCTCCCGCTGCTTCCGGGCTGGCATCTGCGAGCTGTTTCACTAAAACTCTGCTAACTGCTTTCCCCTGCAGATTTAGTTTCTCAGATCTCTTTTCTTTCATTTCCCATTCCCCCGCCTCTCCTTCTCTCCCCGCCCCTTGTTATTGCCATTCAGGGAATTAGCACAGTGAAAGCCAAAGTTGAAATGATGTGTTCTGGCAGGCATGCGTTTCCTGCTAGTCATCCGACTGGCTGCGGCACTCACCCCTCTCGCCGCTCAGGGCAGTGATCCATCCATAACCCGGTCCCTCGGCTCTCCCAGTGTGATCCACGGGGTATAATGTAGCCTCCACTCTCAACTATGCTGCTTCAATGAAAACAAATAACTGAGGTGACAAGGAAAATAAAGCTCATCCATCCTGGCTCCTCCATAAAGCTTTCCTGCCCCGCCCTACCGTGTTCAGCTCCAGTCCTGGGGGATCTGAATGGCAGGGATCCTGGCCCTGTGACTTTGAGATCAGGTGACAGCGCCTCTTCTCCCCCTTCCAGCATCCACCGTGGGGCCTGTCACAGAATGTCGGGGTCACAGGAACAAGTTTCGAGCTTCATACCCTGATTTAGATGAGACCTTAAAGCTTTACTTGAATCCTGGCCACAAGTAACAGTTCAGATTAGGGAACCTTGGGGCTATTCCGGTTTTAACCACCCAAAGAGCATCATCAGACACTGTTCCTGCCCAGTTAAGTTTCTCAACCACCTAGTCCTAGGAGATGAATGTTGGTTTCCCTATTTGCAAATAATAGTGTTTTGGCTAAGGAGTACCAAGCTCTTCCACTTACAGGGGTTCTCAACCTGTGGGTCGCGACCCCTTTGGTGGTCGAACGACCCTTTCACAGGGGTCGCCTAAGACCATCCTGCATATCAGATTCATAACCGTAGCAACATTACAGTTATGAAGTAGCAACGAAAATAATTTTATGGTTGGGTCACAACATGAGGAACTGTATTGAAAGGGCCAGAAGGTTCAGAACCACTGAAAAAGGTTCTTTTCTTCCACAGTTCCCTCTTGCACCAGTGCTTTTTAAATGTAGATTCATATATTTTACTTAAAATTACTCTGAAGCACCAGTTCAACTACTAAATGCCTTCCCATTGTTCCTCATTGTTTATCTGAACTAAATGCCTCAGTGCCTCCACCCTCGTCTCACAATGGAGACTGAGCCCCACCCCACCCCTTGAAGAAATCCTGTCCTTTAATGCACACTCTCTCCTTCCTTTTGACAAGTCTCTACCCTGCTGTCAAAGAACTAGAACAATACAGGTGTGGGGGTTGCCTGCTTTCAGTCAGCACCCACCCCCGCTGAACGGCACAGGGCTCCCTGAGCACACCGTCTGTTTCCTTCTTCTCACTGTCGTTGCTCCCATTGCGCATTCTCCCCGCTTGGCCATTCTTTCCTCTCTGCCTTTCCTCTCCTCCTTCTTTAAGACCCATCATAAATACACTCACGTAGCCTCCACCATTGGATTTGTAGGCAAAGTGGGAAAAGAAAATGCAGCCATTATGTGGGTAAAGCAGATCAATCTCATCCTTAGTGTTTCTAAGGAGTAAAGCCAAGAAAACAACTGAAAGTTCAGGATAACAGAAAATGCAATCCCAAGCTTCTCTTTTTCTAAATAATTCCCTTTAAATATTAGGTTATTGTATGTTCTATTTCAAAACAACAGAGAGTAATTTCAGTATCTAGTTTGGCAAAGCCTGTTGACTTAGAATGAGTGTTAAAATATTTATAGTTTGCCCTAGTCGCTTTGGCTCAATGGTTAGAGTGTTGGCCTGCGGACTGAAGGGTCCCGGGTTCTATTCCAGTCAAGGGCACACCTCAGTCTGGGCATGTGCAGGAGGCAACCAATTGATGTGTCTCTCTCTCCCTCCCTCCCTTCCACTCTCTCTAAAAGTCAATGGCAAAATATCCTCTGGTGAGTATTAACAGAAGAGAAAAATATATATTTGCAATTTGACCAAGTGCTCAGTATACAGATACATAAGTTTATTAGGCCAACGTGGCTGTTTACATGATTATTTCCAACAAGGGTTCAATATACACAGGCATTAACAATGTTTCTATAGTAGATACATAAGTTTATTAGGCCAACGGGGCTGTTTACATGATTATTTCCAACTGGCCAATAATACAGGGGTTCAATATACACAGGCATTAACAATGTTTCTATAGTAAGAAATGTAGACACTGGACAAATTAAGAACTTTCATGATACTTCTGTATTCAGTCCATTACTTCAAGTGCATTGTTTGTGTGCTGAAAATATACCTGTTTTTCCTCTCTGCCCTTTCAGCTGTCCTTGGGCCAACTTTCCCCACCCTCAGGTTCTGTTCTTAAGAAATCCCTATGGGAGAACTTTTTAAAAAACCTGTTGCTGCAAAGAGCAAGGCTGTTACCTTTCCTTCCTCATAGGCATCTGGTCTGCTTATCTGAAATAGACCCTATGCAATTTTTTTGCTACTGGGACTGAGCAACTCGGCCTCCCAACCTGCCTTTAGCTGCAGGCAAGCACAGGGTTGACTCTCACAGCTCTGACAACTGCACCTGTCCCTCCTCTGTAAGCACCTATTCCTGGACTAGCTAATTATTCTGGCTAGACATGTTTACTGCCCCCCCACCCCCGTCCCCCAGGGCTACTCTTCATTCCATTTAGAAGTCTTTACTTTTTGTGCACTTTAAAGACCTTTTCCCAGTTGTGATACTATCTAGAACACGGTTCCAAAATGAAGAGGGTGTCCTTTCTTTGAAATGATGGGAGACTCAGATCCCAGTGAAATAAAGAGATAATCAAAGGGGAGAAAGAGAGTTCTCCGACACTGGGCCCTCCAGGCTTGTGTGTGAAGGGGCAGGGAGCACGTGCCTGGTGCTGCGAGCCCTAGAGGAGGAGGTGGGGGAGCTGCACGGCTAGTGTGCTGCCTGCCAGGCTGTCAGGCCTGTGAGGGAAGCGTCAGGCGGTGGTGGAAGACCTTGTGTTGTGCTGAGAACTTGGATTTCATCCTGCTGCCAAAGGAGCACCAGCAAAGGCTTTGGGTGGAGGGCTGCTCCCCGGGAACATGTGCCAAGTGGAGGAGGAACAGTAGCAGAAGAAACCATGGTGGGAAAGTACACGGCAGCCCATATATATGCATAATGCACACATTAATAATAATGAAAATATTAGATGTAAGTAAAGCCTCTGAAACTGTGAGGTAAAGGTGCTACCTACTCCTTAATTAATAGTGTGTCCTAGAAACAATTCCAAGGCTCTAACAAGGCTTTTAGGCCTGTAGATATTCACAGAACATCAGATACTGCATATTGGTTGAGGTTTCTCTTAAATAAACGAAGATAGGGGAAAGATTTAAAGTCCCAGGGACATTATGGAATTCATGATTGGGAATTAGAGGAAAGTCTAGACTTATTTTTCCAACCCCTCAACTTTGTAATGTAGAAGTATGTACATTACCATATTTATACTATTTATTTACCCATTTATATGTGTTGAATGAATGAATGAATGAATAAATGAATGGAGTCCACAACCCCCATGGTTCCAGGTGCCCCTGGGTAAAAGGGCCTCAATTAGAATTGGGAACAGAGCAACTGGTATCTCTACTTTTGACAAACAATAACTCTGAACAGGCTAACCTGATAGATTAAATGACCAAAGACACACAACTTTTAATCAAATTTCTGGGGGAAACCATGAAAAATGTGTTTCTTCTTGTGTGTCAAGAAAGGGTTGTCCACTAACTCCCACAATAATACTCACAGGGCCTGGTGCAAGTCACTATCCACCTTTCACTGGTTATGTGACCTTAGATCCTGCTTGCTTTGCCTTAAATAGGATGTTCTCTGAGGTGCCTTCCAGCTTACGTGAGCTGTGTAACTCGGTATGTGTGAGGTGAGTTTGCTAAGCACAGTGATGGAATTCAAGTGTGAGTACGGCCCCTGTCCTGTAGGCCTCAAAATACCTACAACAGAAAATATAACCAACTAAACAGGAAAGACTATGGGTAAGTTCCAAACCCGAAGTTATCTACTAAATGTCATGGGAGGTCAGAGGACAAAGATGGTTAGAAATGGAGCTTGACTGGTTAGAAAGGGCTTCGCTGGTTAGATTCAGACACGTAGAGCGTGCAGGAGGCTGTTCAGTTGGAGAAATCATAAGAGAGCAAGAACACAGAAACAGGAAAGCAAAGCAGAGAACCTTCCTGGGAAGAACTGTTGAATCGGAGCTTCTCGATTCACATGGCACCAGAGAAAACCATTCAAGTCAGTAAGCCATTATCTCAAAGTGCCAGGCAGGGTGAGGGTGAGCTCCAGGAGTGCCGGGCTTGGGCCTCCTGTTCCTATGACAGCCCCGCAACTCGACGGGGCCTGTGTTCAACGCGTGTTGAATGGGTCCAGAGTCATCTGGGCATTGGAAAGTGCAATTTTCAACTACAAAGAAAAGGAGTGTTGAAACCCATGTTTACATAAGCTTTCAATTTATATATTAGAATATCATGGTCTAAGGCCTCCGTGATTTTTTTTTCTTTAAGCCAATTTCTAGTTATGCGGAAGTATAGTTTGACTGTACCTGTAGGCTTTTTCATCTCTTCCCTTTCAGGGTCCGCCTACAGAGACCTAACTATAAACACACATGAGCACTGACCTCTATTCGCACCTTCTTGTGCATCTTACCTTTGTTTAATTGCATGTACTAATTCAAACTTCATTATTCTTTCATAATTGTTCTGGGACTTGTTTTTCCATTCTCAATTAACTGCTATTCTTTAGTTGGGAAAGAAATGGAGGGAACACAGGCTTGAGCAGAAACACTGGATTTATAATGTTAAATAACAGCAAAAAGGTCACTTGAAGGACTGGCTCTGATAAAGTTTGTTGAAGTAGCATCGAGAGGTTAAGTAATATTTGCAGAAAGGTTAGGTAAGTGAGGTGAGATTGTATCAATTCTTGGGCTCACTGGTGGCTGTTCCTTGAAAAACCATTTCTGTGTGGTTTGCTTTGTGATTATAGCATGTCAAGTGACTCTGGGAGTCATGCTTAATTATAAAATATCAGGATTAATTTTCCCCCTTGAGCTAAGAATAATTCACCAGAAAGGACAGCCACGTGAGTGATTCTGTTCTGTGTAGCCCAGTGGTTTGTAGATGGAGCCTTTTCTTCTTCTTTTTTTTAAATAATGATGACCATGATGTTAAAGAGGAAATTCTGTTCTGTGTAGCCCGATGGTTTGTAGATGGAGCCTTCTTTTCTTCTTTTTTTTTTTTAAATAATGATGACCATGATGTTAAAGAGGAGAAGGAAGGAGACATTAACAAGCACACCTTTAACTGAAATGATAATTCTCCCATAACGGAGTGTCCTCCCGTGGGGGTCACCGGGGAAAACCCTCCTTCTCCTGGGACCCAATCATTTTTACTTTGGATACCATTCATCTAATTAGCAACAGAAGGAGTTGTTGTCTAGATCACAAAACCCAAAACATTATTTCAAATTCTCACCTTAGAGAAGGGGAAGGAGTTTAATATACAGAATTGTAAAGGCCTAGGTGGCAGGTCCGGAAGGTGGTCATGCTAGATCATATCATGGTACTGTGAGCTGAAGTGACCTGCATCTGAGTTTGATGTAACAATGGTATCATGGAAACACTTCCTGGTTGCTAAGAAAGCTAAGCAAATACTTGCAAAAAACAGTGCACAGATTCAAATAGGCACATTCAAAGCACGCACAGATAGGCGACAATTTTCTGGCAGCATAAATGTAGCAATTAGAAATATGAAGAACCTGAAATTTAGGGCATTAGAAAATGAAAAATAAATTACCCAAAATAAGTCACAGCCAATTATCATTTCAAGATGAAACTTACCATTAAATTTACATGTGGAAGTTAATAGCTTAACCCTAGCAGAATAACTGACTCTATTGTTTTACCAAAACATTTGTTTTCAAAATTATTCAGCCAAACTAGGGGTGTCTATGGCTTGGGGACAAGAATAGTTTAGATTGCCCTGACCAATTTGCTCAGTGGTTAATGTGCCAGCCCAAGGACTGAAGGCTTATGGGTTCAATTCTGGTTGAGAGTAGGCTTGATACCCGGCCCCGGTTGGGGTGTGTGCAGGAGGCAACCTATCAATGTGTCTCTCTCACATCAATGTTTCTCTCTCTTTGTCTCTCCCCCTCCCTTCCACTCGCTCTAAAAATCAATGGAAAAAATATCCTTGGGTGAGGATTACCTCCCCCCCCCAAAAAAAGTTTGCAAACTTCTGTTTAACATTTCATCACCAGAAAGGTTTGTTAAAAATACAGGTTACAGCCCTAGCCAGTTTGGCTGAGTGGATAGAGTGCCGGCCTACAGACTGAAGGGTCCTGCTTCAATTCCAGTCAAGGGCACATGCCCAGGTTGTGGGCTTGATCCCCAATAGGGGGTGTGCAGGAAGCAGCCAATCAATGATTCTCTCTCATCATTGATTTCTATCTCGCTCCCTTTCCCTTCCTCTCTGGGGAAAAATAAAATAAAATACAGGTTACAGGGCTCTGACCCGGGAGGTCAGTAGGTTTCAGATAGAATTTAATAATTTTCTTTTCTAACAAGGAATTGGGACCAAAGTTTGGGAACCAATGGATCAGAGACCAAAATTCTTTGATTTTTTTTCCTCAATGACCACACTTGATCTATTTTCCTATGACTAGGCAATTTACTGTATAATGAAACAACCAATGTTTGGCATGAACCAGCCTATACAATTTGGAAATGCTTAATAAACATGAACTCAAATGGTAGATGATTGCCCTGGTCAGTTTTAAAAATAAACTTATAAAATTTACTATGGAAAGCAATCAGTACTCCTAGGAAGAATGAAAGGAATGGAAATACAGAAAAGGGGCTCTTATTTAAATGAGAAAAATCCTAGGAGCAAGTTGTCCTGCCCCGAATGCAGTCTCTAATTTACTGTACACAGCACACCTGGGCATAATCCCAGTCTTTCAGAAAATGTGGAACAGTACTACTTACTGACAAACACTGATGTTTTGAGGATCCAGTGTACCATAAGCTGAATGAGAGGAGGGTATAGAAGAAGAGTCAAATAAACAAACAAACAAACAAACAAATAAATAAATAAATAAGAAAAAGGCAGAAAATACCAAATATTGGTGCCGATGTGGAACAACCCGAATGCTCATGTACTGCGTGTGGAAGTGTGAATTGGTACAACTCTGAAAAACCGGCAATCTCTACGAACGCTGAGCATAGGCACATCCTGTGACCCAGAAATTCCATTCCCAGGTATTTATTCGACAGAAATGTGTACATGTTTATGAAAGGACTTATAGCTCAATATTCACTCCAGCCATACTCATAATAGACCCCAACTCCCACCAACAGTTATTACAGATCAGGGTTTCTCAACCTTGGCACTATCGGCATTTGGGGCAGAATAAGCCTGTGGGTGCTTTCTGTGTATTTTAGGGGTGCTACTGGCATTTAGGTGCCACTAGCCTGTTTGGCTCAGTGGATAGAGCATCGGCCTGTGGACTGAAGGGTCCCGGGTTCTATTCCGGTCAAGGGCACATGCCTGGGTTGTGGGCTCGATCCCCAGTGTGGGGTGTGCAGGAGGAAGCCGATCAATGATTCTCTCTCATCATTGATGTTTCTATCTCTCTTTCCCTCTCCCTTCCTCTCTGAAATCAATAAAATATATTTTTTAAAAAACTAATTCAAAAACCCTTTGTGCTCATCAACACAGAACTGAGTGTCAACTGTTAAGGGACTTGTCATCTAGATCAGATAAGGATGGAAGAGGCCCTGCTCTGACAAACAGAATGTATGTTACAACAGGGTACCAAGAAGTATGAATGACAAAGCTGACAGCTGGCATTAGGGGTTATCACCCCCAATTGCCCAGTGAGGAAACAGACTCAGAAGGTCACTGCTCTCCCAGGGAACCTTCCTGCCCAGGGTCACTGAGAAGGGCTGGCCCAGGACTTGAATGTGAGCAGCTCTGCTCCAGAGCATCTTGCTCTCAGTCACTGTGCCATCCTGTGCCCAGAAATGTCTAGGCCGCAGCACCCAGATCCGCTTCCTGGAGAAAACATGAGAAATAAGGAGAGCTGCTCACGTTCAGTAAGACACATGCATTCTTTTTCCAGCACTCCGTTTCTTTCTCTCACATTCAATCAATAGACATGTGTTGAAAAGACACCTAAGCCTGAAGCACTGTGACATTTCTTTTCCATTCCTGCCAACATATTTTCTTTATTGTTCAGAAAACCATGTGGACAAATCTTTTCCTTCCAGCTATTATTAGGATTGACTTCCAA
This sequence comes from Myotis brandtii, assembly GCF_000412655.1. Lineage (NCBI taxonomy): Eukaryota > Metazoa > Chordata > Mammalia > Chiroptera > Vespertilionidae > Myotis > Myotis brandtii. The sequence continues at coordinate 86,931 of NW_005370512.1, forward strand.
ATTCCATCTCCCCAGCTCCCTCTTCAGGTGATCACACTTCTGCATGGTCTGACCAGTCACGAGCAGAGGGCCTGATCCAGGGGACACCTGGGCCCATGCAAAACTGGGTTCCAGAAGGCCTGGCTCTGTCCACGGTGCTTTTCCTAAGTCTCTCTTGATTAGCCTACTTTGAGCATGCTGCCTGTTTTCTTCCTGGGGTCCTAATGCTGTGGCAGAATGCACGGGAGAACGATCAGCCAGCACTCTGAGGGAGGAAAGTTTAACCTTTATTTCGCAGATCTGTTAGTCCAGGGGAGTTTCGGATCCAAAGCCTGAACTGAATTCCTGGGGAGGCTCTGACCTATATACCTCCTCCTGTGGTGGGCCCCTGAGGGTCTCCGCAGCTCAGCCTGAGTCAGCTGTGGTGGGGCCCTGCGGTTAGGCTCTGCAGCTCCACCCAAGTCGGTCAGAGTGGGGAAGTAGGACTACAGTTTTTTGTTTGTTTTTTTTAATAAACTTTTATTGATTTCAGAGAGGAAGAGGGATAGAAACATCAATGATGAGAGAGAATCATGATCAGTTGCCTCCTGCACCCCCACAGGGAATTGAGCCCAAAACCTAGGTATGTGCCCCTGACTGGAATCAAACCTGCTACTCATCAGTCTGTAAGCCGACACTCTATCCACTGACTCAAACCCGCTAGGGCAAGACTACAGTTTTAACCAGATACTGAACTAGGTTGCAAGCCCCCCCCCCCCCATTTTCCTTTTCACTGACTGATACAATAATAAAAGATAACATTGAGGTAATACTTATCAGGTGCTGGGTACTTGGTCAACATTTCATGTTGATTACTATTTAATGCTCACAGCAACCCTAAAGTAATAAATGCAATTATTACCCTCATTTTACAGATAAGCAAGCAAGACTTTATTACCTAAGGTCATGAACTCAGGTAGCATTAAAGCAGAACTTCGAATTTATACACTTATATACTTAACTGCCTCCTAATATTAATAGATTTATAAAGGTATTTGAACTCATTCAGAGCTCCTTTTTCTTCCCAGGGACCAAGGCTACCGCTGGTGAGAGGTAGATCTGCATGTCCTGGGGATAAGAATAGTTTAAATTGCCAAGCACCATGGGGAGGACTGAGACAATACGTGAATGCACAGAGGTTAATGAGAGCCAGGTTCCTCACTCCTGGAGAAGGAAGTGGAGAGCATAGACCCTGTGTTGTTGGATTACAATTAGAGGTAGTGTGAAATTGTGGTTTTTAATATATATTTAAAAAATTAAAATATAGATGGGTATGCATGAGTGAATGTGTGAGATGAGACAATGTGTGAGCTGGAGTACATGTTTGAGAATGCACATGTCTGAGTGTGTGTCATCGTGTATACAGATGTGTACACATATATGTATTTTTTTTCTAGCTTTGACCCCTGAATGGTCATAGAATTAATAATGCCCAGATCTCCATTTTGATAGGAAGGAGTATGCAATAAGAATAGAATCACAGTTGATTAATAGCTATTCCCTGCACTAACTATAGATTTTTCTTATAGAATCTTGTTAACTCTGGAGCACATGTTGTAAGAAGAAAGACAGAGTTCTAAAGATAAGTGGCCTTGAAAGAAGATACATTTGAAAGTAGATCAAGAGCAAAACACGCCTGAAGGGAAAGAAATGTGTGAGGGCTAATCTTCCCAAGGACAATTATAGAAAGCACACCTTGGGAACTCATGTAGTTTTAGGTCCTCTCCCACCTCTGACCCTATATGAAGGCTGGCGTGAGTGGAGATGTCAGAGCGGTTTCTCTCAGGGTATTATGCCTGCTGCTCTCTTGGATCACCAGCCTTCTGAATATAAACGAAGATTCAACCGTGTCTCTACTTGTTGACTCTGGTAGTGATAGGCAGTGGACTCTTTGTCTGGCTTCAGTTTCTAAATATTATTCTCTACTAAAAGGAATGAGGATTCCTTAAAGGAGATGGCTGACTCCAAGACAGGGGCAAGTTAAGTACAAGATTAACAGAATATCTCCTTGTGCTAGAAAGTAAGGAAGTACTCAAAGAATAATGGGGACATATTAAAAAGACACAGAAGTCAGCATTGAAGGGGCCCCACAGGCCAGGTCTGGGACATTTGAGCAGCAAAATAAGTATAAATAGTAATGAATTATAATCCATTGAGTAAAATGGGAATCCACATCCATAGGGGTAAATATAAGTAAATAAACAAACAAAGCAAGTAAGCACATGGGGCGAAGAGAAGGCCCTACCTTATTGGTGAATGTCAACTAATAATCACAGAAGGATGGAGTTAGAAAAAAAATCACAATTTGGCAATCACATGGTAATAATTGGGTCAGGCAAGAACCATCCGTGGATGGTAGAACTGGAGAGTGAACATTTGATGAAGGACAGGATATCTAAATAGTCTGAAAGTGTCTGCCTACAAAATACTTAGTAATTACTTAGTAGTAAATACAAAATACAAATTTGCCAGGTACCACTGTGAAGGAAAACCCCTATTCTGTAAAACTACTGTTTGGAATTCTCTGCTATTCTTTGGATGGCCTCTTATTATGAAAAAATAAGTTTGCTTTCTAGCCTGCTTGAATAATGGGGGAGATAAACTCAGCTGTCTGACCTTGTAGGCCAGAGACTAGAATAGATACACCCAATGCCATGCCAGGTGCATTTTTCAATTGGATAGAACTGTATAGTTTAAGGCCGGCCGCCAGCAAGCGCACAAAGGGCTGTCTCTTCCATAAAAAGGGAAGTTCTGCTTGTAGCTTTGCTTAGAATTTGGATTCATTTCCCTAGGCCCGCCGTGGTGAATAAAGTGTAACTCCAAGCTCTCAGAGCGCTGTTTGGTTCTTGTCCGGTTTTTCTGTAACACCATCTTAATGAAATGGCAAAAGTTAATAATGCCATGATAAGAACGAAGCAGCATGGCATGCTTCTACAGCATTATTTCTCTGGTACCTTTGCCCAAAAGGCATAACTTAAATCTCATCATGAGGAAACATCAGACCTGCACCCTCAAACATGATGAAACCTTGAAAGACACAGACTGAGAAATTGTTCCAAATTAGAGGAGACTAAAAAGATATGACAAGTAAGTGTAGTTTGAGATCCTTAATGAGACCCTAATTTTATGAAAGACATTATCAGTACAACCAGTGTTACTGGAATACGGTGTGTGGATTAAAGAGAAATGCTGTATCACTTGATGACTGTACTGTGGTTATGCAAGAGATTATCTTTGTTGCTGGTGTTAGGAAATATACTGGTAAAATGTTATAGGTTGGGAAATGTGGTGAAGGGTATAGGAGAGTTCTTTATACTCTACTTATATGTATAGTAATTTTGAAGTTAGTTTAAACTAAAAGGTTGAAAATCATTAAGATCTTTAAACATTTTCTATATATTCAAAGAGTAGTATTTTTATTAAATACATTGCTTCAGCCATGGGTACTTCTGAAAGGCAGCATGGTAGATTAGGCTGATCATAAATTAGGGGTCAGGCAAACCTAGATTAAGTCATTCTACTGTGTGGAACCCTGGCTTTCTCATTTTCGAATTGGAGATAACATCTACCTCCCTCAGTGGATTTCTGTGAGGCTTAAGTAAATTAATCAAACGAAATATCATGTTGGGACTTTCTGCTCCCTCCTTGAGAAAACACTTGTGCTATAGGACTTCCTCAACAGTGCCAGTATTGGAGTGTGGAAATAGCCCTTTCTGTACAATTAACATAGGCCACTCATTATAGCATGATTCTACTGAAAGATAGATGCTGGGTCACTGGATTCAGTTCTTCTCTACCTTTTTAAAATAATTTTTAAAATTGATTTCAGAGAGGATGGGAGGGGGAGAGAGAGATAGAAATATTAATGATGAGAGAGAATTATTGATTGGCTGCCTCCTACGCACCCCCCACTAGGGATCGAGCCCACAGCCTGGGCATGTGCCCTGATTGGAATCAAACCATGACTGCCTGGTTCATAGGTCAACGCTCAACCATTGAGCCACACTGGCTGAGCTCTTCTCTACCTTTTATGACCAAATGAAAACTTGCCCTTCTGAGATTTTGAAATCCAGTTTTAATTTGGGATGGTATATTAAGGAAGTACTTTTCAACAGTTTCTCACCATGATATATTGAAAGCCATCATTTGTCCGGCACCTATAAAAAATAATGGACAAAATTCTTTCAGCCAGAAGTGTCTGTCCAAAGGGTGTCAACTGCCCTGGGCCTCGTGTGCTGTACACACTGCTGGGGCCGATATGTTGCCAGTCTGCAACCACTGTCATGTGCCAGCGTGCACAGCCACAGCTGGGAAGGTGGGCAATGAGCACAAAGTATAACAAGGAAAGAGCTGCCATTACAGGAAACAGATGGGAATGAGCTAAAAGCACTCCACACATTTTGGAAAAAGGAGCTCTTTCTAGTTGCAACATGTATGAATGAGGATCTACTACAAGCATGTCAAACTTGCTGCCCGCGGGCCGCATGTGGCCCACAGCGAATATTTTTGTGGCCCAGCCAATATAATGGTATGTAATAAAAATGTAATAAAAATTTTTAACTTAATTTTTACAATATCCTGTTATACATAATTATTAATAACGAACTACAGCGTTCACTAATGACTGATTACTATAATCGTGTTGCATTCATTTCCCTTATACACCTTAAACGCAGGCGCACCATTTCTCTCCACTAATACTAGCAGCGAATATTTTAGCAGCTGATTGCCACGTCATTAGTCTTGGACTGACTTGTTTGGTGTGCACAACAGGAAATATTTTGCTTTCGCAGAACAAGAAAAGTAGGTTTATTTGCGTTCCGCTTGTTAATTTGTGTAGTTATTCAGTGTCTGGTGAGTTAATGTTCAAAAAAATATCAATTTTTATTAGAATGTTTTATTTTATGTTAACGATTACTCATTTATTTCAGCCCTTTGTATTCAGCATGTCTCTATCGAAATAAACCTACGTTTCTATGAAAAATGAAGCTTTTGTTTTTTTGTGGCCCACAAACTTAAACCTTCTTTATTTGGCTTGTGTTAGCCTTTGAGTTTGACAGGCTTAATCTATGACCTTCAGAACAAGCTCAGGTTTCTATTTTCTTATCAATAGTGACTTATCATAGCAATGAATTTCATTCTAAATTCTGCCTTGTCATTGATTTCATTTCCCCTTCTATCTTAACCTTCCCTTTTATGGCTTCGAATCTGGAAAGCAAGAAACGCCTTAAACCCTGTCCCTCACAGAGCTTGTGCCTGAGACCGAAGATGCTGGAGTCTCGCAGAGCAGAACTGCGTCCTGTAAACTCTCAAAGGCAACTAAAAAGAGCGGCACATGCCTCAGCATTTGAATGGACAGTTCTACAAAGGTGGCTGGTTTACCTTTCATAAAAAATGTTCGAATTTTTCTCCAAAGCTACACAGAAATTAGTTAAGATTGCAAAGATGATAGGAATTTGGAGCTCGCTTCATTCCTAATAAGGAGAAAGCTGTGAACACATTATGAATCATCTGAGGTAAAAACAAATGATTGTGAAACCCTGTCAGACATTGTCTAAATCTGTCAAGCTCAGTAACACAGGAATTCGTATTTGCAGTAACAAAGTGATGTGGATTAAACAAGCCCCTCCGAAGTTTCTAGGTGGTCAAATGTAGCTAGCACAGGCCAATCAACGCACACACACGAAAGGAGATCACAGCCAAGGAGTGAATCTTGTAAAATGGAAGAAACAAAAAGTAAAAGCCACAAAAATCCTAATTAGGACTCCGGCACAGCCCTTCATTTCACTGCTTAAAAAGCTGGGAGGATGAGGGCTGTGGACATAAAAGGGGCTCTGTAATAAATCTCACCAGAAGTAACCTCCCAGGGTGATCTGATCATGAATTCCTAACTAGGCAGGTGATGGTGAGTTGTCATGCCCCGGGCTTATAACTTCTTTAGTAAAAGGTTTATCTTTGCTTTAAGCAAGCCCTGTCCATTGCTTTTGTGCTTCTCTAGGTTAACACACTGCCTGGCTGGTACTCAGGTGGTTAGAACATCGTCCTGATACACTGAGGTTGTGGGTTCGATCTCCGGTCAGGGCACCTACAAGAATCAACCAATGGATGTATAAATAAGTCGAGCAACAAATGGATGTTTCTCTCTCTCTCTCTCCCCCCTTCCTCTTCCTCTCTCTAAAAAATGATTTTAAAATGTGTTTTAAAAAATAAAGACCCCACACAAGTGTGACCACCCTGAGAAAACATATAATCTTATGGACTATCCTGTAACCCAATCCTGTCTTGCTTTTTCCCACCTTCATGTAATCCTCTTTCCATTCCCATCTTAATTCCAGATGCATAAAAGAAACTGAAAAACTGTTATTTTGTGGAGCACTTGAGATTTTGCTTCCCAGCAAATGTTGTCAGTTTGCTCAAATAAACTGTGATAAAAATTTTCTGTAGGTTTAGACGTTTCTTATGTTGACAGGATAGACTAAAGATAGTTGATTGGTTTTATTAGAAAGGAGGGAATTGCAATCATTTGATACTTAAAAGGAGGAGGACTTATAGTTTGCATAAAACCTTAGAAAAGGGGTCAAATTATAGTAACTACATATTAGGACAGTATCTTGATTAAATGGGTTGCTTTATTTTTTGAATGAGGCTTAGCTAATTGCTTAGAGGAGGTAGAAACCTAAATTAACATTTTGGCCATGCAGTGTGTCCCTAATTCAATGTTAGACAATTTCATCTCTTCATCCTCTAAAGGCACTTAGTCTTCTCCTCAGAAGATATATCCATGACCAACAAGTCCATGAAAAGATGTTCAACATCATTGTTCATTATGATACTATTTTCATGTAACCCAGTTATTAATAACTGGAAAGGAGCAAAGGGAAGCTGCAATTTGGACGCATGCCCGGTGAGGTCTGAATGACTTAAGAACGGTGATTACTTGTTGGTCACACCTGGGAGCAGGTCACTGGCCAGAATGGGCGTGGCCACTGCAAGAGCACGAAATCTGAGATGCATCAGCTCCTGCACAAAGACAGTTCCCTCTCTTGGCCCTCTTCTCTCTTGCTGCGCAAGCCTGACTCCTGGCTTGTAGGGCTCTCAAACCCTGCACTCGCCCACGTGGCCCACAGCCGTGTGGCCCCCACACAATGGACTGATGGGCTGGAATTAGTCTGATGCTGCACTGGACCCAGCTTCACCGTGGAAGGGAAACTCTGGACACTGGCTTTGCTTCTAGCTCTACCAACACCCCACCTGCACCTTTCCCAGGACTGGTTTAAGGGAAATGGGACTTTGGGAACCAAGGGATATAAGTTCATGCAAATAAAGCTTTCTACCACATCTCACGCTCTCATAGAGGCCTCTGGAAATTCTTATTCCATCAGCACCCCAAGAACCCCACTTCCACTAGCAACGGAGAAATTCCATCCACTCAATTCTCCAATAATAATAATTAGAGAAATGAAAATCAAAATCACAGTGAGATATTCTTTTACACCCATTAGAATGGCTTAAGTACAAAGACAGGCAATAACAAGTGTTGGTGAGGATGAGGAGTAATTGGAACACTCGTATACTGCTGGCGGCAATGTAAAATAGTGCCTTCGCTTTGGAAACCAGGTTGGCAGTTCCTTAAAATGTTAAACATAGAGTTACCATATGAGCCAGCAATTTCACTCTTGGGATCTACCCAGGAAAAAGGAAAATGTGTCTATACAAAGATTTGTTCAGGGATGTTCATAGCGGCATTATTCATAATGGCAAAATAGTGGAAACAACCCAAGTACCTGTCAGTGGATTAATGGATAAACAAAGTGTTTATCCATATAATAGAATAGTAGTCATCCACATAGAGGAGGGATGCACTGATTCACGCTACGTTGATGAACCTCAAAAATATTCCACTATTTGGAAGGAGCCAGACATAAAAAAAACATGATTCAATTTACTAGTATACGAAATGTCCAGAAAGGGCAAATCCACACAGAAAAGTAAGGGTTGGGTGTGGAAATGGAAAGTAGCTATAAATGGACATGAGGTTTCTTTAGGAGGTGATAAAAATATTTTAAATAGGTGCAGAGGCAAGGAGGCATGGGACAGATTGACCTATCTCAGAGGGGAGGGGAGGGAGATGGAAAGAGGTTAACCAAAGGACCTATATGCATTTATGCATAACCAATGTACTTAAACAATAGTGTGGTGACACCCTGGGGTGGAGCAGGGGCTGGGAGGAAAGGAGCAAAAGGGGGACATAATTAGGGGACATCAGTAATATTGTCAACAATTTAAAAAATTAGATTGGGATCTTAGTTGCATGACTCTGTAAATATAATAAAAATCATTGAATTGTACACTTGGAATGGTGAAGTTGGTGAATTTTACAGTGTGTGAATGATATACCTGAATTACATACCTCGGTTTGGGGGTATGTAAATAATATCTCAATAAAGCTATTAACTTGGAAGAAAAAAATGTAATACATCCAGTGCTGGACATTGCTAAGGACTCATGATGATGGTTTACATACCTTCTAGAAAGGCTCTGTAAAGCAGTCGGGAATTCTGTCGGTCTGTTGTAAGCTGTCAGTGACTTGGAGAGAAGAAAACTTCTGGATTTGTATGAAAGCAGCTCTATATTTATTTTATACCAGCAACATAAGTGAATCAAATTCAAGCTGAAGCCAAGTACTGTGCTGGTTGCGACTTGAGAAGATATGAAGCTCAGCGGACCATCAGGCCTCTGCATTCTGTCAGTTCCCATGATGCCCAAGCAACAAACCCTAACAAGAAGGTAAGGACTATCTGTGAGGTGAACAGAGCACCTGGGGCATGGAGGGCAAAGGTCAACTCTGTGTGTGTGTGTGGGGGGGGGCGTGTGGGGGGGGTGCTGACCCAACAATGGAGGGGAGTGTTGCTCAAAGATAATCAGGATGCCTCCAGGCAAAGAAGGGCCTGGGGAAAACTGGCATAAAAGCCTAGAGGTGTGTTTGGAGTTTAGCAATTATACAGGGAATTCAAGTTGTAGCCAAATAAACTACATTTTCTGGATACCATCATCAAAGCCTCTCCTGGCTAAAATGACTCTGGCAAATGTCCTTAGCTGCTAACTTTACTTTTCTAGACTAAAACGTACAATTTCAATCTTCAAAATGCGTAAAGAGGTTATACTGACCTTATACAGTCAGATGACTAACAACTCCCACCGCCAACACCACTCCCTAAGTGTTTTCTGGTGCATTCAGCAAGGGTGGCCACGAATATTTGCCCTTTAGAAAAGTAGGAGGCGGGGAGGGGCGGGAATCGGGGGCAGGATTCCTGCCCTGTAGACAGTAAAAACTGAACCAGAATTGAGAAAGAAGAAAATACACTTTGTGCAAAGCTGCAGGATAATTTTCTTTATTTGCTAAAAATATTAAATATTTGTAGAAAGTATTAGGCAAGCAGAGTAATACTCTTTTCTCTCCCACTCATTTGCTTTCCCTTTCATTTGCTCCTTATTCAGCATTATATTGGAACCCACAGAATGAGGAGGCTAGGCAGATGTCTAGTTCACATTCTCACCTCGGAGTGTGTGCAGCGGGGGAGGCGCAGAGATGCCAGCAAAGCGGGGAGATGCACACAAACAGCGAGGATGCCGGGAGGAGATGCTCTTACCCAAGCAAGAGCACAAGTGGCTGCTTCTGAGGCAGAGGAAAGGGGCAGGGAAGGCTTCTCTGAGGCAGTGCCTTTTCTAGTGGGTCTTGAGAAGAGACTAGAATGAGCAGCAAAAGTAGAGCATTCCAGAACCAGGGGACAGGAGACCATTTGTTTCCAGACCAGTCTACAGCGACAGGAGGCCAGGCTTTCAGCTAGTCACAGATGCCGCTTCCTAATGACAGGAGAGAGAAACCAACTACCTAGGGCTCTACAGATATCACATTGCTAAGTACCGCTGCAGCCGACGGCACCCTCTGTGGGCCACAAACCTGACTGCTAGCAAAAAAATTATCTTTGCACCTTTAAAGCCAAATGTTCCTGGGGTTTTTTGGTTACACACAGAAGTTTTAAAATAATAGCACCAAAACCTCAAGGATAAACATTTAAGAAGTTAGTCTGCTCCTCCTCCGGACATTTTTAAAGAGTTCCTACAATGCACCCGGTACAATCTGTGTACTCCAACCCATCTAACAGCCCAACAAGAAGAGAGTTTATTCTCAAGACACAGATGAAGAACCAGGCTCAGAGAAATCAGGCCTCTTGCCCAATGTTACACAGACTGTATGTAGCAGAGCCAGGACTGTCTGGCTTTAAATGCCACCAGCATATGGGAGCAACCATTTCACTCTGCAGTGTAAACACATCTTTAGATCATTTGTTCAACATTCTCTACAGTCAGCAAAAGTCTGAAATGCACTGACTCCAGTTCAGTTGGGCCTAACCCTTCTTTTTTACATCCCTATGACCACTCTGCAACTGCTAACCTGTACCTCCAATCCCCCAACCTCTCCCACCCAGCCCCTACCTCCTCACATCGGGCAATCACCAGGCTGCTTTCTGCATCCATGAGTCTGTTTCTGTTTTGTTTGTTCATTTATTTTGTTTTTTAGACTCCAAATATTTGTGTATGTTTTTATTGATTTCAGAGAGAGGAAGGGAGAGGAAGAGAGAGATAGAAACATCAATGATGAGAGAGAATCATTGATGAGCTGCTTCCTGCATGCCCCCCACTGGGGATCAAGCCCACAACCCAGGCATGTGTCCTGACCAGGAATCGAACCGTGACCTCCTGGTTCATAGGTCAATGCTCAACCACTGAGCCACACCAGCTGGGCTCATTGGTCAGTTTTTAAATCTTTAAATCCGAGAAACACAGAAAAATGAAACAAAGCCAATGAAAGTCACCAGCTATATGTATAAATGTTACCTTTTATTGAGTTAAACACAATACATTATTTAAATTTATTTCACCCATTTATTTTTGTTTCTTTTAATGTGGCTACTAGAAAATCTTAAAATTACATTTGTGGCTCACATTATATTTCCACTGGGTGTTGTTGTTCTAGGTCTCCATGAGGCCATTTCATTTGTGAGGTGTGTGTTTTTTCCTGGCCTATTACTTCTTTGAGAATCCTAGTTAGCCCACAGTCACTGCAGTCTACTAGAACAGTCTTAGAAATGACCAAAACAAATAACTCATACCTCAACTAGAAGGTCCTGTAAAACAGAAATGACCCACATAGCAGGAGTAACAATTAAACAAATGGCCACCTAAACTTCCAGTTTTCTCCCCTTCTCATGACCAAGTCCTGCACTCTGGCCACTCCAGGTCCTACAGGAGTCAGCTGTACCAGGGATGGGCCACCGCCTCCAGCCAGTATCCTTCCTACATGTGACACGCAGAGCATTCCAAGGGCTCACTCTTTAAAATTTCTGAAATACATGGAGAAGTATATTTTTTTTTCTAGTGCGTTGCTAACCTGTAACTGCCAAGCAGAGGTATAAAAATCCAGTTCCAGTAGATAAATAATGCTAAGAAGCAAGGGTGTTACTCTTTCTGTCCAATAAACTGATGAGATTGAGGATCATGGTCTCTCATTTGGCCCAACACTGGATAAAAGAGTTTCTTCCACAGTCGTTCTCCAGCTTCTGCTTCCACACATACCTCGGGCTTATTCACCACTGAGAAGCTATCCATTCTAACCTCAGGCCAATGGGTTCTTCTTTTATCTCCTACCACTGATCCTGGATTCTTCTTTCAAAACTAGAGTTGGTTCAAGTTCTCTCTCACAAGCAAATCTTTATGTAAAGACAGTGATACCTCTTCAAGCCTTTTCCAGATTAAACATCTTTTTTGTTTGTCATTGATAATTTCTTTTAAAAAGTAGGATTTGGCTTTTATCCTTCTTGGCTACTCTCTTTGTATTGTCAATGATTCCCCTTAAGATATGGTGCCCAGACCCAAATACTATTCATCACATTTGGTCCAAGAAACACATAAGAGAGAAGCAGGGCTTTTACTTCCCCTATTCTGGACATTATAATTCCATATGAACGGCTATATGGTCAAACTCCACCTCACTTTCTTGAGCCCTGATTTCTTCCATCACTATTTAAAAGGTAACAAAAACACGGACTCAAAAAAATATATGCACCCCTATGTTCACTGCAGCATTATTTACAATAGCCAAGATAGGGTAACCACCTACATGTCCATTGATGGATGAATAGATAAAGAAATGTGGTGTAGCCCGGGCCAAGTAGCTCAGTTGATCAGAGCATCATCCCAATATGCCAAGGTTTCAGATTCCATCTCTGGTCAGGGCACATACAAGAAGCAACCAATGAATGCATAAATAAGTAGAATAACAAATCGATGTTTCTCTCTCTCTCTCTCTCTCTCTCTCTCTCTCTCTCTCCTTCCTCACTCTCTCTCTCTCTCTCAAATGAATAAACACTTTAGAAAAGAAAGAAAATGTGGAATATTATTCAGCCATAAAAAAGAAATCTTGAGAGAGAAGACCATGTGAGGACACAGCAAGAAGGCAGCATCTACAAACCAAGGAAAGAAGCCTCAGAAGAAACTAACCTGCCAGCACCTTTGTCTCTGATTTCCAGACTCCAGAACTGTGAGAAAATAAATTTCTGACATTTAAGTCACCCCACCTGTAGTACTTTGTTACAGCAGCCCAAACTAATACACCAAATATCACTGATTAAAAAAAAAAAGAAATCTTGCCATTTACAACAATATGGATGGACTTAAGAGCATTATGCTATATGACATAAATCAGAGAAAGACAAATACCATATTATCTTACTGATATGTGGAATCTAGAAAAAAAGAAGCCAATTGAACTCACAGACACAGAGAAGGTACTGGTGGTTGCCAGAATCAGGGTGCAGGGGGCATTAGACAATGAGGGTAGGGTGGGAGAAATGGGTGAAGATGGTAAAAAAAAACAATATAATATTATGCCCTAGCTGGTTTGGCTCAGTGGATAGAGTGTCGGCCTGTGGACTGAAGGGTCCCGGGTTTGATTCTGGTCAAGGGCACATGCCTGGGTTTCAGGCTCAATCCCCAGTAGGGGGCATGCAGGAGGCAACCAATCAATGATTCTCCCTCATCATTGATGTTTCTATCTCTCTCCCCTTCTCTCTTCCTTTCTGAAATCTATCTATCTATCTATCTATCTATCTATCTATCTATCTATCTATCTATCATCTATCTGAAATAAAAAAGACATTAGAAAAAGAAAGAAACAATACAGTATTATTACTTAGAGTCACCATACTGTACCTTACATCCCCAGGACTTATTTATTTTCAAACTAGAAATAAGTAAGTCCTGGGGATGTAAGGTACAGCACGGTGACTCTAGAGAATAATACTATATTGAATATTTAAAACCTGCTAAAATAATAATTCTTGAAAGTTCTTATCTCAAGGCCCAACCGTTATGACTCAGTGGTTGAGTGTCACCTATGCACCAGGAGGTCATGGCTCGATTCCAGGTCAGGGTACATGCCTGGGTTGCAGGCTTGATCTGTTTCTATGGGTATAGAGGATGCAGTTGATCAATGATTCTCTCTCATCATTGATGTTTCTATCTCTCCATCTCCCTTCCTTTCTGAAATCAATAAGTTCTTACCACAAGAAAAAAAATTCTATCCTGTGTGGTGATGGATGTTAACTAGGCTTATTGTGGTGATCATTTGTGATATGTACAAATATTGAATCATTATGTTGTACACCTGAAACTTATATAATGTTATGTCAATTATGTCTCAACTAGGAGCCCAGTGCATGATTCAAAATTTCGCGGCGCCGCCCACCCTCCAGTCGTCATCTGGCCTTGCCTCCCTCTCCAGCCCTTGAAGCAGCCAAGGCCGCTGCTGATCAGGCCCTCCCCCAGCGCAGGTGCGAGGAGGCCCCTGCCACCCTGCCCCCAACGCTGTGCGCGCAACCTCCTCCTATCATGTCGACCCATTGTGGCATCCCAGCTAATTAGAATATTTC
>NW_005370512.1:101017-105910 GCF_000412655.1 Myotis brandtii
AGAAAGAAAGGAAGGAAGGAAGGAAGGAAGGAAGGAAGGAAGGAAGGAAGGAAGGAAGGAAGGAAGGAAGGACATTAATTGTTTTCCAGTGGTTGGGGGGAAATAAAAAGCTTTGTAAGTCTATGAAGCTTTGCATACTAATATCCAAAACTAATGGCTATAATGAACAGTTAATAGCCTGGCTATTCCTGAGAATATCCTGGAGACTGAACACATAAAGAGGCTAATCCACTCAGGAAGTCAGGCCCTCTGGGAAATGGGCCTGGCCTTGCATAGCTTTAAAAGCTCCAAGTGATTATAGCATGCGTCCAGGGTGGAACCACTCTTCTCAAGAAACCACGAGCCTGATCCTCATATTGATTCAAGTGACTTTTCCCTTGACCCTTAACTCCGAATTTTTTATTTTGAATTGAACTAGCAGAATTGAATCGGTTCACTGTAAACAACTTGAGATCATTGACATTATTTGGAACTTGGGTCACAGGGAAAGAGGAGTTAATTTAGTAACAGCTGGGACCTAATTGAAAATCAAGTTAAAAAGAACATCAGGCTTAGGAGACCTGGTGTATAATTGGCAAGGTCACTTACTAGCTGGGTAATGAGCACATCACGTAACCACACGAAAGTTTCTTTGTCTATAAAATGAAGGCACTGGTCTAGAAATCTTTAAGGTGCTCTAAATTCTGGCACAGTTTCAGGACAGAACTTGCAAATGAAAAATTTAAAGTTGTACCCTGCTCTATTTTGAAAGGCTGTGAATTTAGCCATAGAAGCTTCAACAGGCCAAAAATTTGATTAAAATGTTCAAATTGTCATTCAAATTTAATTTATAATATCTATTCCTGATTATAAGCGCATCACACTTAAAGGAGAACTAGGTTTAATCTCATCTGCATAGCCAGTGTTCCCTCAGTCCCCTGCCCTGTGTCAAGGCTGCAGCACATGTTCGAAGTGGGTCTCCGGGCCCAGAAAGGAGCCTGGGATATCAGCAAAATCAAGCCAGACGGTAGAGCTCTGCCACTGCCCTGCTAACCACTATGCCTTGTTTCCTCATTTGTAGAATGTCGATAAGACATTTTAAGTTAACATTTGAAACTGGAAAGACCTTTGAAACATTATTTTTTTTTTTTACTATATTTTAAGCACTTTAGTCAATATTGACCATGCAATGTGAATTCATGAAAGCAAAAGTTAAGAGACGTACTTACCAGGAATCCTATTGAGGGTCACCCAGAAATGTTCATCAGGACTGTAGGTGTCCTTGGACCAGGACAGTAGGTCAAGTGCATGCTGGTCTTGGAGGACGAAGTTAGCGAATTCCCTTGTGAGGGCCACATAGGCAGTGCCAAAGTAAATGGTCATGTTGTGAGGAGGGGAAGTTTTCAATTTTTCTGTTTTATGCACATAGGAATTTTTTGTGTCTAATATTTCTCGGTGGACATATTTAGTCCGTCCAATAGCATGATCGGGAGGCAGCACCCCCGGGGTAATGTTTTTCCCTTTGAAGCCTTTCAGATACTGAACTATTTCCTTGTTGGTTTTCAGGGGGAAGTCTTGCCCACAGGTGTTGATGGCGTACTTCCACGGGACCTCAGAGGCCACCAGGTCTCTCAGGCAGTTCAGATCCGCCTGGAGCCTGGAGATCCCACCATAGACAACCGGCTCCATCTTGGAAGCCAGGAAGGCATTTGGGAAGCAGCTCAGCAATTGCTCCACCGCATCTTTAAATCCAGCTGTTGCCTTTTCGTCCACATGGACGCAGTAGACATTTTGGGGCATGTAAATAGCTCTGAAGAGTCTCTCGAAAGTACCAAATTCTTTGTGGATGGTCATTGAGTAAGCCAAAGGGAACCCAGCCTCTTCCTCAGAGAGCGTTTCTGTTATATAGTGACTCTGAACCATGTATTCATAACAGGCAGATCCACTGAGGGTAGTTTTCAACGCATTCTCTGTTAAGTGAAAAACCTTCTCCTTAAGAATCTGATGACAGGTTTCTGCTAAGAGCGAAGCATTGGTAAGAGACGCCCTCAGAAGACGTTTCTTCTCCCAGAGCTTGTTATTGTAAACAAATACGAAAATCAGGGCCGTGACGAGAGACACACTAAAAAGACAGTGCTTCCAAGAGCCCATTATTCAAAACCAGGAAATGAGTAAAATGTCTCTTGAGAGCTGACGAGAGTGGAGATAAATATTTAACTTACATTTTCTCCAGAATCCATTGTCATCCTTTCGGTACATGCAGTTCTGATGGGCTGTTTCATGCCCTTCCAGTGGATCGTTCTCGTACTTTTTCTTTCTTCCATTTACAGCTGTGTTGCATTTCCACCTTTCTTTTATGCATTTCTGAAGTAATTCCTTTGGATTTGCTTTGCTCAGTCTCCCACTAATCAGCAACCCGTTCCTACACAAAAATAAGTTGCCTCAGGAAGGTTGTGATTCCAGTGTGCCCACCTGTCCCCATAATAAAATCACTAAAGGGCGAGGGGCCACCCTGCGAGTCATTGCCACAAGACCTCAAACCCAGCCTCTTCTCGTGGCCAAAGGTTGTCAACTGTGTCAGCTCCCCAGCTTCCTGTTAATCATTGCGCTCAACCGACTGAGCTTGTTTGCTTAAACGGCACTGCCAAGTTAAAAGCGTCAGTTCTAAGCATGTGAACACCGCCTGGAGAGATATTCTGTCAATAAATATTTAGTGCTTAAAAATAAAATATTTAACTCTGTCTTTTTCCACACGCACCCCCCATCTCCATATTGGCTGGGCACGCTATAAAGCAAGGCATATGACTGACTATTGAGTCAAATCCTTTCCAGGACTTAATTTTCTCTGCTGTTAGATAAGGTCTTTTACAACACACATTAGCAAGCTTACCTCACTACCTAATTTACTCCACAAAGTGACTGGGGTACTCTGAATAACAGCTTTGTGCTTTTTTTTTAAGCCAAAAAAATAAAGAGCTCATCATCATCCAAAAATTATGTAGAGGCTAAAGCTGGACGTCAAGTTTATTTCACCCAAGCCCAGAGGGGATACAGGAGAAGCAGCCTGATGCCTGCAGAGGTAGGAGACAGGAGCCCTCTCAGTTTGGGACCATCCAAAATTGAAGAAGAGAAGGTCCTTAGATTCAGATTTATAAACCCTTTCAAAGGAATTTCCTTAGCTGAAAAAAAAATGAGACTATGTAATTTTACCACCTTCATAGGTCAGTTGTGAGAATAAAAATGAGATCGCATATAGAAAGAGCTCATAACCATGCCCAGCAATAAATGGGACAACCAGAGAAGAGGAAACAAGAGACTCTCTTCACACCACAAGTCGAGAAAATGACACCATCAGCACCTCTGGGAAATCTTCTCGCTCCTCCCTTACTTCTTCCTCTGTGAGCCCGTGCCAATGAGATCATACATCTAGAATAGCATTGACTAGTTCTGTTTTACTTGGTAGTTAGCTGCAATGGGGTGTGACTGCACACTGCGCATGCCTAAAGAAAGGGCGCGTTAGCTCTGAGCTCACTATTCCTCCTCCGTGTCTTGCTCCCACAATTGACTTCACATACTAGACAATCAAATATTTATTGATCAAGTGCTCAAGTTTTCATTTCCCTGTTTCCCTGAGCACATTAGTGTGAGATTCCAAGTACTAACAATTTACAACCTACATTTATATCTGTGAGTATAGGTGCATTCAACTACCTATTTTCCCCAATATATCTTAATTATAAAGACAACATAATATTACAGAGAGTTTATAAACACTGTTTTCATGGCCTGTACTCTCATTTACCTCCTACCCAGACACATACATATTTTTATTTTACCAAGAAGTCAGGGGACATGCAAGTTTGCATCACACATTTTGCAATTCATATCATAGCACAACTTTTCCATAATGTTACTCAGTCTTCATTGGGCATTGTCTTCACAATCATTACTTTAGAAAATAAGGCTGAAGTTATTATTTGTTGTTTTACTCCACCCCATTAAAAAGATGGTTGCCAACTATGTTTTGTAAGCATCAGTGTTAGTTAAAACAAGGGTCTCAAGGTCTGGGCATCTCTAAATGTTCTTCCTTGCTACATGTTAAAACATAGCACAGTATTTTGCACCTGACAGGAACTCAACAAATAAAAGTAGCCAACTGTATGGGGGGATAAGGACACATATGTAATACCTTAATCAATAAAGGAAAAAAATTTTTTTTAAAAGTGGCTACTCAAAAATGTAAAAAAAAAAAAGAATGTGCATAAAGCTGGTCTAATAGCTTTACTTATAAAAATATATTCTAAAGAAATAAAAAGACAAATTAAAAAAAAAGTAGCCAAACTGCAAAGAAGATATCAACATGTAAATGACCAAATAGTGTGTATAAGTAATGGCTAAGTCTTCCTTTGAGGAGGCAGAGCTTTGGATATGAATCCCATCTCCTTTACTTGCTATAAGTAAATAAAACTATCTTGTGATAACCACCTCTTGTTTTTTAATAGAACACCCTAAACCCGTGATGGCGAACCTTTTGAGCTCGGCGTGTCAGCATTTTGAAAAACTGTAACTTAACTCTGGTGCCGTGTCACATATAGAAATTTTTTGATATTTGCAACCATAGTAAAACAAAGACTTATATTTTTGATATTTATTTTATATATTTAAATGCCATTTAACAAAGAAAAATCAACCAAAAAAAATGAGTTCGCGTGTCACCTCTGACACGCGTGTCATAGGCTCGCCATCACTGTTAGAGGCTGCCCACATTCCTTGCCACATGGCCCCTTCCACCTTCAAGCAAACAGCACCGAATCAAATCCTTCTTGTGCTTGGATTTCTGACTTCTCTGGCTGTGATCTCTCTCTCTCTCTCTCTCTCTCTCTATATATATATATATATATATATAAATTGATG
>NW_005370512.1:106501-123979 GCF_000412655.1 Myotis brandtii
TGCACACAGGGGTTGGCTGCAGGCCGCCCTTTCCTGCTCCGTGATCGCCGCTTCGATCCAATGGGCAGGCGCACTTAGGGGCTGGCTGCAGGCCACCCTTTCCTGCTGTGGGATCTCCGGTTGCTCATCCCTGGCGGGAGGGCCTGTTGGGGGCGTGACTGCTGGCTGACGGGCAGCAGTTCCCGCCAGTGCCGGGGGATCTCCCGAGGGAGAGCCGGTTGGGGGCCTGGCCAGTGGTAGATCGCTGGGGTCACGCCTGCCAGCCCTGGGTCGGGTTGCACAGGGGTCGCCTGCCATCAGGGTCACAGATAGCAGGCCCAGATGGCGGCGGGTCAGGCAGAATAGCGCTGTCCCATCCTGCCTGCAGTATGCAAATTAGCCGCCATCTTGACTGGCAGTTAATTTGCATATCGCTCTGATTAGCCAATGGGAAGGGTAGCGGTTATACACTAATTACCATTTTTCTCTTTTATTAGATAGGATATTTAAATGCCATTTAACAAAGAAAAATCAACCAAAAAAATGAGTTCGCATGTCACCTCTGACACGCATGTCATAGGTTCGCCATCACTGCCCTAAACCTTAAACCCCTTGAGTTCAGTAACATCAAGAGCAGAGGAAATGATGATAAGAAAGGACCCAGAGGAGTCCTCCCAAACTAGGTGAGTCAGTCTTCAGTTGTTTTAGGAAATATAATCCACATCCTGCTTCAGGTACATAGTCTTGTCTATATGACCCAAAGTGTAATTCAATCAACCCAAACACTTTATTTACATTGCTATCTTTTATGTATCAATGTATAATTCTTTTGAACAAATTATTTCTTCAATACTGCAGTCATATAAGGACAATCTTTTCAGAAATGATGACTATTAAAATACTAATTTGAAAAGATATATGCAGCTTAAGTGTCCATTAATAGACAACTGGTTAAAAAAGAAGTGGTACATATATACAATGGAATATTACTCGGCCATAAAAAAGAAAGAAATCTTACCACTTTCAACAACATGGAGGGACCTAGAGGGTATCCTGCTAAGTGAAATAAGTCAGACAGAGAAAGACAAGTACCATGTGATTTCAATTATATGTGGAATCTAAAAAAAATACAAACCCAAAATAAACAAACAAACAAAACAGATAACTTCATAGATATATAGAAAAAAAATGATGGTTGCCAGATTGGGAGTGGGGAAGGGGTTGGGGAAATTGGCTGAAAAAGGTGAGGGGATTAACAAATTGACAGTTACAAAATAGTCATGGGGATGTAGGGAATATAGTCAATAATATTATAATAACTATATACAGTGCCTCTTGGGGACTGGACTTTTCAGGGGGATTACCTCATAAATTATATAAATGTCAAACTACTGTGCTGTACACCTGAAACTAACATAGAATGGAATGTCAATGGTAATTGAAAAGTTTTTTAGTTTTTAAAAAAGAAATGATTACTAAAATTTCTCTAATTTTTATTTTATTTTTAATATCCCTTGAGGTAGTCACTGCCCATGTCAAATGAAATTTACTAGGGATGATTAAATAAAGGTGTCAATACCTAATTATATTGTCTACATCGGTCAAATGATTTTTATACCTCTTTTCTCTTAACATAGCCACAATTTTCAGCAGCTCTTTCTTTCTTTTTGCTATTGCCTCATTCTTGGCACAATTTTGTTAGAATAAGTGGATAGAAAGATCTGAGCTGGAAGAGGCTGCGAGAGGTAGCTGGGGCTCAGAGGAAATGGAGTGAGATGTGACAAACTGAAAATAGACCATGGAGGTGGTAGGCCCCTATGTGAACAGGAAAGATTCAGAGCTCTCCAGGATGTGGTCTAACTGGTGGCCTAGCACCTAGATGAAGAAGCGTTACATGCATTTTTTTGAGACATGAGGGAGGGAGTGACTAGCTCCTTACCTAGGGGTGTTCCAGCCTAGAGGTATAAATCCTCTAAACTCCCAAATATCAGGGCACTGGGTTCAGTCTCAGCCAGCTTAGCTGCCTGCTCAGGTCCTATCTGACTGTATTACTTTCCTACAAATAAATCTTTGCCTGCTTTTGCTGCCATTTCTAGTCTCTTGTTTGAATTCATTCTTACAAGCAAGACAAGAACTGGGTGTGCAGTTATCTGGGTTACCTCTGGCCAGAGACCTCCTTGTCCACCACTTACAGTTTCATCCCTTCACACATTTCATGCATAAAAAACATCTATCTATACTAATAAAAGGGTAATATGCTAATTAGACCAGACATCTTCTGGACATCCTTCCGGAAAAAGCCACAGTGGCGGGGGTCGAGGCAGAGGCAGTTAGGGGCAACCAGGCCGGCAGGGGAGGGCAGTTAGGGGAGACCAGGAAGGCAGATAGGTGAGCAGTTAGGAGCCAGCAGTCCCAGATTACGAGAGGAATCCCGGAATGGAGAGGGTGCAGACTGGGCTGAGGGACCCCCTGCCCCCATGCACGAATTTCATGCACCGGGCCTATAGTGTATATATATATAAAAGGCTAATATGCTAAGTATCCAACCATCCGGGTAATTACATCATGTAGCAACACCCGGCTTCCTCTCCCTAGTGACTAACCTCCTAGCAGTTTCTTCAGCCCAGGAACACGACTTGCTTTATAGCCAGGTGGAAACATTTACACTTTAACCAAATGTCTGTGAAGCATGTTCACGTGCTTCATCTCATTTGATCCTCTCAGAAGTCCTGGAGTAGGTAGATAGGAGACTTGGTGGAATCCCATTTTCTTTTCATTAGCTGGAAAATGGAGATTTAGGAAGCTTAGAAAATTGACCCAATTGAAAAGAAGTAAGAAATGGTGGACCTTGAAAATGACTCCAGGTTTTCTCATTGCGCAGAATATAGTCAAACACTGCTGCAGTTAAATATTTTACCCTTTGTTCTCCCTGCGTGATCTACAATAATAATCTGCTTCATGTTGATATTTACTGCTGTGTTGCTGACAATTACCTGAAAGAACGTTGGGGTGCTTCACTGGGCTGGAAAAAGTCTAGCTAAATCAGAAAGCAGGTCTAATTAAGCAAGTTTATTCTTTATCTATAAAAGGCTAAGTTGACTCGCGCATACACAATACATATAAAACTCTCGCTGGCACCAATCCCATGCATGTGTTTTGATCTGTCATGGTCAATCGTGAATTTAGTTGACACTTCTATTATAGAGAAAGGGCAAATAGTGATATTAAAATATTTCTTCTAATTACTTTCAGTGTGCATGAATTTGTGCACCAGGCCACTAGTCTCTAATAATTTGCCTGCTCTTCTCTGAATTTCCAGGTCTCTGAATTTAGTTACAGGGTGAAGAACGTTTGAAATACAATGTTCCAGTA
The DNA here is from genome assembly GCF_000412655.1 of Myotis brandtii. Classification (NCBI taxonomy): domain Eukaryota; kingdom Metazoa; phylum Chordata; class Mammalia; order Chiroptera; family Vespertilionidae; genus Myotis; species Myotis brandtii. The sequence continues at coordinate 109,853 of NW_005370512.1, forward strand.
TTTTGCTACAGTGGAGTTAACTGTACCTCATCTGAAATGTCATGAGGGTCCTTTGATTTTGAATTCTAGAAACATTCACAATTATTCAAAATCATATCTTTGACAATGTTAGACATTTATAAAAGAATTAGTATCAATCATTTTTCCTCCATTAACCTATGCTATCTGATGCTTACTCTCATGGTGGTCATGTAGGAAATGTGGGAAACTGGTTTTCCTGACCCTCCTGGCTTTCCCCAAACCCTTCTGCAATATACCACTAATCATTCTTCTAAGTTCTGGGCTCCATGCTCTTACATTTTTTCAAAATAATAGAAGGGTATGGTAATGAGTGACCAAAAACCAAACAGAAACAGCATTATTCTCTATCCCAACTTGAACATTAAATCAAAATAAAACTTTAAATACTAAGTTGGAGGAAGTGACCAGGTAGGCTAAAGTTCTGAAGAAATTGGGAATCAATATAGACTTGTGGCTTGGTCACTCAATACATTTATGTCCCAAAGTTCAATCTACTAGAATACTTGCTTATTTCTATATCATATATTTTATATAATATATAATAAAGAGAATTCTTATAAATTCTTACTCCAGGATATATATTAATTTTTATTTTGTGGCAGCATAGTAAGAAGCTAGGGGAATTCCTGGACAAGTAGAATGGGAAAACTGAGACAAAAAATTAAACAAGGCCAAACACTTTGGGCAGTTTGCAGCCAGCTTGTGAATTGTAAGACCTTATCTTCTCCAAGGACACTTGAGAGCAAATGCTTTATACCTCTCCTCCCTAACCAGAGAATACATACCTTAAATCACTCTGGCCTGGGAAAACAGAGAACAAGGACATAATTAATACCATTTTTGCCAGCTAAGCCCAAGGACAAATGCAGTCTGGGGGACAAATAACCAAAACCCCAAGAACATTGGGATGGTATCACTTGAGGAAAAAATGTGGCAGGATAAACATCTGCAGGGCAGGAGAAGGGGAAAGGGAGAAAAAAGGGGAGTTTATCTCACTCACTGAACAAGGAAGTCAGCAGTCTTGGGACTTGCTCAGATAAAATCGCCAGATGTTCTCATAAACTTGGGGAAAAGCCTCAACAATGTAAAAGGGGGACCTTGAAATCTAATCTCTCTGGCAGAGGAATCTTGAAACCTCTGGGGGTGAGGTTGGGAAGGGGAGAGTATAAAACACTTGAACCTCCACCAGGTGGTATGCTTAGACTAGGTGCGTTGCCAGCTTGTGCTTTATGCCAAGTGTATTATATTTTTTAAAATATATTTTTATTGATTTTAGAGAGGAAGAAAGAGATAGAAACATCAATTGAGATAGAATCATTGATTGCCTGCCTCCTGCATGCTCCCCACTGTGGATTGAGCCTGTAATCTGGGCACATGCCCTTTACTGGAATCGAACCCAGGATCCTTCAGATCCTTCTATCCACTGAGCCAAACTGGCTAGGACTATTTTTCTTTTTTAATATTTTTTTTTACTGATATCAGAGAGGAAGGGAGATGGAGAAAGATAGAAGCATCAATGATGAGATAGAATCATTGATTGGCTGCCCCCTGCATGCCTCCTACTAGGGATTAAGCCTGTAACCTGGGCATGTGCCCTAGTTCATAGGTCGATGCTCTACCACTGAGCTACACTGGCTGGGCTCCAAGTGTATTCTTTTTTTAAAAAAATATATTTTATTGATGTTTTACAGAGAGGAAGGGAGAGGAATAGAAAGTTAGAAACATCGATGAGAGAGAAACATCGAGCAGCTGCCTCCTGCACACCCCCTACTGGGAATGTGCCCACAACCAAGGTACATGCCCTTGACTGCAATCGAACCTGGGACCCTTCCGTCCGCAGGCTGACGCTCTATCCACTGAGCCAAACCACTTAGGGCTCCAAGTATATTCTTTAGTAAATTTGCTTGCTTTGCTTTCTTTCTTTTTTCTTTTATTAACATATTTTTATTGATTTCAACGAAGAAGAAGGAGGGAGAAAGAGATAGAAACATCAATGATGAGAGAGAATCACTGACTGGCTGCCTCCTGCATGCCCCCTCCTGGGGATCAGGCCTGCAACCTGGGCATGTGCCCTGACCAACAATCAAACTGTGACCTCCTGGTTCATAGGTCTATGCTCAACCACTGAGCCATGCTGGCCAGGGTTGATTTGCTTCAACATTGTTATCTGTCACTCGTCTGAATTCTTTCTCTCAACCTGACAAGAGCTGAGGAGGAGAGAGCCACCTTTGACACAGGCAGCTCTCTGGTAACAATTTCACTAAAATAACTACACTTAGAGTTTCATTTCAACAACTGGCTATATAAAGGGGAGCAGAAGGAAAGAGCTACATTTTAATGGATGTGAATAGACCCTTGTCTTATTGTTGGATCCATATGATGCCCAAAACACTTTTCCCTACACTCACTTCATCATGACATCATCTCTGGGCCCAAGTTAGAAATCAGGGATGCCAAAGGAAACTTTCTCAGAGTCTATGAAAGTCTGGTGAGTTTGTAGAGAAAGAGCAGCTTGTATTAAATTGATTTTAAGTGCACTTGAGGTTCCTTTTTCACTATTCAAGCTGCTTCCCTACCTTGGCTCTCTCTCTCTCTCTCTCTCTCTCTCTCTCTCTCTCTCTCTTTCTTTCATGTATTTACTATTGTTAAATGCAGTACCCTGTTTTACCCTCATCAATGTCTTTTTATAACCACGGGAAATAACCTGAAGCAACAGGGCTTATAATAGCCAAGAAGTGGGACAAAAAGAGCCCTGAACTGTGGGTGTCAGAAAGTCTCCATTGGACCACAGCCACTCTTGACATCTTGGAGCCCTTGAACAAGTCATTTGCTCTCACACATCACAGCTTCCTCTTTCATAAATGTGAGGAAACAACGCCTGCAGTTACTCAGGGACCTCCAACCCCCAGGAGTGGCTTCCTTCCTAGCCAGGACACCCACACCTCAGGGTCTTGGTTTTCCAATTCTAAAACCAAGACAACATCAATCTCCTGGTGGAGTGGGGAGGATTGCAGAAGCAATATACATAATTTCAGACTTTGCAGGAAAGCCATGGGGGCGAAAAGAATGCCAGGAGTAAATGGGGAGAGTTGCCATAGTTTAACATAAAATAACCAGAAATAGGATAGCAGGAAAATGCACAAAAAAGCTTGTTCTTCCCAAGCAGTCAATTAAATACCATTGGGGCAATGCAAAACAGAAGAAAGAGCTGAAAGATGAATAGCTCCTCAAGATTAGATAGAGTCTGTGCCCAGAAGACACTTTCTGGTTGCATTTGCACATAAAAAGTTACCTGACAGCCAAGGCTTTAAATGCTAATGGCTAAAGGAGGAGTCTGAGCCCAAAGACCTCAGATGTTTTAAGTCTAACCTATCCCCCCTGCTCAGAAAGTCTTCAAGTTAGAGCTTTGGCTGGATTTTAGAGTCCCCACTTCTTCCTGAAGCCCACAGTCTACCAGGAACCCACTGATGTCTCCTCTCTGCTTAGCCAATCCGCCTCTGGATGGAGAAAGGTCTTTACCAGGGACATAATCAAAGGCCCAAATTGAAAAAAAAATAGGGATAATAGAAAAGTAGCTTTGTATTTGGCAAAACCTGAATTTACTTAGTAAATCTGTCTTTAATTGTGGAAGATGAATTTTACTAGAATTGAAAAACTACCTCATTTCTTTTTTAGATAGTCCAGGACTTTATTTTCAGCTTTACCTATTATCAAAGGAAGTTCATACCTCACAGGAATGTTGTGGGGAGTGACTAATTAAATAAAGTATATTTTAAACACCAGACAGGGTCAAGTACTTTATTAAATTCTGGAAACATTTTCCTCTAGCCTGAAGGGAACAGAGGGACATAATGCAAACCAGTAAGTTAGAAATGAACATGGTCCTTTAATAAAGAATTAAAAGTTGGAACTAAGATCTATATGGGTACTAATGATATAATAAGACAAAAAGTCAGTCCCTAGTAAGTACATCACAAACTGAAACACTATACTAAAATGCACTATTTAAAGAAAAAACTTTTGGAAATAAAATCTTATGTACCACATATACCATGGAATACTATCAGCAGTAAAAAAGAAGAATCTCTTTAAAAAAAAAAAAAGAATCTCTTACCCTTTGAGACAGCATGGAGGGAACTGGAGCGTATCATGCTAAATGAAATAAGTTAGTCAGAAGAAGACAAGTATCACATAATCTCGCTCATATGTGAAATCTAACAAAATAAACTGATGAACTGAGTGGATCCAGAGACATGGAAACATGGAACAGATGTGGTATCTCAGAGGGAAGGTAGGGGAGGGTTGGGGGTGGTGGTGGAGGTAATCAACCAAGGACTTTGTGTGTGTGTGTGTGTGTGTGTGTGTGTGTGTATGGCCCATGGACACAGATGAGGCCATGCATATATGGGGCAGTGAGGGCCTGGGGCGGGGGTCAGGTTGGAGGTAGTCAATGGGGGAAAAAGGGGGGGCATATGTAATATTTTCAACAATAAAGAATTATTTAAAAATTAAAAATCTCATGTACCATAATCAAATGACTCATTCAACAAGACATTTTTTTTGTGTGTACTTACTATACACCAGACTCGGTTCTGGAAATATAAAACATAATGTAGCCAAAATGAATACAAGCCTACGGGATCTTAAACTGCTATGGAGGATTGCATAGAGGTAATGCTGCAGGAAGACCAACTCCCTCCAATCTCCCTCCTGTAATTTTCCAGTAGGTTGACTCCTACCTCCTCTCTCAAGCAGTTCCCAGGAGGATAAAATTGCCAGGAAGCATGTCCTACAGTGAGCACTTTCCTTCTCTTTAAGGTAAAGGCGGGTTAACCAAGTTAACTGCAGTGTTTAGAAATAGAATAACAACAGCTGGAATGTGGAAATACAAAGTTCTGTGGCCTTTAGTTCCACCTCCACAGGCCTGGCCTTTAGAGTCTTTGAGAACCTTATCTTGACGTCTCAAGTGACTAAGGTCTAGGTGCCACCAATACCAGCTTATCCTGAAATGTTATAAAAAAAAATTGCACAAGGAAATAACTGCCATTGAAGTAGCTGGATTGCTCACTAGGACACTCTAATACAGGGCTCCTGGTCATTATTCTCCGGTAGTTTCCTGACATTATTCTCCAGTTTACCCACCCAGAGGCGGCTCTTCCCAGAGAAGGAACTTTTGGATTCCCTTCACAGACCCGGTGTGCTTCAGGTTCACCCTTAAATTTAGTTCCAGCTGGGAAATCCTATAGCCCCAGGTCCAGAGTGACCTCTAACAGATTTAGCTCTGCCTACGAGGAAAGAGACATCCCAGGTGGAAATGACCTGGGCTGGGAGTTAGAAGACTAGATTCTAGTCTCCACAGTGCAGGTCCTGTATCTTCAGTAAGAAACTTCTCCCTGAACCTCAGGCTCCTCCCAGGCCAGGCAAACAGGAGGCCGATGTGTTTTTCATAAGCTCTTCTAGGAATGAATTATGATTCATGTTTCAGGGAAGAAGCTAAATGCTCTCATGCATTTGGGGGAGTTCAGAGCTAGTCATCCTGTTGCCGGTGGAAATAGGGGTTCTTCCATGGTATCGCAAGAAAAGCATTTTGGGGACCCTCACATAGGAGAATGAGGTGTGGTGGTAAGATTTATTGGAGTGAAAATAAATAACTGCTCCCGGGTACCCAATGTCTCATCCAGGACCAGGTGGCTTAGCTCTGTCTCTCTGAAGAAATCCTGGGCTTGGACTGCCTACCAGGAAGGTCAGGATCCAGAACTGTAATGCCATCACCCTAAGCTCTGGTAGCCTAGCCTAGTCTCTGCTCCAGGCTGCACTCCAGTGGGCGCTGCATGGCTGCACCCAGGCCTGTGCTAAGAGCTATGCTTGGAGCTGTACTTGGAGCCCTGGGGCTGCTACGGAGTGAAAACGCATGCGAAGGAACAGGTGAATGCACTAACTCGCTATCAAGACTGGCCTTTGTTAAGCTTTGATTATATTACCTTGGGCTTGGGAGAGAGCAGGCTTTCTTTCAAACTAACCCAGTGGTTCTCAACCTTCTGGCCCTTTAAATACAGTTCCTCATGTTGTGACCCAACCATAAAATTATTTTCGTTGCTACTTCATAACTGTAATGTTGCTACTGTTATGAATCGTAATGTAAATATCTGATATGAAGGTCAGGATCCAGAACTGTAATGCCATCACCTAAGCTCCGGTAGCCTAGCCTAGTCTCTGCTCCAGGCTGCACTCCAGTGGGCGCTGCATGGCTGCACCCAAACCTGTGCTAAGAGCTACGCTTGGAGCTGTACTTGGAGCCCTGGGGCTGCTACAGAGTGAAAACGCATTCGAAGGAACAGGTGAATGCACTAACTCGCTACCAAGACTGGCCTTTGTTAAGCTTTGATTATATTACCTTGGGTTTGGGAGAGAGCAGGCTTTCTTTCAAACTAACCCAGTGGTTCTCAACCTTCTGGCCCTTTAAATACAGTTCCTCATGTTGTGACCCAACCATAAAATTATTTTCGTTGCTACTTCATAACTGTAATGTTGCTACTGTTATGAATCTTAATGTAAATATCTGATATGCAGGATGGTCTTAGGCGACCCCTGTGAAAGGGTCATTTGACCGCCAAAGGGGTCTTGACCCACAGGTTGAGAACCGCTGAACTAACCTATCCCTTTGAGGTTTGAGCTGGGTCATCCCTCTATCCAATCCAGTCTTTTCCCCAGGTTTTTCAGGCTAGACTCCCCCATTTTATGTCACCATTTTGGCTCCTGCTGCTCATGCCCCAAAGTGTTGCTTCGCCGTCTGGTTTCTACTGCACATGCACTTACCTTCCTCTGCACCATTCTGGCTTTTACTAGGCATGCACCCAGCAGAGGAATTTCCCCTTCGTTGTTTATTCCTCACCCCCGTACTCTGAGCCAGTGGCCTGGTTTTCCCAGTGGAGATTGGAAAGCCAGTCTTTCCACTCTACATGGAGGTATGTTAATCCCCTTAGTGGAGATTCAGCTATCCCCTGGGGTGTCTGAAGCTGTAACTTCCAGACTTAATCAGGTTTAGGCTTAGCCAGTTTTGTGTCCTTCTCTTTCCTTATCTAACTAACTGCCTAACTAATCAGTGATCATCTTTTTTTGACCCACCTATATGGCAGGACAAACCTCTATTTACTAAATAAACATCTGCTTTCCTTAACATTCTTCAATGATCTTTTGAAGCCCCCAGAGTACCTCACCTCATCCCTAGCTCAGGATCTGTCATATACCCATGTTCCCTTTCATCCCTGAACCTTTCATGCATTCGGTCTCTGACTCTCTCATATATGTGGGGTTCCCATCCATATATATGTATTAAATTTGGTTATTTTCTCTTGCTAGTCTGTCTCATGTCTATTTGATTATTAGACCAGTCAAAAGAACTTTGAGTGTAGAGGAAAGTTTCTTTCTCTTCCACACACTTATTCAGGTTCCTCTTTCCCATAAATGGCTTGAAGCAACTTATAAAATTCAATGGAGTTTATGTTTTTTTTTTGTGGGAGTAGAGCTAAGAGAAGCCGAAAGAACAGCAAATCAACAATTCTTAAAATTACTCACTGCTGGAAAGACTAAAAGAAGCCCAACTCTTTTTAACAGAGTGTCAACGTAAGACCGTCCAAATCTGTAGAAAATTTTTGTGAGTTTATTAGAGTTTGAGCCAGAGGACAGCCGCCAATTCAGGGAACTCTTCCCATGTGAAGTGAGGATACAGTGTGTGTCTGTCTTGCAGCCCCCTTCCCCCAGAAATAATCACTGATGTCATCTTTGAATACAAGGGATAATATATTTCTTCCACTTTGGGCAGTCTCAGTTGTCACGAGGCAGGTCACCGTTGACAAGTATAGCACCCAGAATTGCTCAATGGTAGTGTTTCTCTTTACCTAAAAAATAAAAATTCATAGACCTTCATAGCTGGAAGGAATCTTGCAGATCATTCAGACCAACTCATTCGATTTACAAATGGGGAACACTGAAAATGAACTATAACTGATATGTTATCTTACTCTTTTCTCTGTTATGTCACTGATAGCCTGTGAGGTAAGAATTGACATTATATATATTTTGTACATGAAATCGAAGTCCTTATGTAAGCTGACTTGCCTGAGAGCCAATAATGAGTTAATGGTAGCATCAGGAATGGAACCTAACTCTTCTGATTTCACAGGCCTTCTACCTGGAATGTTCAGCCCCCACACCTTTTCTTGATGAGTTCCTCCCATCCAGATCCATCAGGTCCCCATGTGACACTGCTTTCCTAGAGTCCCTTCCCTTCCCTCCCAAGTCTGGGTTAGGAGCCCTTCCACTTGCCCTAATAGCACCTCGTACCCTTGCAATGGCTTGTTTGCTTGCTTCATTCATCATTAGCTCATTCTGTCTACTGGTCACTGTATTTTTGTCACCTAGCTAAGGCTAAGCACTCATCATTGGATACGTCCAGTTACTCTTCCTCCCTCTATACCAGGGGTCAGCCATACTATGGTGGGGAGTGGGGAAGGAGGTGTGGAGTAACCAATCCAGCCACCACATGTTTTTGTACAACCTGTAGCTAAGAATAGCTTTGCATTTTCAAATGTCTGGGGGGAAAATCCAAAGTAGAAAAATATTTTGTGACATGTAAAAATTACGTGAAATTCAAATTCAGTGTTCGTAAATATAGTGTTATTGGAATGCAGTCACACTCATCTGTTTACGAGTTATCTGTGGCTGCTCTCACATTGCAACGGCAGAGTTGCTAGTTGCAACAGAAACCATCTGGCCACCAAACCCTAAAATATTTACCATCTGACCGTTGACAGAAGAGCTTAGCTCTAATTACCGATGCCTCAGCTAACCATATGTTTTTGCTACATCAAGATGACTGTTTTGGACTTGGCATAATTTTACAACTTTCCCTTTATTTTCTAGATTTTCTGGTAAATGACATCATATTTAGTAGCATGACATGGGCTTTAAAGAGATTCTTGCGTGGGTTTGGTTCCTGGTTCTGCTGGTTCCTAGCTGTGTAACCTTGGCCAAGTTGCTCTATCCTTCTCTTTCAGTTTCATTGTCTGTAAAATAAAGACAATACCAATATAAGTGCTAGCTATTATTAAAAACAATTATTGATTACTTTTTAGAGAGGGAAAGAAAGAGGGAGAGAAATTTGTTGTTCCACCCATTTGTGTAGGCATTCATTGGTGGCTTGTTGTATGCCCTCTGACTAGAGATCAAACCCACAACCTTGGTGCATCAACTGAGCCACTTGGCCAGAGCCAATGCTAGCTATCATTGTTTCCTGCACTCGGTCCCTTTTGAATTGGCCTGCATGCTGATGAATTGGAAATTCAGCACTGCATTTTGCCTGACTTCACTGTGGCAAGATGTGGTGCTGCCACTTAGTGGCCGTATGCAGAGTAGCTTCACATATCTTTCCCGGTTGAAATCTTGTGTGCTTGTTGTATGCCCTCTGACTAGAGATCGAACCCACAACCTTGGTGCATCGGAATGACCAACTGAGCCACTTGGCCAGAGCCAATGCTACCTATCATTGTTTCCTGCACTCGGTCCCTTTTGAATTGACCTGCATGCTGATGAATTGGAAATTCAGCACTGCATTTTGCCTGACTTCACTGTGGCAAGATGTGGTGCTGCCACTTAGTGGCCGTATGCAGAGTAGCTTCACATATCTTTCCCGGTTGAAATCTTGTGGATGAGAAGTAGGGAGAATATTTATGGAATTACAGCATTTTATTTCCCACCAGACTGGGAACAACTTGAAGGGAAAAAACATGTCTTCAAAGACATAAGGAGTGCTCAACAGGGCATTTGAGGGGCACTGGAAAAGTCCTCTCTCAAGGTCTCAATCCCACCACCAGCCAAGGTTTCCACAATGACATTAAACAGGTCTCATAAGAAGGCAATTGTTTGGGTTATTCAAGAAAGATAACAGTGTCTTATTAAGCCATTAGCAACCAATAACACTCAGTAGAGTTTCTGGGGGGGAAAAATGGGGCAAGTACAGGTTAGATTAGATAGAAAAAAAGCAAGCAAGGGCTGGAGTATGGGTGCTATTGCAGATCCTTTGGAAGGTGCTGCGTGGAGGGCAGCCAGGAGAGAACCTGAAGGCTGTAAGATGCACTTGGGGTCATGAACCATCACTTGCATTATTCATTTCAGAATTAGAGGTGTCTTAAAAGTAAAAAAAATGTCCTAGGCAAACTCACATCAAAATTACATAGTTTCATTTTAATGCATTTCATGTACTTTGATTGAATATCAACTTTTAAATTCTATTTTTCTCTGGAAAAGTAAATGGCTATATAAGAGAATAGTCCACAAACAGAACTGGAAAGAAGCTGAAAGTTCATCTTGTCCCACCCATGCTGTCATTTTCCAGAAGAAAGCAAAATGGAAAGTGCCTGGCCTAAAGTCACGCAGCTCTTGGGCACCCGACCTGGTCCCTGCTGGCCCAGTGCGATGAGCGGATTCCAGAAAGCGTTCCTACCTTCGCTGACAGAGAGGACTTCAGGAAACAAAAACTTACAAGCCCTTCTCTAGGCCTACCCCACTGGTCAACTGAAGGACAAATTAAACAAAGGCTGAGATTATCCTAACTTCGTGAGATTCATTCCTATAATCAGTTTCTACCCTCAGAAACCTAAGCTAAAGACAATATTTGTGCTTTTAAAAGAGGCTAGTAAAATATTTGCATTTTGAAGCACAGCATGATAACACCAATTTGGGCTAGCCTTATCAAAATGAGGTAAATAGATCCAAAGTAAAACAAACATGAGTTTAGAACCTTTGTGGCCAAAGTCAACAGGTATATTCAGACCCCTGTTAAAGGCACCCAATTCTAATAACATTGATATTTAGAAATGTTCTCTAAATTCTTAGTTATTTTCTAGAATAGATTATTTCGCATGTAAACAAGAGTTCATTCAACACATCAGCTTATTTCCAAGCACTTACTCAATGTCTCTAGCATTAGGTCCTATTGCAGACTCTTCACCCCTCTTCCCTGCCATCACCCCTGCCCCTGGCCTTCCGTATTTGACATATTCTTGCCTTTCTGTAAAATTAGCTAGAATGGAAGAGTAGCTTTTACTCAGGTGCACATATTGCCGCAGGAAAATTTGACACAGAATCCTTTTCTAGTCCCTACCACTGAAATCTGAAACCTGGTAGAGTTCAAATTCTACTCCTAATCACTGGCATTAAAGCCTTGCTAAAGCATTTATTTTATTGTGGTAAAAAGCACATAACATAAAATTTGCCATTTTAACCATATTTAAATGTATAAGTGTATAGTATTAACTAAACATACATTGTTGAACAGAGCTCTACGACTTTTCCCCTTGCATTACTAAAACTTTATACTCATTGAACAACACCTCCATCCCCTCCTCTACCCCACTCTTTCCTGGTAACCACAGTCTACTTTTCTTTTTATGAGTTTGACTACTGTGGATGCCTCATATAAGTGAAGCCTTTTTTTTTTAATCCTCATCCAAGGACATTTTTTCCATTGATTTTTAGAGAGAGTGGAAGAGAGGGAGGGAGGGAGAGAGAGAGAGAAACATCAATGTGAGAGAGACACATCAACTCCTACCCAACCAGGGTAGGAGATCATAGGGGATTATGCCTGCAACCCAGGTACGTGCCCTTAACCAGGAATTGAACCCAAGGCCTTTTGGTGCACCGGCTGATGCCCTAACCACTGTACACACCTGCCAGGGCTAAGTGAAGTCTTTTGTGACTGACATTTCACTTTAGCATAATGGTTGCTGAAGCACTTTTGACATGCACTGGTCTATCTAACAAATGTGAGCTGAGAGCCTCCTATTGGCTAGCATTCCAGGAAATCTATATGTAAGACAATAGAAATAGCAGTTTGGATTTGTAGAGTGTTTCACATCTATTATTTCATTATCATTTAAAGCAAGGTTTATCAATGTCTACACTATTGACATTTTGGACCAGGTAATTCTTGGTTGTGGGGCTGTCCTGTGCACTGTAGGATGGCTAGCAGCAACCCTGGTCTCTACCCACTAGATACCAGGGTCGAGGATTCGATTCCTGGGCAAGGGCATGTACCTGGGTTGTGGGTTTGGTCCCAGCCCCAAGTGGGGCACGTGCAGGAGGCAACCAGTTTACGTGTCTCTCTCATATCAATGTTTCTCTCGCTCTCTTTCTCTTTTTCTCTCTCTCTACCTCCCTCCCATCCTCCTTTCCTTCCACTCTCTCTCTGAAAAGTAATGAAAAAATATCCTCAGGTGAGGATTAACAAAAAGAAGAAAAAGAAAAAGGGTGAAGTTTGTCCTGGCAGGGCAGCTCGGTTGGAGTGTCATTCTGATACTCCAAGGTTTCGGGTTGGATCCCCCCAGTCAGGGCACATACAAGGAGCAACCAATGAATGCATAAGTGGAACAACAAATTGATGTTTCTCTCTCTGTCTGTCTCTCTCTCTCCTCCCTCTCTCTCTCTCTCTCTCTCTCTCTCAAAAAAAGGGGGGTGGGTGGTGGGTGGGTAAGTTTAACACAGACTGTGGAATGAGAGCTTCTCCTCCTGACAGGGGAGCAGGTGACAAGTCTGTATGTGACTCTGCGTGTTGGAAGGTGGGAAAGAATGGAGCTTACCCTCCCCTGAAAATGATTTATCAACATAAATAAATAAAAGTGTTTAAAAAGGGGAAGTTCCACATTGGCAAATAGAACTGGCTATCTGAGAGGGTGTTGCAGGAATTCCACCTGAGGAAGTACTGAAGCCCAGCTCCTGGTGCATCCAAGGCTCAATAAATACCCCTGACCCTTCCTCCCTCCACTTCTGGGAAGACAACGAGAGAAAAAGCACAAAGGAGTTTTCTCTTCTGTAAGAAAGTTCAAGGTATTTCCCCTTATAGAAATCCCCCCCAAAAATACAAATGTCAGAAACAATGAAAAGGACCAAACCCAGAAAGATGAATTTATAAATAATAAGGACTCTAAAATGAAAAAAAAAGACACCCACCCGAGTCAAAATAATAAAGCATTTTTTGACACGGAAGGGAAGTTTGGGCCATCAGATAAACCAGGGACACACTGCAGTGAGGGTGTCAGAATGCCGGGACTTTCAGCAGCAAACACAAGATGAACAAACTACCAACAACGAATTCTGCAGAGTTGAGGGGATGTGGAGGAGTGCCTGCTATGGCTGCCCTGGCATGTGCCACTCCCTGTGCTTAAAGGAAAGAAGAAAGGGGCTTCCGTGGTGGAAAAGCTGACAGCCCCTGGGGTAAGATCCGGGAATGAAGGGTGTATGGTGTAGAGTTCCCTTTTTTTGAAACATAGACCCCTTTAAGAATCAGGTGAAAGCTGTGATCCTCTCTTAAAAAACAGATGAACTGAAACAAGTTCAGAGTTGCACGAACCTATCACAGTCAACGCTGGAGGCCCAGGTTAAGAACCCCTTATTTCCATCACAAAGCAAATGATAATGTGACTGGACAGAGGTGCTATCCAACCCTACATGGCAATCATATTGCAGTATGGGCTCAAGTCAACATATTGTAAACTTAAACTTAGACAATGCTAGATGTTAAATATATTTCAACTTTAAAAAAAATATATATTTTTATTGAGTTCAGAGAGGAAGGAAGAGGGAGAGAGAGATAGAAGCATCAATGATGAGAGAGAATCATTGATCGGCTGCCTCCTGTATGCCCCACACTGGGGATCGAGTCTGCAACCTGGGCATGTGCACAGACTGGCAATCAAACTGTGACCTCCTGGTTCATAGGTTGACCCTCAATTACTGAGCCACGCCAGCTGTGCTATTTCAACGTTTTAACCAAAGGACCCCTGCTTGAGTGAGACTGGAGGCAGCTGGCGGAGCAAATCCCTTGGAGTCACCACATTTCTCAGCCTTGGCTGTACGCTGGAGTCATGAGAACTTTGGGAAGTACCGATGCTGGGCCCCACCCCAGAAAATGTGAATGAATTGGTCTGGGTGCAGCCTGGGTACCTGGAGCTGTCACTCTCCCCCGTGGTTCTCAGGTGCCACCAGAGCTGAGAACTGGGATGTTAGGAGAAAAGATTCTAAGGACCAGGTGGTGGTGGTTGGCTGGGGGGA
>NW_005370512.1:124033-145986 GCF_000412655.1 Myotis brandtii
GAGAGACATGAGCTGTGTGTGAGGGAGTGGGCAGCAGAACAGTATCAAACAAAACATAAAACAGAATCCAAACTTGAAAAATGTTACCCCACTTGAAATCAATAAACATGGAATAATGAACATGGTGCACAAAGGAGTAAGTGGTGATGGCAAAGATTGCTCTAACGCTGTGGTGAGAGGCAGCGACATTGACAGAGCTCTCAAAGGCAGCCTCAGTGCAAAAGACAAAGGCCGAGTGATGCTGAAAATGCATCTCCCAGCAAACCCAGTTCATAGCAAACTGGCATTAATAACGAGCCACAGCAGAGGCTCGGATGGACCCAGAAACTGAAAGGAAAACAGTGGAAAGGAAAAAAGCCATTGAATAATAGGGGTGGTGTTAGTTTCTGTGAGGCTTCTCCCAAGAATTTGGAAATCAAATATTTCCCTGAGAGAGGTAGACTGGAATCAACTCAGAATAGATGGCAAGAGACGGGACTCGACTGTGACTGCTGATGCCAACACACCCAAGGAGAGAGGGGAGGCGTCCTCGTGTCCGTCGGAGCACTGTCCAGGTAACCGGTGCTCTGGCTGAGAACTCAGTCAGTGTGGGGAGACTGGGGGACACACTCAGACCTCAGATACTCCGATGCAATAACGCTTCTTGTTCTCATCACACCACCTCTGACTGCATTTCATTTCCCGTGTGTCATGCCTTCAAACTGTGCTCTGGCCGGAAGGCACTTACAGTCCCTTTTGTGTATGTAAATGGTGTTCTGAGAGTGTATCTGTCTTTGAGGTTTGATAAATACCTATTTCCTGACAGACAGAGTGGCTCTTGACTTTCTAACAAACTGAATTCTGAGCTTGCAGGGTGGAGGAGCAGCTTCTGGATGATAGGAGATGCTAAATCCCTTGGGAAATGCCTTCTTGGCATGCTCATTGGCTTTCCTTCCCGTTCCCATTGGCGATTTCTATCAGAGGTGGTGGAAAACGCAGGAACCCCCGTGCAGCATTATCATCCCTGGAGAGAATCATTTCTGCCACGTTGTACTTAAAAGAAAAGTCAGTCCTGGTTGGTTATTCAGTGGTTAGAGTGTCGGCCCATGTACAGAAGGGTCTCAGGCTCGATTCCTGGTCAATGTCACGTACCTGAGAATAAGCACACAGAGAGAAGGCAGACAGCGTAATTTTGCCTGCATCTTCCTACCCCCAGAGCTGGCACTGCTCAGTGCCAAGAGGGAACTCCCAGCCAAAATGAGTTCTCACCTGCGGGAAAGGAAGAGTGGGGTGGCAACCAGCTTCCCCAGCCTATATTGGGGAACCATATGAAGGCCCCGCTCAACATCATCCCATTCAGATGGGCAAAACTGAGATGTGTAGAAATGGCGATACACAGGGGAAAAAGCAGGGACTAGCAGTAGCAGCCACACAGTGGACACAACTGCAGTCACAGTGACCTGCCAAGCAGACAAACCCAGCAACTTTCACCACTGAAGAAGAAAATGGCGGACGGCACAGCAGCTTCTTCATCCCCTCCCCCCACCCCGTATTCACACTCAATGTCTCCAGCAGCCTGAGTCCCTTTCCTCTCCCTCCCTCACCTGCTGGAGCCAGAAACCCACTGGCAGCCTCCCCAGGCCCCTGTGACTGTGTGAGTGAAAGATGCCACCTAAATACCCACAGCTGACCCCCTCAATCATGCACACACGTGGGGACAGCACCTCCAGCTGTGCACTTGCATGCTACCTATCTGACCCCTGTCACCCACCACATCTGCATGCACTTGCATCAGGAAAGATTGCACAGCTATGGGAGAGCCTACCTGACAACCAGGGGGTCTATAGCTACTTGCAGGCTGAATTCAGGCCCTGTCTTCTGCCTCTGATCGGCATCACTGTGCTCATATGCAGCTAGTCCCCTTAGCTTAGCACCTGTGTGTGGTCAGCCCAACCGCTGTCACTGGCATCCACTGCTGTGAGACTCGTGGCAAGACCAAACAGCCACAGTACATATCAGGGTCCTCACAGTTACCAGTGCACCTGCAGTTGGCCCCAGCCCTTGCTGCTTGCTCTGGTTCCCACCACTATGTATGTGTCTGAAACCAGCCCCTGGCATTGCACAGCCCCTTGTAACTGGCCTTTGAAGCTGAGTGTGTGCACACTACTGGCTCTGGCCACCGTCTCTGCCTGCCCTGGTTGCTAGCTGGTGGCACTTGGAAGAATGGCTGAGGATCCCAACAGCCACTGAATCTACTGTGGATCCCTGATTCCCCTCCAGCTTTTGCCAAGTACCACACAGTTGCCTATGCTCTGGACGCCAGAGACCTGAGCTGAATAGACACCATGCACCCCCTGAACTCAGTGTCACCACACACCTCTGTACTTGGCTTTTTTTGCACCACTAGACCTGGATTTACAGCAAGTACACTCCAGGGTGTCCCTAGCTACAGGTGAAAGTCTCCCCTTACTGAAGTCAGTCCATAAAGTCTGGAAAAAGTTACTGCTTCTTTAAATACGCAGACACCTATGCAAGGCTACAGGTTCATCAAGAATCAGGGAAACAAGACTCCACCACTTGGAGTAAATAGAGTAATAGAGGAAACCTCCAACTGGCCCCCCCAAAATAGAGATTCAGGTATTGCCCCACATCCAATTCAAAGTAATTGTTCTAAAGCCACTCAGAGAGCTGCAAGAGAACACAGATAAACAATTTCGTGATATCAGGAAAACAATCCAAGAACAAAATGAGAAATTCAACAATGAGATAAAAGACATAAGAAGAAACCAAACTAAAAATTTTCAGCTGAAGAATACATTGACTAAACGGAAGAACTCAATAGGAAGCTTCAATAATAGATCTGGCCAATTGGAAGAAAGAATCAACTAACCAGGAATTGGTTAGTTCTAATATGCAAATGAGGGAGGTAAAAACCACAAGGAAGAAAGTAAAGTCCATATATATGTCCATGCGGCAGTTTTATTACTGGATGTTTATGGCTCTTGAGCTGAGTTGAACAAAAGGTTTAACAACTTAACAGCAGCTCTGAGAACTGAGGCACAACATGTGCATAAGGCTCTGCTTCTTTAATAGTCTCCCAACTCTAAGTTATTGTCTTAGTCATGCATATTCCATTTTGTTTTTGACCATTACCACCTGCTTTTCTTCTCCCAGTTGTTAAATGAGTTGATAGGAAAGGAGGGAGGCTAGTGAGCCATATAGCAACTTAACCTGAAGAGGATAGACAGGAGTAACAGAAGAAACAGGAAGTACCTAAAGTAGAGGGTAGGGTGGGGGAGGGATTTCCTGTACTAGAGCCAAGAGGTGGAGGCGAGTGGACACAGCACTATCTGAGTCCTCTGGTTCATCACTTGTGAACAAGCCACCATTTAGCCATCTTGGATCCCATAAGCCTCTTGGACAGAATAAAGACATGAAGGACAAGGTGGTTCTTTACAAGATCAGGAGGAGATGTCACCATGCATGTGTCATTTAATAATAAACTGTATGGCCCTCACTGGTTTGACTCAGTGGATAGAGCATCGGCCTGTGAAATGAAGGGTCCTGGGTTCAATTCCAGTCAGGGGCACATGCCCAGGTTGTGGGCTTAATCCCCAGTAGGGAGCATGCAGGAGGCAGCCAATCAATGATTCTCTCATCATTGATGTTTCTCTCTCTCCCTCTCCCTTCCTCTCTAAAATCAATAAAAATATATTTAACAAATAATAATAAACTGTATGATTTGAGAATTTAATTTATTTGTGGGCCTTTCTGTACTGACCTCTGGGATAGCTTGCCTTCGTAGAATACTTGGGGCTGCATTGCATCAAGGTAATTTCCCACAGACAGAACTAGAAGAGGGTATATCTAGGAAAGTGATCCATAGATTCTTCCTTGGTCATGAAGCCATTTTTAGAAAGCAATGGCGTTTTCCTTTTTAAGAAGACCTGATCATGGCTGATCAACTCAGGTTAGTTGGGAGCTATGCTCAAGGTCAGAAATCATGAAGTGTAAATCTTGTCACTAAGATGCATTTACTGAGGAAATTATTTTTCACTTTACTGAAGGAAACTTGTCAACAATTAAGACTATTCTCAAGAGATGCAATACAAGAAACAATACCCAGTGAGGTGGCTGTTCCATAGCCAACCAAGTTATTGCTGTTCAAGTGGAGGGCATCAAAGTTTGAACTCCCTTAAAAATTCAGTATCTCCAGGACTGGGGCAGTTGTCTAAGTGCCTTTAGGCATGCATTTTTGCTCGAGGGCAAAGCTAGTTGATTCCTTAAGCAGTTAACAGAAAACTGGGACCTAACTGTGCTCCTGTACTGAAGTTGAAAACATGGGTGCAGAAAGCCGTACCTGAAAGAACACTGGGTTATAGAAAATGTGCATAAAACCACACTGATTAAGTTTAGGTGGGGACTGCTCTAATAAAAAGCCTTCTTCCCAGTTTTGGAAGAAATAATAAGCTTATTCGCCCAAGTTCTCTCAGTTATTAAAGCTGGGCATAGTAGAAAAGATAGTATGTTTGCCATAAAAATATGGGACACCCAATTAGATCTGAATTTCAGATAAACAAAGAATGCTTTTTAAATTTTAATTATAACTTTTTAAATGAAAAATATTTAGCATAAGTGTATCCAGAGCAGAGTTTGCATGGGATATACTACACTAAAAAAACTGGGGCAGCCCTAGGAGGGGAAGGCAGAGGTAGTTCAAGTAAGTCTAAAGCACATGCCCTAGAAGACAGTGTGGCGAGGGTATCAGTCATGGTGCCGACAACTTGTGTCAGTGAGAACACATCCACAGACAAAAGCATTAATGGCAGTCTTACAAATCTTAGGGAAAAAGAGAAGGGAGAGAGGGTCATCCAAGAGCTCTCCCAAAGTCAACTGTTGAAACAGGAGCTCTTGGTTCTCATAATCATCTTGAGCTCTCTTCTTTTAGGGCCACCAATTCTATTGGATAAGGGCTCCACCCCTATACCTCATGTAACCTTTACTTCCTAAAGGCCTTGTTTCCACATAATCTCATGGGAAGTTAGGTTAGGATAACATTAAAAAATACGTATGTTTTTATTTATTTTAGTGAGAGAAGAAGGGAGAGGGAGAGAGAAACATGGATGTGAGAGAGAAACATTGATCCGTTGCCTCCTGCATGCCCCCTGCTGATGAACTGAAGATCGAGCCTACAACCTGGGCATGTGCCCTGACTGGGAATGGGAATTGAACAGGTGACTTTTTGGTGCATGGATCCAGGCTCAACCAACTGAGCCACACCTGCCAGGGCAGTTACCCACTCATTTTTAAAAGTGAGGCATAAAAGTAGCAACATACATACACGCACAGACACATATACACACATACACAGCAAAAAGATGACAGATTAAAAGCAAGGAAAACAGAATGGACTTAGGTCAACACTCCTAATGTTAATTCTTTTTTTTTTCCATTAAACAATGATTTTATTACTTGAGTACATAGACATTTTATGCAACCAGGGCAGAGGCTGTGGATGACTCCTATTTCTGATTGGGGGGAGGACTTGTTTGGTTTTATAATATCAAGCCAACCGGTAAATACAGCTCTTGATCAGAATCAGACAGAATTTAGCATCCTTATTCTTTCTGTTTCTCTTAAGATGCTTTGGAACAGCAACAGCTTTCTTAATTAAATGGTAGAGATCTACAGGAAGATCAGAAGCAAGTCCTTTGGACTTAAGAATTCTCAAGATTTTATTGCCTGTCACAAAATCTACCTGTGTAACACCTTGTGAGTCACTCAGGATCACACCGATTTGTGAGGGAGTCGGGCCTTTCTTGGCCAGTTTGTAGATCTGCTCCTTCAGGTCATCTGACGTCAATTTCAGCCAGGTGGAGACTCTGCAGAGGTAGGGCAGAGCCGACTGGGACAGGCCCTTCCCAGGAGCATGCATGCGACCCATGATGGCCGACAGGCGGTGAAAAAGGCCTAGTGCTAATTCCTCTAAGAACAATTCACTGAAAAACATCTATTGTCGAGTAACACTTCCTCCACGTTCTGCATGGAGTAGGGTTCGGTACCTGAAAGAGGTCTATAATAATAATAGAAGAATATGCAAATTGTCTGGGATGCCATCATGTAATGACCAATCAGGACGGGAGCAGGGCTGCAGCTGAGAGCTCTCAGAAGCCTGCACCGGGGGTCTGAAGGATGCGGAGAGGAAGGGAGAGCAGATAGGCAGTTAAGGGGATCAGGTCAGGAGGGGAGAGCAGTTAGGGGGATCAAGCCAGCAGGGGAGAGCAGTTAGAGCCATCAGGCTGGCAGGGGAGCAGTTAGGGACATCAGGCAGGCAGGCAGGTGAGCAGTTAGGAGCCAGTGGTTCCAGATTGTGAGAGGGATCCCAGATTGGAGAGGGTACAGGCTGGGCTGAGGGAGCCCCCCCCCCATGCACGAATTTTGTGCATTGGGCCCCTAGTTGATTTAATAATTCTCATACCCTTCTAACAAGAATTTTATATTCTTTAAAAAATTATAAATGTGCTTTCTTTTTAAAATGTATCTTTATTATTGAAAGTATTACAAATGTCCCCTTTGTTATTTTCCCCATTGACCCCTTCCACCCTGCACCAGCCCCTCCCAGGCCTTCACCAGTTTTTTGTCTTTCCATGTAGATGGTTTCCTTTTGTCAACCCAAGGCCCCCATTTCCTGGAATTAGATTAGCATTGGTTATTTATTAGAAAAATAAATAATAAGGCATTTTCTCAGCTTCTGACATGTAAAATGGGGTTTTGCAGCAAAACGATAGACTTGAAAGGCAGATTTTATGTGAGAGAGATTTTTCCAAATCCCTTTAGTTCTTATTTAGTATAACAGACTCTCAACGTGTAGAGAAAATAGCTATGGCCCTACAACTCCTCAAGGCGTTGGCTGTTGGTTGGGTGCAGTGGGGCAGTGACTGAGCTGGTGCCTGGTGGGCATGCGCCGAGCCCGGCATGGCCTCTGCGTGCCCCCCGGGCTCTGCACCCCTGATGCTGCTCAGGTGCTGACCCTGCCCGGCCAGGACAATGGTGAAGTATTTCCTGGGCCACAGCGTGCTCTGGAGTTCCTGGGACCAAGTGTTCACTGCCTTCTGGCAGCAGTACCCAAATCTCTATAGCAAACGTGTCTTGACAGAAGACATAGTGCACCAGGAGGTGACCTCTGACCAGAAGCTCCTCTCCCGGAGACTCCTGAGATAGACCAACAGGATGCCCCGCTGGGCCGAGCCACTATTTCCTGCCAATGTTGCTCACTCGGTGTACATCCTGAAGGGTTCTATTGTGGATCCACAGAACCAGACCATGACCCCTTCACCTGGAACATCAACCGTGCCCGGCTGAGGGGGTGGAGGAACCATGTGTTTACTGTGCAAACTTTGATAACAGCAGCTGCGCCGAAATCCACCAGGAAGCTTGGGCCTCCTCTAGTTTATTTGGTCTCTCCAGAGCTGCCTGGTTCAAAAGCAATGTGACCAAGTCACTGAAGGGTTTTTAATACATCTTGGCCAAGCTGCAAGGTGAGGCCCCTTCCAAAACGCTTGTTGAGCCAAGGAAGCCAAGGGGACAGCACTGGCAGCTACAGAGAAGGCCAAGGACCTTGCCAGCAAGGCAGCCATCAAAAAGCAGCAGCAGCAGCAGTTTGTGTAGCCAGCCCTGACTCTGGTGTGGCAGCACACCACACCACCTCATGCACTCCCTCTGCCCTCCCCCCTATATTTTATGACTAAAAGTCAACTTCCAGGCTGAAAAATAAAATAAAATAAAATAAAATAGCTATGACATGGGAGTTAGGAAAGAGGAAGACTCGTGCAGGCAGCAGCCTGCCCTTCTGGCTCCAAAATAATGGGAAATAGAGGTGAGAAGAGGTGGGAAAATCAGGTGGGCAGGTATCCCAGACTTCCTTCCTCTGGCCTTGGGCCTGGAGGGTGAGAGGTACATTAGATATTATGACTCATACATTAAGTAGCAGTAGCCAAAGGCCCAAGGTGCTCTTGCCCCTGGTCCCATTTGGAACTCTAGGAAACGACAATGAGATGTCACCTCACACCTGTCAGAATGGCTATCATCAACAAATCAACAAGTGATTTGTTGGCAAGGATGTGGAGAAAAGGGAACTCTTGTGCACTGCTGGTAGGAATGCAGACTGGTGCAGCCACTATGGAAAACAATATGGAGTTTCCTCAAAAAATTAAAAATGAAACTCCCATTTGACCCAAAATCCTACTTCTAGGAATATATCCTAAGAAACCCAAAACACTCCTCAGAAAGAATATGTGCACCCCTATGTTCATAGCAGCATAATTTACAATAGCTAAGATTTGGAAACAGCCTAAGTGCCCATCAGCAGATGAGTGTATAAAAAACAACAACTACGGCACATTTACACAGTGGAATACTATGCAGCTATAAAAAAGAAAGAACTCTTACCATCTGCAACAGTATGGGTGGAACTGGAGAGTATTATGCTAAGTGAAATAAGTCAGTCAGAGAAAGATAAGTATCACATGATCTCACTCATATGTGGAATCTAATGAACAAAATAAACTGATAAACAAAACAGACCCAGAGACACAGAAGCATGGAACAGACTGTTGAACCTCAGAGGGAAGGTAGGGGAGGATGGATGGGTGGGAAGAGATCAACCAAAGAACTTGTATGCATATGTGCATAACCCATGGACACAGTCAATAGGGTGGTGAAGGCCTGGGATGGAACCAGGGTGAGCTACAGGAGGTAAATGGGGGGTAAAGGAGGGACATAAGTAATACTTTCAACAATAAAGATTTAAAACAATAATAATATAATAAATAAATAATCTTATCCTATATAATAAAAGCCCAGTGACTGAAATCGTGGAACAACCAGAACAACCAGAGACCAGCACGACCGTGGCCTGGACGGTCC
This sequence comes from Myotis brandtii, assembly GCF_000412655.1. Classification (NCBI taxonomy): domain Eukaryota; kingdom Metazoa; phylum Chordata; class Mammalia; order Chiroptera; family Vespertilionidae; genus Myotis; species Myotis brandtii. The sequence goes on from NW_005370512.1 coordinate 132,938, forward strand.
TGCCCCCCAGTGGGGACCCCACCCCGATCAGGGGCATGGCCAGCCTGTAAACCACCCACGGTCCCTCACCCTGGCCAGCCCTGCAGTGGGACCCCCACCCCAATCAGTGGTGTGGCTGGCCTGCAAATGCCCACGGCCCTTCGCCCTGGCCTGCCCTGCCCCCCAGCGGGGACCCTTACCTTGATCCTGGGACCCCATCAGGGCAGGCTGGCTGGCCCCCACCCATGCACCAGGTCTCTAGCCTATATAATAAAAGGGTAATATGCAAATTGACCCTAACAGCAGAACAACCAGAACAACCGCTCCATCAGTCACTATGAGGTGCACTGACCACCTCTAGGTCCTTTTCTCCAGCTGGCAGGCTCTAATAGCCTGATGGCAAACAGGGAACTGGAAGTGGGTGGCAGGGGGGGTGAGGCTGGTGAGCGGGCAGTTGGGGAAAATGACCCTGATCGCAGGCCAGGCCTAGGGACCATACCCGCACATGAATTTTGTGTGCCAGGCTTCTAGTAAATAAATAAAAAATGATATGCAATAATCTGCTCCTTACCAACCTTCCTCATCTGCCAGATGTCTCTGCAACCTGTCTCTGTCACAAGATATCCCCATCCAGATCTTCCCTGTGTCACCGGGTACTCTCCATCGGTACTTATGTCACAAAGGTACTCCCTTCCACCTCGACACACAGCACAGCTTTCCAGTGTCACAAGAAACTCATGACCACTGACTGAAGCAGAGAAGGAAGCTCTTGAAAACACAGATAACTGATCCAAGAAAGGCAGTTATCATAACATTCTGCTCAAGTGACTGAGCTAGTTCTCATTAAGCTGAACACATGAATATTTGTAACATCGAGATGTATGAGGGTTGGGGCATTGAACCCCAGTCATATATGTGTTTCTCCCAATTATTGTCCCTCTGTTGGGGTCCAGCCCCAGCAGGTCCAGGGGTTCCCCAAGTGTGGACGGAGTCGGCGAAGAAGGAATGACATGGAGGCAGCGTTCAGGTGATCATCATAGCTAGGTTCCTCCTAGCCAGGTTCCTCCCTTTATTGTCCTCTTACATCTGTATTTATACTATTTGATCTTAATCCTATCCATTCTATTCCAAAGGTTGGGGCATTTCTTATCTCCATTCCAAGGTTACTCTATTGTTCTATTAAGCTACAAGGAAGTAACTGAAGGAGATTATTCTAAGTAAAGACTGCATCAAGCAGCAAGGGTGGATCGGCTTCCAGCATCCCTCCCCCCATGCAGATTAGCAATAGATAGCATAGACTTAATTAAAAATTTTGAGCTTGTGGTCTCCAATTTCTATAAAGTGGTCACGTCATGGCTAACACAGTCATGAAGCATGACTAAGCAGAGAGGTGCTGGCCTGTGGCTCCCTTGCCCACTTTTTTTTTTTTAATTTACTCTACCTCTTAGTTTCTGGGAGAAGGTAAGAACCTACTTTAGCAGGTGCCTGGCTCCAAGTTGCAAAACTACCTCGCATCATAAACATAAGAGAAGTTTGTTTTTCCTTTGTATAATGCTAATTAACTAACAAAGATGGTCACCCTAACTCAGTAATGGCAAACCTTTTGAGCTCGGCGTGTCAGCATTTTGAAAAACCCTAACTTAACTCTGGTGCCATGTCACATATAGAAATTTTTTATATTTGCAACCATAGTAAAACAAAGATTTATATTTTTGATATTTATTTTATATATTTAAATGCCATTTAACAAAGAAAAATCAACCAAAAAAATGAGTTCGCGTGTCACCTCTGACACGCGTGTCATAGGTTCGCCATCACTGCCCCGCAGCTGGGGTTCGAAATTAGTGAGCCAAATTTCCCAGACATGAGTGGGTGTGAGGTTCTTGGGGTACTGCTGAAGTAAGCATTTTCGGAAGCCACCATGGGAGAATGAGATGTGGTAAAAGGCTTTATTTGTGTGGAGTTACATTCCTCAGGGTGCAAAGTCTCATGCCCCTTCACCCAGTCCTGGAAAAGGCGCAGCTGGGGTTCCAGTAGAGCCAAAAGGAGGGCCAGTGTCCAGAGCTTCTGTTCCATGTTGCAGCCGGGTCCAGGTCAGCATTCAGGCTAATGAAAGTCCATTGGTCTATTGTGTGGGTCCCACATGGCCGTGGGCCACATGGACGCTGGGGAGTGCATCCTTTTCAACAGGAGTCCCAAAGGCCAGAAGGCCCCAGGCCAAGAGAGGCAAAAAGGGAGGAACTCCCTTTGTTCAGAAGTTTAAATATTCAGGTTTCTGGCCCTTTTCGTGGCCATGTCTATTCTGTCCACTGACTTGCTTCCAGGTGTGACTGACAAACAGGTAGGCACCTTCCCACATCATTCAGACCTTACTGGACATGCATCCAAACTGTCTTTGCCCAGTCTCTTCCCCCATAGATCAATAGGGAACAGACTTGGATAGTGTTAAATTAGCAAAGCTATATAAACGGCATGCCTATATATCTAGTCTTTCCTTTACTCCTTTCCTGTTAAATAATAACCAAGTTATTATAACGGTCTCATAACTACCAGGTGAATTTAGGATAAACCACGTGTAACAAATGGTACCATCCTGTCCTCTCATTGGAAGATGAATTTATCTTGAGAACATGGGTTGTATCTGCTTGGCTATATACAGTAATATATCTAATCTCTTATTGGATTGCCTGTGATGTATATCACACTGGGACATAATGCTTATTCAGTAATAAAGCTGTTTTCTTTCCCTACTACCTTTGTGGAGAGGTTTTCTGGGTTGGAGGAGTTTTTGTTTTTTAATCCTCACCCTAGGATATGTTTATTGATTTTAGAGAGAGAGGGAGGGGGAGAGAAAGAGAGAAACATTGATGTGAGAAAGAAACATTGATTGGTTGCCTTCCCTACTCTCCCTGCCTGGGAATTAAAATTCCATGCTGAAATCGGTTTGGTTCAGTGGATAGAGCATCAGCCTGCGGACTGAAAGGTCCCAGGTTCGATTCCGGTCAGGGGCATGTACCTTGATTGCGGGCATATCCCCAGTAGGAGGTGTGCGGGAGGCAGCTGATCGATGTTTCTCTCTCATCGATGTTTCTGACTCTCTATCTCTCTCCCTTCCTTCCTGTAAAAAATCAATAAAATATATTTAAAAAAATAAAATAAAATAAAATAAAATTCCAACCTGGGTATGTGTCCTGACCAGGAATTGAGCCTGCAACCTTCTGATATACAGGATGACGCTCCAACCAACTGAGCTACCTGGCCAGGGCAAGAAGGTATTGTTTTTAATTAAATGTTCCCAGCACTGACTATTTTCTCTAGAGTTTCTGGCTACCCTTTCAAACTTACTAGGAATAAAACTGCAATCTGCCTTGGGTCTGTGGGGAAACATGGGACTTGGTTGGAATGTCTGTAAGGAGGATTCTCTGAAAGGTCGGGGGCCTCTGGGGGGACCTTGCTGAAGGCAGCAGCCTCTACCTTGACTTTTCCAAACAAGTCTGATCCCCTGGATGTTTTGCTAAAATCTCTGTTTAGTTTTTTAGACCTGACCTTGTAGAAGCATATACGTTCTCAAGGATACTTACCCTGCTAATTGTATCTAGAGGTTAATTTTAGTTCAAGCTTATATAACAATAAAAGCCAAAGGAGGCAGGCGAACAGGGCTATTTGGCGATGATAATTAAGTAGTGCCTTAGCCTCTTTCACAGAAACGTGTGTCAGAGTAATCTGTTCATCTGTTGCTCAGGGTCTTCCAGTCAACCCCCCAAAAGTGGTGCCTCCCATGTGAGGAGGAACCAGGAATGCAACGAAATGCAACGGGACCCTCAAAAACTAGGAGTAAGAAATGAAAGTAACTGTGCAGTAAGTCATTGCAGCCCGCTTGGGATTTCTAAGTTCGAGGGAATTGTTTCTCAGCTAAGGAATTCACTGTCTCTGTTATGCTTTTTAAGAACGTGAAAATGTTTTCTATTAGAAAAATAAGCCTATTTCTAAAAGTAAGGGGAAAAAAAGGTTTTACATATTATTAAAATAGTTATGTTATGTTAATCAGGAAGTTAATTACTTTAAATGAATAGATTACTTAATACTGTTTAATAATAATAATATATAATAATATAATATATTTGACTACCTTCCCAGGGTTTAAATTTTAAGAATTGCTTTCTCTCCTTATGAAGGAAAGTTTATATTTAAGGTATATGGGAAGCTCTGTCAGATAAAAAAAAATTATATTCTATTTATATATGCATATTAAATAGACTCTAATAAGCTTTCATTTATAACTAATTGTAATAAGTTATAATATTGTGAAATATTGTGTTTTGCAATAAAGGACAAAATTTCATGTCATTTATATTACTCTATAAAGTATCTAGATTTATAGAAATATTGGCAAGAAAAATCAAGAGAAAAAAATTTGATTATAGGACTAAATGAACTAAAAATAATTATAGTTTTGTTAATTATTATTCTCATGGCTCTATGTTTATTTGCATAAATCCAATAAGATTCTGATTTCTTCATAACAGGACATAGGTCAGTTTCCAATTGTAGTTTTATTAACCATAACTTTGCTAGAATGTCATGTCTGAAAGAGAGACATGCCAGGACTCTGGATGTCACCAGAAAGCTCTAAGGAATGAAGATTCACTTCGAAGCCAATAAGCCCCTTGGATAAATAACCTGGTACCTTGCTTGGTCATATAGTTCATAGCAATCTTTCCAAGTAAGGAACGAAGTTTGCTTTCCTGAAAGATGGCATGAAAGAAACCTCAAGACATCTGTGGGGACCTCAACTTGAGGAATACACCCCAATTCTGTAGGTATTGCAGGCAAAGCCTGATGGCAACTGTGTGGCTTGGCTTCTTGATCCTTGGAGTAAACTTTCTCATGAGATTCCAGCAAAGCATATTTTTTAATAGCCTATATGATCAACAGTTATTCTTGTTGTGTTTATGCAAACAGTCAGGCCAAATTATAACTAGACTTAATACAGTAAGTAACACTTCGAAGCCAATAAGCCCCTTGGATAAATAACCTGGTACCTTGCTTGGTCATATAGTTCATAGCAATCTTTCCAAGTAAGGAACGAAGTTTGCTTTCCTGAAAGATGGCATGAAAGAAACCTCAAGACATCTGTGGGGACCTCAACTTGAGGAATACACCCCAATTCTGTAGGTATTGCAGGCAAAGCCTGATGGCAACTGTGTGGCTTGGCTTCTTGATCCTTGGAGTAAACTTTCTCATGAGATTCCAGCAAAGCATATTTTTTAATAGCCTATATGATCAACAGTTATTCTTGTTGTGTTTATGCAAACAGTCAGGCCAAATTATAACTAGACTTAATACAGTAAGTAAATGAGTCTTAATAAAAATGTGAGTAATTTTAGGGAGAAAAATTATTTCAACAGAAAATTATTAGAAACTGTTCTAACTTTTGCCCAATAATACTAAATTTTATAATACAGTCACAGTTTGTCTCCACAAGATTATAAGCCCTACTTACACCTAGGGAATATCACCACTAGGCACCATGGCCACCTCCTTATGTGCCCAGGCCTCATCGTCCCTCTGACAGAGAGCAAGGATCTCTTGGCTCTGAGAGAAACCTTCAACCCGCCTCAGCACAAAGCAATTACAGAAGAAATCTGATGTTCCCTTTCCCTAAAAGAATTCAGAGCCAAGATCCTTGAGGGGGATATAGTAGGCAGTTAGACAGACATGAGCAGAGCAAGGATGATAGGCCAACTAGAGGAGAGATAGATTCTGAGACATACTTCTCACCACTCCAACTACTCTAAAGCTAGGAATAAAGGAACCTGTATAAAACTAACCTTTAATCATAACTAATTTGAAGGAATTTATAGATTTTGTGTAATAAAAGGTATAGAGATAAAGGAAAAAGGAAGTGCAGTAGACAAACTGAAAGGGTATGTGTAAGTTACAGAAGGTATATATAAATTGCAGAAGATATGTGTAAGTTGTAAAAGGTATATATAAGTTACAAAGGGTCTGTACAAGTAAAGAAGAGCTAAAGTTGAGTAAGTAAAAATTATAAGAAGAAATATAAAGAAAGAAATGTAGCAGGAAGAAAGGAAATTAGAGTAGGAATACTTTGTGAAAATTATAAGAATGTTTATTATAAAAGTTATAAGAATGTTTATAAAGGTCATAAAAGGTTTATAAAAAGAAATCTTAAAAGGAATTAGAAGTCTACTGAATAATCTAATAGATAGAACACCTGAATTAATCTAGAAAGTAATCATATTACTTTAAATCTTAGAACACATATACTTATATGTGAATAGGGGGTTAAGTTTTTCTTAAAGTTTTCTTTTCAAGGCCTGTGCGAAGTAATTAGGGAAGTGACTCAGCTGTGAATCCAGCAAGCAGAACCGATAGGCATGATCAGACCGACCCACCGGGAGTCAGCATCTCCTCAACATCATCGCATCGCCTGACAATAGCTAATGTCTACAGACCCCAGGCCTGCACGTAGCTACATTCCTCACCCTAGCCCCTTCCCCTTTATAATCTTGTCCCCTATACCTTGCTAGAATGCAAGATTTAATACTTGTAAGCACCCTGTTTTCTTAATTAGACTACTAGTAACCATTACTATCATTGTAATTCTCTTTGTTTTTCTTATAGTCTACAAAATCAGAACTTGAGCAGTGAACGCGCTTTACAGACCCCGACCTTCCAAAGCAGAAAATTCGCCACCTCCCTCTATCTTCTACGGGCAGCAAAACAAAAAGCGGGGAGTGTGGGGGAAGCACGGGACTTGTTTGGAATGGCTGTAAGGAGGATTCTCCGAAAGGTTGAGGGCCCCTGGGGGGACCTTGTTGAAGGCGACAGCCCCTACCTTGACTTTTCCAAACAAGTCTGATCCCCTGGATGTTTTGCTAAAATCTCTGTTTAGTCTTTTAGACCTGACCTTGTAGAAGCATATACGTTCTCAAGGATACTTACCCTGCTAATTGTATCTAGAGGTTAATTTTAGTTCAAGCTTATATAACAATAAAAGCCAAAGGAGGCAGGGGTCAGCCCTCTCACCAGACTTGTCTAGTGCTCTCAGCCATAGCATCTTCCACCAGCTATTGAGCCTTAGTTCTTGAAGTCATCCATAATCCCACCCACTCCCCCTTCTAGTTAGTCACCAAGTTCTAGGCACACTTCTTTTTTTAAAAAATATTTTATTGATTTTTTACAGAGAGGAAGGGAAAGGGATAGAGAGTTAGAAACATTGATGAGAGAGAAACACTGATCAGCTGCCTCCTGCACACCTCCTACTGGGGATGTGCCCGCAACCAAGGTACATGCCCTTGACCGGAACCGAACCTGGGACCCTTCAGTCTGCAGGCCGACGCTCTATCCACTGAGCCAAACCAGTCAGGGCTAGGCACACTTCTTTCACAGCTACCTCACATTCATCTCCTGTTGTCCCTTACCACTGCCATTTCCCAAACAAGGGTCCCCCTCACCTTCCTCTTGTTTTTATATCATGTGTCTCCTGATTCACGCAGCAAATATTTATTAAACACTATGTGTCAGACACAGTAGGTCCTTGTCCTCCTGGGGTTTACTTGTGGGGAGAAGGGAGACAAAACAAGCAGTACACACAATAAGTTATATTGTATTAGAAGATGCTAAACACTATGGAGAAAGGGGGAAAAAAATGAGCAGGGGAAGGCTTACTGCGCGAGGCCCTGGCAGAAGAAGCAGGCTACAGTTTTAAAAGGGTGGACAAAGTGGTCCTCACTAAGATGGTGGCATTTCAACAGACATAAAGGAGAGAAAGCAGTAATATGGCACCATCTGCAGGTTAATCTCTGAATTACAATAATTTGTTTTACATTTAATGAAGTTACTCTCTACTTTTGTTTTCTGTTGAAGTCATTTCAGATCACAGCAAAAGCTAACAAATTGGAAATATTAGAGGAAAACCCTAGACCCTTGTTTCTGTTTCAATATGCTTGAAACACTTTGTAACCACAGAGGCCGAGGTGTATTCCACGTGTTGAAGGACAGTGGCTAGCCCCTGCAGGGTGTCAACCTAAGCTGGAGTCCCAGCTGTGCCCCAGGAATCTATCTCAGCCTCTGCCAGGACAGGAGATTTGGGGTGGGCATATGGACCAGCAGACCCTGGGGCTGTGCTCACCTCATTCATTATTGAGTAGTCTCCTTGGTCCAGGGCACTGTTACTCTGGATCCCAAAACAGTAACTCAGACAGTGATCCCTAGGAAAGGTTACTGAGGTAGTGGACCAATGGGATACTTCGCACGATGTCCTTCAGGGTTTAAGTGTTTTCAGGTATAGTTAACACAGCCCTGGGGCAAAATGTGAATGTGTGCTGTGAACTGCAAAGAAATGTATAATGCAAATGCAAGCTGTTTCTGGTCTCCCCTGACAGGGGTAGAAAAGGGCATGGTTGCCAGAGCAGTGGCTGCATCCCAAGTATCTGAGGCTATGCGATCCTGCTCTGTGTGTCTCTTACAAAGACATTTGTTATTACATTTATGGCCCACCCAGATAATCCTGGATGATCTCATTTTGAGGTCTTTAACTAAATTACTTCAGCAAAGACTGTCCCTCCATCCCCCCCCCTTTTTTTTTCAAATAAGGCCACATTCACAGGTCCTGGGGATTCAGATGTAGATGTCTGCTTTAGCAGGGTGGGGGAGAACCATTTAACCCACTACACCATTCTAGTCATGAGTTTACACCAAACAAATTCAAAGGCTAACACGGGCCAAATAAACGAAGTTTAAGGTTATGTGGGCCGCAAAAAACAAACAAACACCAAAAGCTTCAATTTTCATAGAAACATAGGTTTATTTCGACAGAGACATGATGAATACAAAGGACTGAAATTAATGAGTAATCATTAACATAAATATTTTAATAAAAATTAATATTTTTTCTTGAACATTAACTCACCAGACACTGAATAACTGCACAAATTAATAAGTGTAATGCAAATAAACCTATTTTTCTTGGTCTCTGAAAGCGAAATATTTCCTGTTGCGCACACCAAACAAGTCAGTAAAAGACTAAAGACATGGCAATCAGCTGCTAAAATATTCTCTGCTAGTATTAGTGGAGAGAAATGGTGCACCTGTGCATAAGGCGCATAGGGGAATGAATGCAACACGGGAGATGAATGTATCTCCCAGAGGCTTTACCTAGTGGTTAAATCCTGTATCTCTGAGCAGGGTTTTCAAGTCAATAAACTCTCCCTTTTCCACATTTATGTTTTGGCCCCTGAATCAGGCACCCTCAGGATCCAGCCCTGCACCTACTCCCAGGCACTGCTGACATGCCGGCCAGTTGTACAGCTTTGGGGAGTGTAGCCCTTTCTTTTCTTCTAAGACCCAGCACAACTTTGGCGAGGTTACAGTGCAGCTTGCATCTAGTGCTATACCTGGGGGCAAGAAGGGGAAGTGGGGCACATCCTAGGATGGGGAACACAAGAGATCTCAAAGGGAAGAGGCTTTGCATTGTCTTCAAGCAAGGAGGGTGAGTGTTAGCTCTTAATATGGAGGAATAGTTCATTTTTGTGGGCTTGGATGGTTCAGAGGAAGCTAGAAACTCAAGATGAGAGAGGGGTATCAACACAGATATCCCATCCTATTTGTCCCATGCTGTCCCAGACAAGGCTTTGACCTTGGCACAGTCATTCTGCCTTGGTTGAGAGTTTAGTCTTCATGGGCTCAGATACTTAATTGCTGGGCCTGGTCCTCAGCTTTCTCTGGCTTTGCAATGCAGATGAGATTGTCTCTGGAAGGCTTGCTGGCTACCACACTTAGATTGCAATTGCCTGGCAATTGCTTTCAGTTTTTTGTTACCACTAGAGGCCCGGTGCACAAAATTCGGTGCCCGGTGTCCCTCAGTCCAGCCTGAACCCTCTCCAATCTGGGACCCCTCAGGGGATATCTGACTGCTGGTTTAGGCTTGATCCCTGTGGGACAACCAGCAGTCGGACATCCCTCTCACAATCTGGGACTGCTGGCTCCAAACTGATCACCTGCCTGCCTGCCTGATTGTCCCTAACCACTCCCCTGCCAGCCTGATCGATGCCTAACTGCTTCCCTGCCAGCCCGATCACCCCCAACTGCCTTCCCCTGCCGGCTCGGTCCTCCCCCAACTGCCCTCCCCTGCAGGCCTGGCCCCCCACAACTGCCCTCCCCTGCCAGCCATCTCTGGTGGCCATCTTGTGACCACATGGGGGCAGTCATCTTGTGACCACATGGGGGCAGCCATCTTGTATGAGGGCATGATGGTCAATTTGCATATTACCGTTTTATTATATAGGATTTTATTATTTTCCAGAGAAAAGGGAACTTAATTGTAGCCATTTCATCCAATGTCCCCCTGGCTTTTTAAAAAAATTGTGGTAAAACACACATTACATAAAATTTATTATCTTAACCATTTTTTTAAAAAATAATTTTTTTATTGTTGAAAGTATTACATATGTCCCTTTTTTCCCCACCATTGCCCCCCTCCAGCCCGCCCCAGGCCTTCACCACCCTATTGTCTGTCTCCATGGGTTATGCATGTATGCATACAAGTTCTTTGGGTGTATCCATATTTTAACGCTTCCGGCCTTTGATTACAAAATGATGTCGGTTTTAGAAGAACCTGGAAGAACAAAAGCACATCTGCATTTGGGTTAAAAACTCAATGATGGGATGGATGGTGGTGATGGTTGCACAACCGTGGGAATGTGCTTAATGCCACCGAAATGGACACGTAACCGTCATTAAATTGGTAGACTTTGCTACGTAGATTTTACCACCTAAAAACAAACAGCCAGAAAACTTGGTGGTGGAATGTCAGTGCAGGTCATGTTCTCTTAACGTTTTCCTGACCACTTTGTGGTGCTTTGCTGTTAATTTTCTGTGTGATTTATGACTGCGGGGATTAAAAAGCCACAACGCCCCCGGGCCGGACGCACAGAAGCATTCTGGCATCTCTGGGAACAATAAGCAAATGCAATCTTCCAGTTCCTCCTCCTGAGCTTGTGTTTTTGTGGGGTTTTAAAATTTTTATTTTGTTATTATTTTAAAATATATTTTTATGGATTTCAGAGAGGAAGGGGGAGGGAGAGAGAGATAGAAACATCAATGGTAAGACAGATTCATTGATCAGCTGCCTCCTGCACACTCCATACTGGGGATCGAGCCCGCAACCCGAGCATGTGCCCTGACCAGGAATCGAACCGTGACCTTGAGGTCGATTCTTTTGTTTTTTCAGAATTTATTTTTTAATTATCTTTGGCATACAGCCAGCTTGTGTTGTGAGTGAAGCCCCCTGAATTGTGGCACATCATGGGGAGAGGGTCCCTCACACATCAACTTCGGGGAGAGGGTTGAGATGGTGCTTTCATGATCTACTTTTTCTCACCACCACCCCCTTTTCTTGGCTCCTCCACAGCTTAATCGAGTCTCTGAAGTTCTGGAGGACCCGCTTCCTGCTGCTGCCCGCCTGTGTCACTGCCACCAAGCGCATCACGGAGGGCGAAGCCCACTGCGACATCTATGGGGACCGGCCCCGGGCCGACGAGGAGGAGTGGCAGCTGCTGGATGGCTTTATCCGCTTCGTGGAGGGCCTGAACCGCATCCGCCGGCGCCACCGCTCAGATCGCATGATGCGGGTGAGGGTTCCGGGGCCCCTTGGGGACGGCGCTTGGTCTGGGATTTGGGAACCGTCTCCTCATATCTCAGGGACCCCTCCAGGAGACTCCAGGAGATTCCAGGATAGGGAATAGTTTCCGTCACTCAAAAAAAATCTCCCTCATGCCACCCTGTGTAACAGGGGTGGGGAGCGTCCGGCCCACGAGCAGTATAAGGCCCTCAAAATCATTTGGTCGGGCCCTGCCAAGGCATTAGAAGTTCATTAAATGTTCGACCAAATCGAGTGGGCTAATTTTTAAGTTGATAATTTTGTGTGGCCCTCGAATGATGTTATAATTATCCAAATGGCCCTTTGGCAGAAAAAGGTTCCCCACCCCTGATTTAGGAGAACAGGGTTTGCCTGAAGCTCTGCCCTAAATGTTTTCTCCTACCAAGTCATAGAAACTTGCAGTAAAATCAATGAAAAGGTTTGAAATTGACCTTCCTTCTCCTTAAATTGAGGATTTGTTCTTCCTCAGTTGGGCATGAGAAGAGCATATGGAGTTTGGGGACGATTAACTTGAAGGCTTCCTATTTACTAGGGCACAGCATATTTTCATTTCCAAACTCAATCTACATGTCCATAAAAATACCACAGAGTCCCCCATGTCCTGGAGAGCCCTGCGCGGTGAGACAGCTGGCAGAGGCCCTGCCCTTTGTGAGGATGCAGTTATGGACTGGGTGGAGTTGATCCAGAATTCTGAGAGTCCACCCCCTCCTCCCCCCTCCGACAGCATCAGACTTCCGATTGTAAAGTGACACAGTCAGGGGCCAGCGATAAACACCGAAGCCTGAGGCTTCGTGGCCCAGTGGGATGCTCCAAAGAGCCCTCTTGTTTATAGCCCAGATTTGAGTGGATTTCATGTTGTTGGCTCCCCAGCCTGTAGAAATCATCTGCCACCAATTACAGGCACTTGTTTAGGAGACAGTCAACAAAGAGGGATATGGAAGTTTCTACAATGGCCCTGCCACCTATGTGCCCTGAAGAGGGCTGGCAGTGCCTGAGGTGTAGGGCTGAGATAAGGTCAGGATAGTCAGATGGGGATGAGTCAGGGAAAGTGATGATTGCAGAGCTCTCTGGTTTTAGGTTAAAAGAGCAAAAAAACCCCAAGAGGTACCCAAAACATCAAAAGGGGATATTGAAGCAATGTGAAGGCCAATGTGCTGATAGGAAAGGGGAAGGTGAGGGTGAACCAGAGGGTGGGTAAAATGTATGGAGAGTCTCAACATTTCTCTTTGACTTTAAATATATTTTATTGATTTTTTACAGAGAGGAAGGGAGAGAGATAAGAGAGTTAGAAACATCGATGAGAGAGAAACATCGATCAGCTGCCTCCTGCACACCCCCTACTGGGGATGTGCCCGCAACCAAGGTACATGCCCTTGACTGGAAT
>NW_005370512.1:147374-153651 GCF_000412655.1 Myotis brandtii
TCTTCCATGCTGACTCAAAGGGTGAGATTCTTCTTTTTGTACTGCTGCATAGTATTCCAGGGTATAGATGTACCACAGCTTTTTTTATCTGCTCATCTACTGTGATGGGCACTGGGCTATTGTAAATTGTGCTGCTATGAACATTCTTTATGATTGGTATTTTGGGTTTCTTAAGATATATTCCTAGAAGTGGGATGATCACTGGGTCAAATGGCAGTTCCATATTTAATTTGTTGAGGAAACTCCATACTATTTTCTATAATGGCTGCACCAGTCTGCATTCCACCAGCAGTGTACTAGGTTTCCCTTTTCTCCATATCCTCGCCAGCACTTGTCATTTGTTGATTTGTTGATGGTAGCCACATTTGACTATATACTCAGGATTGATTTCTGGGCCCTCAATTCTATTCCAACAGCTTTGATGTTATGTCAGTACTATCCTGTTTTGACTATAGTAGCTTTGTAAAAAGTTTTGGAATCAGGAAGTGTGAGATCTCTAACTTTGTTTTTTTCAAGCTTGTTTTGGCTACTTCCTTGAGAGTGTCCACATAAATTTTAGGATACATTTTTTTCTATTTCTGCAAAAAATATACTATTGGGATTTTAATAAAAACTGTACCAAATCTGTAGATGGCTTTAGGTAGTATCAACATCTTAACTATATTAAGGCTTCCAATCCATAAACATGGGAAGTTTTCTGATTATTTGTTTCTCCTTCTCCTTCTCCTTCTCCTTCTCCTTCTCCTTCTCCTTCTCCTTCTCCTTCTTCCTCTCCTCCTTCTCCTTCTCCTTCTCCTTCTCCTTCTCCTTCTCCTTCTCCTTCTCCTTCTCCTTCTCCTTCTCCTTCTCCTTCTCCTTCTCCTTCTCCTTCTCCTTCTCCTTCTCCTTCTCCTTCTCCTTCTCCTTCTCCTTCTCCTTCTCCTTCTCCTTCTCCTTCTCCTTCTCCTTCTCCTTCTCCTTCTCCTTCTCCTTCTCCTTCTCCTTCTCCTTCTCCTTCTCCTTCTCCTTCTCCTTCTCCTTCTCCTTCTCCTTCTCCTTCTCCTTCTCCTTCTCCTTCTCCTTCTCCTTCTCCTTCTCCTTCTCCTTCTCCTTCTGCCCTTGACAGGAATAGAATCTGAAACCTTTCAGTCTGCAGGCTAATGCTCTATCCACTGAGCCAAATTGGCTAGGGCATTTGTGTCTTCTTTCATTTCTTTCAGCAACATTTTATAGTTTTCTGTGTATGAGTCTTTTGCCCCCTTAGTTAAGCTTATTCCTAAGTATTTTATTCTTTCTGATGATATTGTAAATTGAATTATTTTCTTAATTTCCTGAAACACCCCCCTCCATGCTCCAAGTGGCCCTGCATGACACACAATGAATTACTCATATTTTGTAATAAAGTAAAATATACTAATTTCACAGCATGAAAAAAGTGTTTTGTTTGTTTTGATGTTTTGGTAGGTAATGCAGTCAAATGAATAAATAAAGAGAAAGAGAGAATGTCTGAGTGTGTATTATATTGACTATGTAATATTTCAATATACTTCACTTGTTTGTGCTGGCTCAGTATCTCATAGTTGGAGGAAAAGCTCATTCCCATTCGTGTGACTTACTTTGGCTAACAGACACTAGAAGCATGCAATCAGTGGCTTGATGAGCGCTTGCACATTGTGCTCGTGCTTTCCAAACCCACCTGCCACGCTATAAAGCTGTCCTCCTGCCGAGGGAGGCCGTGTAAAGAGGCCCTGGAGGATGAGGCACCCTGTGAAGAGAGAATCCAGTGTTGTGACCCTGACCCCCATCCTATCAGTTGTGATGATAAATGGACAAGTGCAGCAATCCTTTTGAAAAGGGCATGGAGACCAGAGTTCAGACTCCGGCCTCCGGCACGCAAGGATGGAGATCAGGGTCACACCACAGTGCTCCAACTGAGCTCCCAAGTGAAAGCAGCTGCAGAGTGAGAGGAAAAGCACTTCAAGGCTCACTTTGCAACTGCTTCTGCGGAATGTCAAAACTTCCGGCAATGAGACCAGTGCTGATTTGTTGATATGCCATCATTCCTCAAGGAGACTAATTGGTGACTTGGTGGAAAGTTAACTACATTGGTTTCCATTCTGGAAGGGCAAAGATTTGTTCTAACAGGAATAGACACATATTCCAGGTATGACTTTGCCTCCCTGCTCACAGAGCCTCCTCCAGAACTACTATCTGAAGCTAAAGGAATGTTTGATTCACTGACATGGAATTCTATACAGTACTAGTAGCCTAGTACATGAAATGTGTGCGTGGGGCGGGAGTGTCCCTCAGCCTGGCCTGAACCCTCTCCAATCTGGGACCCCTCGGGGGATGTCACTCTCACAATCCAGGACTGCTGGCTCCTAACCTCTCACCTGCTTGCCTGCCTGATCACCCCAACTGCGCCCCCTGCCGGCCTGCTTGCCCCCAACTGCTGCCCTCTGCCAGCCTGCTCATCCCCAACTGCCCCCCCTGCCGGCCTGCTCATCCCCAATTGCCCCCCACCAGCCTGGTCGCCCCTCACTGCCCCCCCTGCCCGCCTGGTTGCCCCCCATTGCCCCCCCCCCCCCCGCCCTGGATCAGGGTGGGGGTCCCCACTGGGGTGCCTGGCCAGTCTGGGTGAGGGGCTGAGGGCTGCTTTCAGGCTGGCAATTGACTGAAGCTCCCAACCGCTCCTTGTTTTCTTTTTTTTATTCTGGGCCAGCTTTAGCTCTGGCTCTAGCTCTGAGGCTTCCGCTGCTATAATCGAAACAATGTATAACTCTAGCTCTGAGATCCCGGCTGGCTGAAAGCTGGTTTCTGGGGTTTTGTTTAGCTTCTATATTTGCAACATAGTTTCTTAGAGTTGCAACTCAGAGGCCGGCAAGTCAGGCGGGGAACGTTGGAGTCTGCAGTCACTGGAGCAAGCAAGCCTCATGTTCTCTTCCAGCTGCCTGGCTGCCGGCCGCCATCTTGGCTGACAGCTAATTTGCATAAGGATATGCTGATTAGCCAATGGGAAGGGTAGCGGTTGTACGCTAATTACCATGTTTCTCTTTTATTAGTGTAGACTAGAGGCCCATTGCACAAAGATTTGTGCAATAGGCCTTCCTTCCCCTGGCTGCTGGCACCGGTTTTCCTCCAGCACCCGGGACCCAAGCCTTCGCTCTGGCCACCGCCTTCCATCTTCGCTCTGGCTGCAATCTTTGCTCTGGCCAGAGCCTTCGCTGTGGTGGGAGCCTTCAGTCTTCGCTCCAGCCGGAGTGCCACTCTTGTAGCTCCCTCTGCCCCCTGTCCTCCTCCTCATAGCAGGCATCCCACCCCGCTCAGCAGCTCCGTGCCTGCATGTGTGCTTCCCAGAGGTCCAGAGCGGCTGGGGGTGGGGCCGCCGCCACCTTTGTCAGGTTAATTTTCATACTCACTCCTGATTGGCTGGTGGGCATCGCAGAGGTATGGTAAATTTGCATATTTCTCTTTTATTAGTGTAGATTGTGTCAGATCAGTGGGCTCCATGATAATGGTGTTGATTGTATTATATATTACACCACCCAGAAGCTGCAGCCTTGTAGGGCATTGGGATATCTTGAAGAAGGCACATTTAAAACACCAGATTAGAGGCCATACTCTATGAGGATGGGGCACTATCCTCCAGGATGCAGTATTTACATTGAATCAAAGACCTTTTTATAGGGAGCTGTCTTCCCAGTAGGAAGAATATCCTGATCTGTGATCCAAGGAATGAAGCAAGTGTGTTTCACTTACCATCATTCCCAATGACCCACTGGAGGACTCCGTGTTCCTGTCCCTAAAACTCTAGTTTCAGAGATCCTGTAACTGAAAGGGGACACACTTTTGTCAGGGGACACAGCAAGAGTCCCACTGAATTACAAGCTATGCCAGCTGCCTGGGTGCTTTGGATTTCTTATAACCAGGGACCAGCAATAAAAGAGAAGTTATCATCTTGCAGGGGTAATTGTGACCCTGATCATCAGGAGGAAGAAAGATTGCAGTTACATGGAGACAGGAAAGGAGACAGGTGGCACCTGTGATCCACTTGGGCAACTCATGGGACTCTCTTGCTCAGTTGTGATGATAAATGGACAAGTGCAGCAATCCTTTTGAAAAGGGCATGGTGACCAGAGTTCAGACTCCACAAGGATGAGGATCAGGGTCCCACACATAGACCAGCAGAGGTGAGGGGAAACCAGGAACAAATGGTGGAGGAAGGTAATGATGAATATCAGTTGTGATCCTGAGACCAACTGCAGCAACAAAAGTTGCAGTTCATGCTTCTGAACCTTCTTCTTCTATGTTTCCCCCAAGGAAGAGAGGCTCACTGGAATGCTGCAGGAGCTGCTCCCCAAATGTAGATGAAGAAGTAGATTTGAGCAGCACAGTAATGGAGACACTAGAGGTGAATATAAAAATTCCCTTCAATAAAGACTAGTGGCTGCTGGGAATGCTGTAAGCCACAGCCTACAACCCTCAGGTCCTTCAGGGTTTGCCTGCAGAAAGCTGCGTTGGCCAAGGTCATACCCTTCATGATGCAGCTCACTTCCAGTGGCTGTTGGCTACACAGGCATAAAAGCCCAACCATTTTGGCCAAATGTTGGACAACTCTGAAAAATTGTATAAGAACCAGATTTTCCCATAAGATTGGCCAAGGCTTTTTTTGGATATGCAATGTACTTTGACTTCTGCCCAATCTTACTTGCTTCCCATCCCTTCCAGAGGTGTTAAATATATATCCTAATGAATATCCTGCTTGACAAGCTCTCTCAGTGTCTACTTTGAAAGACATAGCTGCAGAATGGAGAACCAAGATGGAGACATAGGTAAATGCCTATACTTGCTGCCTCCCACAACCACATCAAAATTGCAACTAAAATACAGAACAACCATCATTCAGAACCACCTGAAATCTGGCTGAATGAAAGTCCTACAACTAGAGAAGTAAAGATACACTGAGACTGGGCGGGGTGGAGGCATGGAATGGGCTGGTCCAACACCCACATGTGGCGTGTTTTTTTTTAAATCAGAAGCGATAGCGTGGCTGAAGAGGTCTCTCATGAGGAGCAAGGGGTCCCAGCCCCACACCAGACCCCCAGCCCAGGGTTCAGAGCTGGGAAGAGAATTCTGTAACTTTGGCCCGTAAAAACCAGTGGGATTGTGGCTAAGTGATACAGAGGCTGCTGGAATCACAGGTGTTCCTCTTAAAGAGCCGGCACATGAACTTACACAGTCCTGCTTCCTCTGAGCTCCAGCAGAGGGTGGCAGCTTTGGTGGATCCAGGAACAAACTGGGAGGAACTGGATTGTCTGGCATGGGAACAAGAACTTGGGGGTGGCTTTCTCATAGATGGGGGTGCTTGCGGGGGATATTGTTCCTATGCTTGGACCT
The DNA here is from genome assembly GCF_000412655.1 of Myotis brandtii. NCBI lineage: Eukaryota > Metazoa > Chordata > Mammalia > Chiroptera > Vespertilionidae > Myotis > Myotis brandtii. Next base: position 152,751 of record NW_005370512.1, read on the forward strand.
CTTCTGTCACAGAGCTAACTGGAAGCCATATCTGAGTTCCCATCATAGTGGCCCACACTGTTCACTCCACCCTGGTGATTCCCTGAGACTTTGCTCCATCCAATTTGCAGCTCACCCAAGCTGTTTGCAGCGGCTTTTTCATATGAATGGCTTACCCTGGCTCAAGCTTCAGACTCTTAAAATCTCTCAAACAAGCAGCAGCTGGCATCAGCATGCCCCAAATCTATCAATAAGAGGCCCAAGACCTGGCACTAGCACCAGCCTGCCCTCCTTCACAGCTGGGCCTCACCTGGGCACTTCCAAGCCCAATACAAGTAGTAGCCATCTACAAATCACTTTGTAGCTCCTTCCAGGTAGCTCCAGGCAGTGGCTAACTTTGTACCTCCCAGGAAGCACCCAGTGGACAGCTTCAGATCATATCAGACTACAACTCTACATATCCACAAGCGACACACTCAAGGGGAAGACTCAGTGAGCACCAAAGCCCTCCTGAAGCAAGTCCTGCTCCTTAGGGGTATCTCCTGCACAGCAGCTCTTCCACTGAAGCTGGTCCTCACAGCCAATTGGCCAGGAGGTCAATTCCTCCCAGTGACACCAACAGCAATCAAGGTTCATATACAACAAGACTGTGTACACAGTCCATACAGGGGTGCACCTAGTGAGCCCAGCTCAGGTGACTGGGGAGGCTGAGCCACTGGGCCCCATTGGACACCCACTACACAAGGCCACTCTACCAATTCCAGGAGACATAGCAGCTCTACCTAATACATAGAGACAAACACAGGGAAGCAGCCTAAATGCGGAGACAAAGAAACATGTCACAAATGAAAGAAATGGAAGCAAGCAAACTACTGAATACAGAGTTCAAAACAATGGTTATAAGGATGCTTAAGGATTTTTT
>NW_005370512.1:153795-172426 GCF_000412655.1 Myotis brandtii
CCATTTCTAAACCATCCTTAAAGAAAATCATATATGGGGTCACACCATCCTCATGGTAGTCCTGCAGAGCAACCATGCCATCTGGATTCATGTTTTCACCAATAAAGAACTGGTAGTTTTTGAAATTGGCAAGGATGTGCTTGATTTGTTCTGCAGCCCCTGTCATAAAAGGCTTTACTCTTTCTGGTCTCTGTTCTTCAAGCTTCCCTTTGATTGATTTCATGTAATCTTTGATGTACTTCTTGTCGGTTTCTTTTGTGAAGCTCGTTTCCTGCAAGTGATGGTTCATGACAATGTCAACACCAGTGATTATTGTGCTTTCGGTACCTTCGCCCCCAGGGCCTTCAGTGGAAGCATTTCTACCAAATAAGCGAGTCATCAATGTTACCCTCTGTCCTACTGACCATCTTCCCCTCTACCTCCTGGCACAGCCCGTCTTCAATCTCCTGGATCTTGTGGATATCGGAGAACACCTCATCATGGCTGATGAGGTCCTGGTAGATGATCATGATGGCGGCTGGGAGGAGATGGAGGTGCTGCCTTAGCAGGAGCACAGAGCTTCAAGGGACTTGTGAGACTTTCAAAGATCTTAGTGAGGATGTCAAAAACATAAAAAAAGACCAGTCAGAAATTAAGTGTACACTAACTGAAATAAAGAATAATTACAGGGATTCAACAGTAGAGGATTCTGAGAATCAAATCAATGATTTGAAATATGCAGAAGCAAAAAAACACCCATCTAGAGAAAAACAAGAAAAAAGAATCCAAAAATATCAAAATAGTGTAAGGAGCCTCTGGGACAACTTCAAGCATAACAACATTCGAATTATGGGAGTGCAGGAAGTAGAAAAAAGGGAACAAGATATTGAAAACCTATTTGAAGAAATAATGACAGAAAACTTTTTCTGCCTGGTGAAAGAAATAGACTTAAAAGTTCAGGAAGCACAAAGAGTCCCAAATAAGAGGAATCCAAAGAGGTTCATGCCAAGACACATCATAATTAAAATGCCAACTATTAAAGACAAAGAGAATCTTTTCTTTTTTTTAAATTGATTTCAGAGATGAAGGGAGAGGGAGAGATAGAAACATCAATGATGAGAGAGAATCATTGATCCGCCTCCTGCCACCCCTCCCCTCCACACACACACAGTGGGGATCGAGCCCACAACTCGGGCATATGCCCTTGACTGGAATTAATCCTGAGACCCTTCAGTCTGCAGACCAATGCTATATTCATTGAGCAAAACCAGCTGGGGTATGCTTTTTTTCTTTAACCTTAATGTTGTAATTAAGTGCTTAACACCCTGTTCTAAAATAGTTGCAATTTTATGCTTCTTTCTCAAAGTTTTGTGTACTCTTGTCTTTTTGTTTCAAGTGAAGTGTTTCTTTAAACATTACTTGTCATGCAGATCTTGTGGTTTGTTTGTCTGGAAAAATCTTTATTTTGCCTTCATATCTGAAGGATAACTTTGCTGGATATATTATTCTTGGCTGGTGGTTTCTATCTTTTAATATTTTGAATATGTCATTCCACTCTCTCCTGGCTTGTAGGGTTTCTGTTGAGAAATCTGTTGAGGTTTGTTTTGTAGGTTACTGTTGTTTTTTTCTTTTGGTTTTTATTTTTATCTGTCTTGAGAATTCTTTCTTTATTATTAACTTTTGACAGTTTTAATGTACTGTGTCTCGAGAAGATCTTTTTGCATTTAGATAATTGCATGTTCTGTTATCTTCTTATACTTGAATGTCCAGTTCCTTCCCTAGGTTTGGGAAGGTCCCATCAATTATTTCTTTGAATAGGTCCTCTGTTGCCTTTCCCCTCTCTTCTCCTGGGATATCCATTCTATATCTCTCTTTCTAATGGCATTATATCGTTCCACTGGAAACGAAACAGAGACAAAGCATCTCCATTCTTCCTTCTCTAATCCACAGAATCTGTGAGCATAATAAATGGTTGTCTTATACCACTCTGTTTGAGGCAGTTTGAGTATAGTTGGAGATAACCAGAACTTCTTGTCTGCTTCTATTATGTGAGAACTAAAGGCCCAGTGCATGAAATTCGTGCATGGGTAGGGTCCCTAGGCCTGGCCAGTGATCAGGGCTGATCTGTGGAGCAACCAGTGGGACGATTGGGGGGCCCCCCGCTGGCACCCGCCTTGGCTGGCCTGGCGCTGCCCACTCTCCAGCCCTGCCTCCAGCCCCCTGCCGCCACCGCTGGTCAGGGCCTGCGGGCTGGGGGCAGCTCCTGCTCCTGCCCCCTGGTGGTCAGTGTGCATCATAGTGACCGGTTGTTCCACCAGTTTTGTTGCAGTTCAGTTGATTTGCATATTAGGGTTTTATTATACAGGATCCCCAATATCTTTTTGGTATCCAGGATAAATCTCCCCAGTCAGTACAATAACTTTTAACTTTCTCTAATGGTTTAGTAGCACAAGGAGTCCCAAATGGCTGATGCCAGTCTCAGTTTCCAATTAAATGGAGCCTTGTATGTACCATGGTGGAAAAATTCCTTCCCTGGGAGCTAAGACCTCCAAATAAGCAGAGTCTAAAGTTGGGGGGCTGGAAAGCAAAAATTCTGTGAGTGGGTTATTAAGTATCATAGAGAAAGTAACCCTCTCTTATACCTCTTGATACCTGAGCTTGTATATCCTGACTATGGAAGACACAGTATGTGAATTGACAGTTAATTTAAAGTATAAACTACATCATGTAAGAGGGAACCTATCTTTTTGGTGTGTTGTCGCCCAATTGGCATCACAATTGGGTATTCAGTAGGCCATTCCACCATTTTATTGGGTTTGTCTTCTGAGTAAGATAAAAGCAGTGAATTTCATGTGTATGAATCCATTACTCTATTTTGTGTGTGTCATTGTGATATTTTTCATGTGGTGTATTTTTGTGTAGCCTCCCAATGGACATCATAGCTGGGTCTTCAGTAGGTAATTCCACCATTTTATCAGTCATCTGATGGTAAAGCCAATGAATTCCATATTGCATGAACCTATTGTTGCTTTTTTTGCCATCGAAGTAATTTCTTGATCAGAGGCAAAACTGTAAAGAATACCATGATGATAAGTAAAGCATTCTTTAAGTCAAGGATAGCAATGTTATAAGAAGCACTGCATGTAGGAGAGGCAAATTTATATCCCAAATGCATATCTCTTCTCATGAGGAGAAATCTCTGCAGCCTCCATAATATTTAAACTAATGATGTCACCAAGTGATGCCTTTCTTTTAAGTGGTAGGCCTCTTCCAATGAGGAAATATTTTCACATGCCAAAAATACTGGGCCTCCAGAAACTTCAAGTTGTTGGGCTTTGAATTTTATAGTGTTTACCTCCCACCTTATGGCACTCAGGTCTCTAAGGCATCCAAGATCCTGTCATGTATGCTCATCATGTTCAGTTAGCATGTTCCATCCATGTAGTGGAACAGTGTGATGTTTTGAGATATAAAGACCATCAAGATCTCTGCAAATTAGATTATGGCAGGTAAGGGAATTAATATTACCTTGGTACCACAAAACGTGAAAATACACTATTGTGCCTGCAAGGTGAAAGCAAACTGCTTCTGGAGGGCCTTGCAATTCGGTAATCGGAAAATAGCATTTTCTAGGTCAATTGCTGCCTACTCAGTGTCACATGCTGAACTGCCCAGGAAAGATACCACATCTAGAATAGCAGCTGCAACAGGAGTTGTCATCTGGTTACATTTCTAATGAATAGCAATCATTCTCCCAGGTCTATCTGCCTTCCATGTAGGCCAATTAAACAAGTTAAACGGAAATGTGTTAGGAACCATCAGTTCTGCATTTTTTTGAATCTTTGATGTTGTCACTGATCTCTGCTATTCTGCCATGGATGCAGCACTGTTTACAAGTTTTAAAATTTATCATTCTAACAGGAAAGAAAAATCCCAGGGTCTTCCTCTTGGTTCTTCCTAACGTAGCAGCTCTCATTAATGGATCAGAGATATAGGGGGGATTCTTCCAGATACTGCTACATCAAGTTTACTCGGGGTTGGCAAACTATGGTTGTGATTCAAATCTGGCCCGCCTAGATGCTTCTGTAGATGTAGTTTTATTAAAACGTAGACATGCTCATTTATTTACATACTGTCTGTGGTTGCTTTCATAATAAAATCACAAAGCTGAATAGTTGCCACAGAGACCATATGGCCTGCAAAGCCTAAAATATTTACTCTCTAAGCATTTATAGAAGGTTTACCAACTCCTGAATTATACATTCAAAAACTAGAGTATATAGATAAGGTTGGCCCACAGACCCTCTGTACCCACAGTGAGATGGACCTGGTTACAAACCCCATTTACTACGAAGCCTCCAGTTTGAGCTGTGGAGTGTAAAGGTATATTCAATCTCCCAAATTTAGCAGCAGGTCAGAATCAGTATCTACCTAGTAATCTACAAAAGATCCAGGTAATGCAGCTGGGTATTTCTCTTTCTATATGCACAATAACCCTAGGAGTGATCACAGATCTATTACTGGGGCAGGTTTGAAGGAAGAAATACACTTACTTATGATAGTGTTTCTGGCTCTTTCTCCAGGTCTAACAACTGGCTTGGTTCTAGAAAATGGAGGGCAGACCGTGTCACTCCATTGTGGCAACCCAAACCAGGTTTCTGGTCACCAGATCTAGAGTTTTTCTATAATATAGATCAAATCATATTTAAGTAAGCCATCATCTTTTTTTAAAAAAAATTCCTAGAGACAATGTGAACATTTAGCCATCACCAAAGATCCCTATAGGTCAAAACATTCTGATTAAAATTTCATCCCTGTTGTCTATTATGACATTTGTACCCACTTTGACTCTGGAACTAAAGTTGGCTCTCAAAGCCCATATTCCATTGAAATCAGGAGGCCCGTCTCAATGGCAACATCTTCCACTGTCATTTCTTTGTGGAGAACATTCATCTTCTTTTCATTCAGCTTTTCAATACTGCTGACATTCCCACTCACATTTCTTAATGCCATACTGTGAGAAATAAAATGTCCTTGAATTTATTGTTGCTTCTGCAAAAACCCTAGCTTATTGAAACACAGAAACCTGTATGGCTAAAGATAAAATTTTTCACTTCCTTCAGAAATATTTTACTCTTCACATTCCATAAGCCATTTGTCCAGTTAACTGCCCAGATCTGAAAGGATAATAAAATTCTTATCTCCCCTAGAGGGCCAGATGTTTACAGCCCAGACTCTGCTCTTGGCTAAGCCCCAAGATGATAGCAAAACTGAAACACTACTTCCTTAGGGATTTGTATGTCCAAAGGGGTGAAGCCTAGAATTTGGACCCATATCTGGGTCATAACAGCAAGATTCACCTAGATAGATAGATAGATAGATAGATAGATAGATAGATAGATAATAGATCTATCGATCATATCCTTGGAAAAACATATTCCCATTCCAAAAGATGAGGGTGAGAACCCCAGGCCCTTTCTGTCCAGTCTCAAAGGAGTAAAAGGTTTTTTCTCTCCTCTGGGGAGGGGAGAGGAATGACTATCTCTCTCCTCTATCTACAAAGAGAAAATCTGTTGATCTCCAATCTTTGTCAAAAGGGTATAACCTGTGAGCACATAGGACGTTTCTATCAGCGCTAATTGCAGGACGGAGGTGTAGGGCACCGATGCTGTAATGTTGCTCTGGCTGTTGATCTGGATGTATCAATAAAGAGCTGTTTTTCCTGGTTCGGGTGCCATGTGTTCCTGCGTATTCACATAAATAAAGTACATAACTGTGTAATGGGAGTGACACCTGAGACCTTCCACAGTCCGTAGTAAAGCACAGAGTGAAGGGAGTGTCCTCTGGGCCCTCCGGGGTGTGTGCTTAGGGAAGGGGAAGTGGTGGCACATGGTTAACCTTCCTGTCCATTCCAACTTTTCTTTCTCTCTTAGCCTTTGTTTAGATTCTTTTCTCTGTATTATATAGGAAGATTTGGCATCTTAATTTATTGAATATAGACTACCATTAAATCTAAATTTTACCCAACTAATCAATTAAATTGTTAAAACCACTCCCAGATGCTCAAGCTAACACACTGAATCCAGAAACCCCAGGAAGTGTGCCCATTTCATAAGCTGACCTACAGGCATGCCATAGTTTATTCTAACATTCTTAGAATCCAGTTCCAAGCATATTTCGCAGGTTTCTACCAATATACACTAGTGAAACCTTGAATTTGGTGGGAGTTTAAGCTATCTCTTTCCAGGATGCACTTTGGACTTTCCTCCATAAAACATGCTGAGCTCTGACTCCAATTAGAGGTCTAAGAGCACAAAGAAGTGAAGAGGCAGATCTGGAGAGAATAAGCATCTTCTTGCAAGGTAATGGCCTCAGGTAAAGTTATTACAAGGTTTCCAAGCAAGGGAAAGCTTATCTCCTCACATACGAGGAAGTGTTGCTTCTGAAGGCAAAGAGATGTGAGGATTCAAAGTTCTCAGCTTTATCTAAGTTTATCCAGATGCCAATCAGTGCTCTTTCATACAAGAGATTTGGCAAGTCTCTGAAGTCAATTTACATTGTAATTCCACAACCTGCACAATTAAATTTTTATTTTCAGCGAGGGCTACCTGCAGAGAGAGAGGGAGAGAGAGAGAGAGAGAGAGAGAGAGAGATATTTTTTTGGGGGGGGGTTGACTTAGATATACTCTGGTTCTCTCATTCTGACTCGAGCTGAGTGGTCCGTGGTCTTAGCCTGTTTTTTTGAACCCCTGAAAGCTCTCTGGAGAAGTCAGAAATAGTCACTCCATTTGTGGTTGGCAAAATTCTAACATGGTCACTAAGATTCCCACCCCTTTTTGTATGTTCTTTATGTAATTTCCTCCTCTTGAATGTGGGTGGAACCTGTGAATATGATGGGATATCAGTATCATGATGCCAAAAGAATTTTACAGATGCAATTAAGGATACTAATCAGTTGACACTCAGCTTATCCAAAAGGACATCATCTAGGTGGGCCTGGCCTAATCGTATCAGCCTTCTAAATCTGGGTCTAGAAGTCAGAGAAAGAGGGAGCCAGAGATTTGAAGCACGAGAGGAATTTGATGTAAAGGAGATTCTCCATTGCTGGTTTGGAGCTGGAAGGGACCATGTGGTAAGGAATGTGGATGGACTACAAGAGCTGAAGATGAATCCTAGTCCACATCTTGATTTTAGCTTCATGAGACTGTGAGCAGAGATTCCAACTATGCCATGTCAGAACTGCTGACCTACAGAATCCTGAGCTAATAAATGAATCTTGATTTAAGCTGCTAAGTATGTGGTTCTTTGTTATTTAGCAGAAGAAAACTAAGACAGTCCTTTTAGAGATCATGGCTAATAAACTGTCCAGTGCAGTAGCTACTTGGTCTCCCAACACTTGCTTCATTAGGCATTGCATCACAATCACAAGAGGCGATAATATAACTAATCGTGAGGCCACAGCATAGCATGGATTACTGTCATTCTGATTTGCAAGGAACTTAGCACTGTGTTCAAGACAAGGGAGATTTCCAAGCTAATCCAAGAATCATATTGATTTCAGAGAGGAAGGGAGAGGGAGAGAGAGATAGAAACATCAATGGTGAGAGAGAATCATTGACCGGCTGCCTCCTGCACGCCCATCTACTGGGATCAAGAGCCTGCAACCAAGGCAGTTGCCCTTGAGCAGAATTGAACCCAGAACCCTTCAGTCTACAGGCCGGCACTCTATCCACTGAGCCAAACCAGCTAGAGCCAAGAATCTCATTTTTGATGGTCTGTTTTCTGGAACCACTCTTGGTAGCAAGTACTCTATCATTCAGGGTCAAATCAGGAAAGAAGAAACAACATAATACATAATATATTTCAACAGAGAGAATTCAAGAAAGAGAAATGGTACCACAGACATTGGAGGACTGAAAGAAAAAGAAAGAAAGGAAGGAAGGAAGGAAGGAAGGAAGGAAGGAAGGAAGGAAGGAAGGAAGAAAGAAAGAAAGAAAGAAAGAAAGAAAGAAAGAAAGAAAGAAAGAAAGAAAGAAAGAAAGAAAGAAAGAAAACAAGCCTACCCAAAACTGGAAAACAAATACTAGAAGCTTGGTGGAAGAATAGTGTTCCTCCCAAAATTCATATCCACCTAGAATCTGTGAATGTGACCTTATTTGGGAATAAGATCTTTGCAGATGTCATCAAGTTAAGATGAAGTCTAAGTGAATTAGAGTGGGCCCTTAAATCCGATGACTGCTGTCCAGATGAGAAGGCCAGGTGAAGACACAAGACACATGAAGAATGCCATGTGAAGACAGAGGCAGAAATAGGAGTGATGCTGCTAAAGCAAAGGAATGCCAAGGATTGCTGACAACACCGGAAGCTGGGAAGAGGCAAGGAAGGGTTCTCCCCTAGAGCCGTCAGAGGAAGCATGGCCCTGCCTGGCTGCTGGTACATTTTAGGGGAGGCTAGTCCTGGGAATGCTGAAGAAAATGGAGGCTGAAACCAGCGGCTGCTGTGGGTGAAGCACCACTTTTGGGACAACACACAAACAAACAAAAAGAAAAGGCTTTTCTCCCCTCCTCCTCCTGCCCTCAATCTTCCCCCATGGTCTTCTATGCTCAGAATATAAGCTAAAACCAGCTGCTAAAGAACTAGCTTGTGAAGCTCCAAGTTCCAGCACCACAGAGCAATAGGAAGGTGGGTTTGGGCTGACAGGTAAAGGACAGACATCAGGTATGTGTGTGTGTGTGTGGGGGGGGTGTTGCAGGATGTGGGTAAAGAGATTGCTGGACAGATAGATGAGCAATGCTGAGTACACAAATATGCTGTATCCATGACTGGAACAAAGAGGACTCAGGAAGTGTCTGAAGAGAAGTTTATTCAGCAAAACTTGCTGTAAGAATGAGCGGGGGCGGGGGGGGCAGCAGGGAATCTATACTTTCAGAAGGCAAATAATAGAATAACAACACTACCTTAAAAACTGCTTTTGAGTTGGCAGGCCTTTTCTTGGTTTAAAGACAGTTTACAAAAAAGGGTCAGTCCTAAAATATTTTCCCTTTAAGTACTAATAATATAAGTATTACCTGCAGTATTTGTGTATTAAATCTTTTCTCCTTGGTTTTGTACCTTGATCCTGCAAGGGTGGGTCCCACCAGGTGGAGCCAAAGGCAGGTAAATGCAATCTTCTGGTGCTTGCTTCCACCACCATCCCACACAGGCGGCCAAACAGACAGGGCCCTCAAGCCCCTCTGACCACCCAATTCAAAGCTCTGCCCAGATTTGCTCTCTCTATAGTGCCACTTCTGTCATTTTTCTTCACCCACCTGACATATGATTCAATTCTGGTCAATTAACTAAAAACAACAACAACAAACACACACAAAAACGAAACCTTTCCCAGAACTAGAAATGGTTGCTACTATTTCTTAATCAACTACTATGTACTAGAACTACTACATTCTATAATCACACCTCTTTTGCTTGCAAGTAATAAACTCTCATCAACCACTTGAGCAACAGAGGAAATTTGTGATAAGGCTACAGTTGATCCATTCTATCGATCTATCCATCTATCCATCTATCCATCTATCCATCGGACTGCTTGGCTGAACTTACTTTGCTTGGTTTCCAGGACACCACATTTACCTGAAATTTCTCCTATTGCTCTGGGGCTCTTTTGTAGTTTCTTTTGTTGGTTCCTCCTTATATCCCTGGGGTACCCAAGACTCGGATTTGGGAAGTTTTCTCTCTTCTATCTATACTTCTTCCATTGGCCATCCCATCCATTCCAAAAATAAACACAGTCATTGAGCATCTTATTAGTGAAAGGGCTTTAAACAAGGGTGTGGATATAGTGTTCTGAACATGTTCAGCTGTGTTCTGCTAGACATGATGAGAGTAAATTGAAGAGCACTCGTAAGTAGATTCACTCCTTCTAGAATTTTCAAGTGTTTTAATGTTATCTAGATTACCTAGAATGTTATCTCCATGATGGCAAGTACTATATCTTGTCTGCTGAATCCCCTGTGTCTATAGGCCATTTGTAGGTGCTCAATGCAAATGTATTAAATGAGTAAATGCTCACAAAAACAGTTAAACCAATAATTAGTGCTTTATTATTCATCTCAATAGAATAGAACAGAACCACAGATAACAGAAAACCACAAATAATCTATTTATATTAGTCCACATCATAGCTACATTTTGGAGACTGGTATAGTAAGAATGGCAGCCCTGGAGCCCCAGTGAGTCTCCCACGCTGTTTGTTTCTTGATTGTTACGGAAAATAGGGCAGTCCAAAGACAGGATGCAGCAATTACAAGTTCTTTTCACCTTTTGTGCAAGTCTGTGCAGTACTCTCCTCACCCACCCCAGTCATGATGAGCACCACCAATTCACAAGGTAACCATAAAGTAATTTTGTTCTCTCTCTCTCTCTCTCTCTCTCTCTCTCTCTCTCTTCAATTTGGAAGAAACTTCAAAGCCTACAGAAAAGTTGGAGAATAGTACACTTAACATCCACATGCCCTTCACTTAAATTTACTGGCGAGCACCAGGATACTCCATCCCTAAGTACTTCGGCATGTGTTTTCCAAGATTAAAAATATTTCCTGACATAAGAGCATTGTCACAGCTAAGAAAATTAATGTCAATTCAACATCATGTAAGACGGCCTATATTCATATTTCCCTAATAGTTCAAAAAATTACTTTGATAGCTTTTTAATTTTTTAAAAGTATATTTTTATTGATTTCAGAGAGGAAAGGTGAGAGGCGAGAGAGATAGAAACATCAATGGTGAGAGAGAATCACTGCTTGGCTGCCTCCCGCACGCCCCACACTGGTGACCGAACCCACAACCCAGGCATATGCCCTGATCAGGAATCAAACTGTGACCTCCTGCTTCATAGGTCGATGTTCAACCACTGAGCCACACCGGCCGGACTTTAATAGCTTTTTTAAAAAAACAAAACAACACAATCCAGGGCCCAGTTAAGGATCAAATAATACATTTAGCTGCTGTGTCTTTTAATTTAGAACAATCTCAGAATTTTTTTTTTTCATGGCACTGAAATATTTTGAAGAGTCCAAGATATGATGTCCCATATTCTGGATTTCTCTGATGGTTTCTACATGATTTCTTTTCTTTTCTTTGTTAAGGATACTGCATAGATATGTCAAGTATCAGTTATTGCATCACATCAGAAGGCATCAGTTTTTCCTATTATTGGTGATTCTAAGCTTGATTACTTAATTAAAGCGAATTCTCAGGCTGTTTCCTTCTCTCTTTTTCCTGTTTTCAGGGCGTCTCAGAGACAAATCGCTGTCTCTGTGACAAATGAGCATTTATCTTTTTACCTTCCCAGCATCTGACCTATCCAGTTTTTCCTGCACTTAGGCCTAGACTATATTCCCTAGACCCAGAGGGAAAATGATTGCATCTTGTAAAGTTTCCCCTCACCTCTTGGGCCTGAGTGTTGTAACTGGCATTCCTGTCGTGGTGAGCAATCTTTGTCTTGGACCCGGGGACTGGGACCTCAATGCAAAGTCATTTTTTTAGGATACAAGAATAGTAGACTGACTGATGGCTCTTCAAAAGACGACCACATCCCAACCTCTGGAACCTGTGAATGTGACTTTACATGCACAAAAGGAGTTTGCAGATGTGATTAAGAATTTTTAGGTGGAAAGGTTATCCTGGATTATCCAGATGGACCTTAAAATATAATCAAAATGCCCTTGTAAGAAGGAGATTTTACATAGAAGAGAAAGTGGTGATGTGATCCTAGGGCAGGGATTAGATGGTGCAGCCACAAGCCAAGGAATGCTGGCAGTCACCAGGAGCTGGAAGAACCTGGAGCCTCTGGAGGGAGCTTTGCTCTGCCAACACCTTGATTTCAGCCCAGGGATACTGACTTCCGGTCTCCATAACTGTGAGATAATAAATTGCTAATTTAAGGTACCAAGAGTGTGGTGATTTGTTACAGCAGTGCTAGGAAGCTAATACAGTAAGTGAATATTTGAAGTGTAAATTGAGATTTGGGATTGAATTTTGATTCTGTCACTTTCTAGAGTGTCATTTGGGGCAAGTTACTTAATTTCACTCTCAGTTCTCACTTTTTTAAACAGGGGATAATAGCCATCTTTTAGGGTTAATGTAAATATTAAATGATACAATGTAAATGTATATGTTAAATACCTAGTAAAAGGCGTGGTCCATAGTGACACTCAATACATGAGAGCTTTTAGTAGTGATTATTTAATTCAGCAAATATATATTGAGTGCTTAGTATGTGCAATACTGCCACCTTCAAGAAGCCTACATTGTAGTTAGGGAGACAGATGATGAACTAATAAACAATAAATATGTAGCATGCTAGATAGTAGTAAATGCTATAGAGAACAAAAAACAAGGCAAAGAGAATTAACTGGTTCTCATTTAGGTTTGAGATACATTTGCAAAATACCTTATAGCCTACCTGTTATAAAACATTACTGTAATATTAATAACAGCTACCATCTACTGAATGCTTTATTTCACTGTGTTCTCACAACAATGCTTAAGGTAAGGATAAAATTATCCCCATGACACGAGGGAGGAACCAGGCTCAGAAGGTTTAAGTTCATCTCAAACAACCTCAAGGTCAGGAGTTGAACTCCAAGATCCAGGTTCTTTTAGTTCTTCTAAAACTGCTGCTATGGACGTAGAAATCTGGCCCCTAGCTCTTCAGTCCTTACACCAAACATGGAGTGGCTATAATATCCCATGTGATTTAGTCACATGGTTAGCCCACACCACAAGAACAGTATGTGCCTCAGGCTCGCATCAAATATTTAACTATGACCCATTGTCGTCCTGGACTGTCTTTCCCTAAGGCGGTATGTTCTCTGACTACACAGTCCCTAACTCAGCCGTTCCTGTAGCATTAGTGAGAATTTTGCGAAGAAAAGAGTTACATGGAAAAGTAAATTCTGGAAATACTAGCATAAGCAATATGGAACAGGTTATTTAGTTATTGTTGTTTTACTGAGGACTCCTTCTTTAATAACATAATATCACCTTTAACCTCCCTGTTATTTATAGTTACTATGAAATAATTTCCGTTTCCTGTGAGTGTTACTTTTTAAAAATATATATATATTTTATTGATTTTTTACAGAGAGGAAGGGAGAAGGATAGAGAGATAGAACCATTGATGAGAAACATCGATCAGCTGCCTCCTGCACACCCCCCACTGGGGATGTGCCCGAAACCAAGGTACATGCGCTTGACCGGAATTGAACCTGGGACCCTTCAGTCCGCAGGCCGGCGCTCTATCCACTGAACCAAACCGGCCAGGGCATGAGTGTTACTTTTTAATAAAACTAAGAGTGTTTAAATAATATAGATATGGGAAGATGTAATAAGTGAAACATGTAGTAAGTAAAACACTTTCTAAATTATACTATATCCAAGCCACATGATAAGTTATAGTTGACCAAATCTTATAGTAAATTTGTTACTCAAGTCATAGGGTAATTAGAATTGCAAATCAAATCCTATCTCAAGATAACTATTTTCAATTGAACCATTATTGTTATGCATTTTGTTATGTTTTATAGAGAACATTCTTGGGCACTGAAAATTATTTAAAACTCACATAAAGAAAAACCCTTCCATTTGAAGATACATTCGTTTCAGGAATAAACTATATCTCTTAACCTAAAAAAAGTGTTAATGCTAGGCTTTTACCTCATCTAATTTTTAAAAATTACAGGTGTATGATGAACCAGGAGGTCACAGTTCCATTCCCAGTCAGGGCACATGCCCAGGTTGTGGGCTTGTCTCCAGTGGGGGGTGTGCAGGAGGCAGCGAATTGATTATGTTCCTCTCTCATGGATGTTTCTATCACTCTCTCCCTCTCCCTTTCTCTCTCTCTAAAAAAAACATATTTTTAAAAAATTACATCATATTTTTAAAAAATTACATGTGGATGTGTTTCATATCATGCTAAAGACACCAGCCTGACCAACTAGCACAAACCAATAGATACAAACTGTGTTTCTTTAAGAAACAATTTTGTTTGGTTGCAGGCTTCTCCCTAGCCCGGGTCCTTTTAATAAACAATTTTGAACAAAATTTAAACAACAGCAACAAAGTAGCAATCATTGAGAACCACAAGAATTCAAGATAACGCTGGCATGTCACCTGTTCAAAAGTGTCCTTTCCCTTTGCTGGAATTCAAAATATCTCTGTGACAATGTGCACAGCAGGACTGTAAAGTTGCCAAGACCAAGACTTCTTGCTGGAATATTGACTCAGAATCCTCAGTAAATGGATTTTAATTTATCATTACCAAGCTTAATAACATTTAATAATTTATTGCATTGGTTACCATTAAAAGGCCAAATGAAAGTTTATGTAATGGGGTCTTCAGATCCAAAAAAAAACTTCTGTTCTCAATCATTTCAAGGTTCCTCAAGGTAACCCTTGTGGCTGAGTTTGAAAATTAAGTCTGCCAGACTGAAGGTGGTTGACCAAAACAACCCCACCTGGAAACAGAAAGCCTGCTTGAGTCACCACGTGGGGAGCGTGTTGTGAGGAGGCAAAAAGTTGACCTCCTTAGAGCTGCACTGTATTCAGCTGTTCTTGACTCTTTACTTTTTGTACATCCTGCAATATATACTACCACCCAAAGAAGACTGGGGACTCATTCATGCAACCTGAAATATGTTAACTTATGAATTTGCGTTCCTTTTTTTCTAACAAACCGCAACATAGGCATTTATTATGACCAAGTATTGTATATTGTGCATTACTGTATGTGCTGTATTTTTCTCTTTTTTTTCTTTTATTTTTTAGAGAGTGGAAGGGAGAGGGAGAGACAAAGAGATTGCTGTATTTTTCTCTTTTTTTCTTTTATTTTTAGAGAGTGGAAGGGAGAGGGAGAGACAAAGAAAAACATCGATGTGAGAGAGTCACATCAATTGGTTGCCTCCTGCATGCACCCCGAACAGGGCTGGGGAACCTGCAACCAAGGTACGTGCCCTTGACTGGAATTGAACCCAGGACACTTCAGTCCACAGTTAGGGCTGAATTTGCATTCTTAAACAGAGTTTCATCTTGGCCATTTATTTCTCACTTGAGACACTGCTCTACAGACTTTTAATTGTTTGAGTCTTAAAGAAGAACTTGTATTTATTTATCGTGTGCAATAAAAAGCAAGCAAGCTGGTTTTAAACTCTGTTTTACCAGATTGTCCATCCACTGGAAAAATTGTTTGTCTCAGAAAACTTTGAGTATCAACCTAAGGACATTTAAGAGTTTGTTTTAAACCAGTGCTTCTCAAATGATAGTGTTCAAATGAAATACTTTGGAGATCTTGCTAAGAGCAGATTCTGAAACAGTGGGTCTAAGGTGGGCCTGAGAGTCTGCCTTGCTCACAAGCTCCCAGGGCTGCTGGGCCACAGGGTACACGTTAGGCAACAAGGTTTCAAGAGAGCTGCTGCTCCGTGCCATTTCCCTGCAATCCAGGACGTCATTTCTCCTGCCTTCCCTCACAGCCTCGTGCATTTATCATTATAGGGGCTTCGTGTCCCCAGAGAATCAGAATACATGTGGTGGAAAATTGGCTGAGTTGAATCAAAATGCATTGGTTTGGCCTCCGTCGACACGTTGCCTGTATCTGTAACTGTATTTCAGTTCAATAAATGCACGCACATGGGTCTGAGGTAAACATATTGGTTTAAATGAAAATTCACTGGTTGGGAAACAAAAATAGGATTGCAGTGAAAACACATTGCGTTCAGTATTTTGCATAATTCCCACAAACAGATGCTAGGAAACCGATGTTTTGGTTTCAGTGGCAGTTCATTGAATTCATGGGCCTTCTATTTGTTTCGCTGAATATGTATGAGCTTTGATGAAAATGCATTGCTTGGAAGAAATCAGTCAGGCTCTTCCTATACAGGCCGGTCGTAATGTCCTTCCTACTTTCGGAGCCATACCATCGTGGCTCTTGTTTGTGAATACATATTATTTGTAATGTCCCACATTGCTTAGGTGGCAGTGGGTAAAACAATTTTATCTGTTCCTTGAGTTTGTAATGTAGTGGAATCATTGAACACTACAGAATATAAATGTGACTAAAATCTATGTTAGAATAACTATAAGATGTTTTTTAAATCTCAAAATATTGTTTTTTTCTGAACCAATTTTTATACAGAAAAATACATTCCAAAATGTTGGGCTAAATCTAGAATCAATTTTGAAATCACAACACGGTACAAATATTAGAAATATTAGATAAAATACATGGTGTAGTTACAGTAAAGTTACACTGGAAACCAATTGAACTGAGGACAGGATTAGAATTTGTATCAAATCAATGCCTTGAAATGAGCCTACATCCACAGAGTGCTCGTAAGTATATTGCTAATTCTGCCTGCTACCCAAAGATATGATGGTGGCAGAGGGGAAAGAGCAAGGACATTTTCTTTATATTGTGACAATGTTCTAATATGGTGCTTTACATACTCAAATGGATCAGATATATACACTGCGTGTCCAGACCACCTGACGTTTTTATTATGACCACCTGACGTTTGTAGGCAAATTAGCTATAATTTCGCGCTGAAGTTGCTAGAGGGCCACACCATTATAAATGGGGAAGCAGGTTGTTTACCACGACAGTAGAAGTGATTTTTTTTTCTGAAGATATGGGTAAACAATGCGATGTAACAGCCTTTGAACGTGGGAGATATTTGAACATGACTGGCCAGATTATTATGACCACCCATCAGGACTTCGTTGGGCCACCTTTTGCCTTCAATACTGTGGCGATTCTTCTTGGCATTGACTCCACGAGATGTTGAAAGGTGATGCCAGGAATCTGACACCATTCCTGATGAAGAGCACTGTCCAGTTCTGTGAGATTTGATGGGTGTGGAACCAGCTGCCTGATGGCTCTTTAACGTCGTCCCACAAATGCTCAATTGGATTGCGATCTGGTGATTGTGGGGGCCACCTAAGCAGGGTAAAGTTTCCCTCATGTTCTTGAAACCACTCCTGCACAATACGAACACCGTGGCATGGCGCATTGTCTTGTTGGAAGAAGCCATCTCCATTGGGATATGCCATCAACATGATAGGATGAACTAGATCAGCAATGATACTTTAGGTATGTTGTGCTATTCAGACGTTGTTCCACATGAATTAAAGGGCCCAAATCATGCCAGGAAAACATGCCCCAAACCATAACACTGCCCCCACCAGTTTGAAGGGTTGTACTCGTGCATGTGGGGTGCATGCTTTCATGCTGTTTCCGCCAAATTCTCACTCTGCCATCTGCATGATGCAACTGGAAACGTGATTCATTGGACCACATGACTTTTTTCCAATGCTCAACTGTCCAATCCTTGTGTTCCTATGCGAATTGGAGACGTTTTGTCTTGGCAACTGCAGACAGCAAAGGTGTTAGAAGAGGCCCTCGGCTTCCATATCCCATGCGATGCAGTGTACGGCTAATTTGCCTACAAACGTCAGGTGGTCATAATAATCTGGCCACTCAGTGTATATAGCACATGCTCAGTCAGTTTCCTGGTGTGAAAAATTATTCTTGATTCAGTATAAGAATTTAAAGGGGCAGGGAGTACAAGCTACATAGATATAGCTAGTTGGACATATTTATTTTATCTACCAAATCTAGCTTGATAAGAAACTCTCAAGCCTAAACATGCTTCAGTCAGAAATGAGCTGAATGGTACTTCTGGTCTTTAGGAATGTGGGTGTCATTTTGTTGGGCAAGTTATAAGATCCAAGTCCAGGTCAAAACTTCTGACTCCATGACTACCTGACTTCCAATCTACCTTGTCCTTGCAATTCTGTGGCCAGAACAGAGTCTCCCTTAATGACCCAGAACAGCTTAAACAAATAAAAAATGCATTACTTTTTCTCTACTAGCCCTGATATATTATCTTGAGGAGATGCATTCTGAAGTATAGTATTCCCCCCCTTATCAGCAGTTTCACTTCCTGCAGTTTCAATTATCTGTGGTCAACCATGGTCTGAAATATTAAATGGAAAATTGCAGAAATAAGCAATTCATAAGTTTTAAATTGTGTTATGTTCTGAATGATGTGATGAACTTTTGTACCACCCTACCTGGAATGTGAGTCACCCCTTGTCCAGCACCTCCACGCTGTATTCTCTCCCCACCTGCTGGTAACTTAGTAATCATCTATTTCAGTTACCAGGTCCACTGTCTCAGTATCGCAGTGCTTGTGTTCCAGTCACACTTATTTTACTTAATAATGGCCCCAAAGCGCAGGGCTAGTGATGCTGGCAATTCGGATATGCCAAAGAGAAGCCATACAGTCCTTCCCTTAAGTGAAAAGGTAAGTACAGTACAAGAGATCACATTCACAGAACTTTTATCACAGTATATTGTTATACTTGTTCTATTTTATTATTAGTTATTGTTGTTAATCTCTTACTCTGCCTAATTTATAAATTAAACTTTATCATAACGGTGTGTGCAGTCTCGATCCCCAGTGTGGGGTGTGCAGGAGGCAGCTGATCACTTATCCTCTCTCATTGATGTTTCTCTCTCTCTCTCCCTCCTCTTTCCTCTCTGAAATCAATAAAAAAAAAATCTATATTTAAAATAAATAAATAAATAAATGGCTTAG
>NW_005370512.1:173742-192964 GCF_000412655.1 Myotis brandtii
TTGTTCATTATAATCCACAAATGAGTGAGAGCATGTGATATTTATCTTTCTCTGACTGACTTAGTTCACTTAGCATAATGCTCTCCAGCTCCATCCATGCTGTTGCAAATGGTAGGAGTTCCTTTATTGCTCAGAAAGAAAGAAGAGGCAGCAGCGGTAGTGGGTTCGCTTGCGCGTGGCCACGGGGTGGGAGCGGAGCCCAGGGGCAGCAGGGGCCAGCGCGGCTGCAGGGACGCAGGGACCAACCATGATGGGGCCTGCGGCTGCCTTCCTCACCCGGATGCCCGCGGGCGCCACCGCAAGTGCCAGGAGCTGTTTCCCATCCAGGTGGAAGGTGTCAAGCTCACAGTCAACAAAGGGTTGAATAACCTTTTCCAGGTGAACCGCACAGTAGCCCGCAGCACAATCGGGGGAGTCCACCTTCCATTTCGGGGTCACATAAGTGGGGACAAAGCAGCTGAGTCCCACAGAGACATTCCCCGTGATGGTGGGTGACATGGACAGCTGTGGCAGCCTCAATGCCCAGGTCATTCACCAGCCGGGCCCGGCCTCAGGTCCAAGATGGCCATCCAGACCCAGCAGTCAAAGGTTGTGAACTGGCAGGTGGACGGGGCGGACCGGGGTTCTGACTTCACAGCAGCCGTCACCCTCGGGAACCCAGGCGTCCTGGTGGGTTCAGGCATCCTCGAGGCCCACTACCTCCAGAGCATCACGCCGTGTCTGGCACTGGGCGGAGAGCTGGTCTACCACCGGCGGCCTGGGAGAGGGTACTGTCATGTCTCCAGCTGGCAAGTACACGTTGAACAACTGGTTGGCGACAGTAACGTTGGGCCAGGCGGGCATGCACGCCACATACTACCACAAAGCCAGTGGCCAGCTGCAGGCAGGCGTGGAGTCTGAGGCCAGCACTAGGATGCAAGACACGAGTGTCTCCTTCGGGTACCAGCTGGACTTGCCCAAGGCCAACCTCCTCTTCAAAGGCTCCGTGGACAGCACCTGGATCGTGGGTGCCACGCTGGAGAAGCAGCTCCCACCCCTGCCCCTGACGCTGGCCCTCAGGGCCTTCCTGAATCACGGAAAGAACAAGTTCCAGTGTGGCTTTGGCCTCACCATCGGATGAGCCCCTCCTGGCTCCTGCCTCCCACTCCCTCCCTCCTTGAGATTCCCCCTGCTGCTCCCCCCGCCCCCAACGAACAGAGGGAAGAACAAAGGGGAGATCTAAGCCTCCCTCCCTCCCTCCTTGGTGGTCAGGGGGCAGCAGAAAGGAGGGGGCCATCACCCCAGCAGCTGAGGGGGGAATTCTAGAGCCACCAGCGCTTCGGGATTCGAAGCACCGAGGGCTGTGTGCCCCATGGACCTGGGGCCCAGAAGGGGTTCTGGAATCGAGGGGCACGCTAGATTCTGAGCACCAGGGGCAGAGGCTGCCAGACAACCTCAGGGAGGTGTTGGGGCATCGCCAACACCCCCCCAAAGATCTTGGGGCCCCGCCCCAAGGAGGCAGCAAGAAGAGGAGCTTCCCCATCCCAGGTCTGCCCTCCACCCACTTTCCCATCCACTCCTCGGTATAAATCATGTTTATAAGTTATGGAAGAACTGGGACATTTTACAGAAAAAAACAAAAAATATACATGAAAAAAAAAAAAACACGAAATGGGAGGCCTGGTTTTCCTACCTGTCTGCCCCTCTGTTCATTCCATCCAGCCTGATCTTCCCATGGTGGCCACAGGGGGGTGCCACAGGGCTGGGGTATGGAAGGATGATCCAGAAAGGGAGTCAATCCTGGCTGCTAACAGGAGCCCAACTTAGAGAGGGACTATGATTGCAAATATCAAAAAAATTTCTATATGTGACACGGCACCAGAGTTAAGTTAGGGTTTTTCAAAATGCTGACACTCGGAGCTCAAAAGGTTCGCCATCACTGCCCTAGTAGAATGTGTCATCCTTGTCCCCCAAGATCTGCATACATAGAATTCTACTCTATTATTAAAGAAGTAAATGTAGCCTATTGCAAAACCAGGAGAGAAGACAACCTCAAATGCCCAAGATGTTGAACAATTAAAGAGCTTTAACTGCTTGGCAGACTCTTTATATTACTTACACAGAAACCTACAAAAGATAACAGGCCTTCAAGTTTTTGAGAAGTAACATATTTTGGGGAAGAGTAATGCTTGTTTACTCCATCCTTTACACACCGTTTTTCTTTCCCAGACACTTCCCAGTGTTAATTCAGAGACTGGTGGTGATACAAATGTGGCATAGTCACATTTTTCCACCAAATATTGTGACATAGACATAAGAACATCTATAGATGAGAGACCCAAGAAGTAGAACAACTTTAATTTAAAGGCTTCTAAGCAAAGCCTGAGATTAGGGGCCATTCTAACACCAAAGACTGACCTTGGTTTGCTGAAAGGAAAACATATAATCAATTTTTATAGATACACTAGGGGCCCAGTGCACAAATTCGTGCACCTTGAAAGGAACTATGGGCCGCAAGGTTGCGGAGGGCACAGGGGTGGGTCTTGAGCCATCCTCCACATCCCTGCCTGGCCCCTCCCGCTGTGGCCCCCGACCCCCTGTCTGACTGCAGCCCCTCTCCTGCTGCTGCCACTGCTCACACCTGCTGACAGCATGGAGTGATTGGGGCCGGCGCCAGCAGTGGGTGCAAGTGGGGCCGGTGCTGTCAGTGGGTGCAAGTGGCAGCTGCTGCCCCGATTGCCCCTCAGGAAAAGGGGGAGGTGGAGAAGCCCTCAGGGGTGATTGGGGCTGGCAGCCACCACTTGCACCTGCTGCTGGTGCTGAGCAATTGGGGCCAGCGCTGGGTGCCAGCAGCAGGTGCAAGTGGCAGCTCTAGCGCCAGCTGTGGGTGCAAGTGGGTCCGTTGCCATTAGTGGGTGCAAGAAGGCGGCTGCGGCCCTGATTGCCCCTCAGGAGCATGGCGAGGTGGAGAAGCCCTGAGGGATGATTGGGGATGGCAGCCACCACTTGCACCTGCTGCTGGTGCTGAGCAATTGGGGCCAGCGCTGGGTGCCAGCAGCAGGTGCAAGTGGCAGCTCTAGCGCCAGCTGTGGGTGCAAGTGGGTCCGTTGCCATTAGTGGGTGCAAGAGGCGGCTGCTGGCCCTGATTGCCCCTCAGGAGCAGGGCGAGGTGGGATGACTGGGGATGACAGCCGTCACTTGCATCCACTGACGGCACTGAGGAATTGGGGCTGGTGCCGGGCGCTGGCAGTGGGAGCAAGTGCTGGCTCCGGCACCAGCAGCGGGTGCAAGCAGGGCCAGCGCTGGCAGCAGGTGCAAGTGCTGTGCAGGACCATGGCATGCAGGAGCAAAGAATTTTCAGTAACTACCAGAGGCTTGCCCCGATGACAACAGGCACCCTGCCTTGGTCTGGTGCCCCTGCTCACCTGCTTCACCATCCCACCGCAGCCAATGCTTACCATGTTCTGCGTGTGCCCCCTGGTGGTCAGCGCACATATAGCGACTGGTTGTTCGGTTGTTTAGTTGTTCAGTTGTTCCTCCATTCGGTCTTTTTGCATATTAGGGTTTTATATATACAGATATATATGTATATGTACATATATATATGTACATACTAGAGGCCCAATGCACGAAATTTGTGCAAGAGTAGGCCTTCCTTCCCCCTGTTGCTGGCACCGGCTTCCCTCTGGCATCTGGGACCTGGGTTTCCCTCTAGCTGCCAGCAGGCACCGGAACCCAGGCTTCCCTCACAGCCCTGGCTTAGTCCAGAGGTCGTCTGGAAGGACATTTGGTCTAATTAGCATATCAAGCTTTTATTATTATAGATATGGCTAGATATTGATATATAATGCTATCTATATATATAAAACCCTAAGCGACCAATTGACCTCTCGACCATTTGACCAGTCGCTATGAAGTGCACTGACCACCAGGGGGCAGGTGCTCAGTGCAGGAGCTGCCCCCTGGTGGTCAGTGCGCTTCCACAGTGGGAGCACTGCTCAGCTGACCTAATCTAGCCCCACTATTCTGTGTTTTTTGATTGGTGAATTCTGTCCATGTAGCATGATAATTGATATATGAGGACTTAATTACAGTCATTTTATCTTTCATTTTCTGGTTGCTGTGCTATGTATCTCCACTGGTTTTCCCCCAACACTCGTGTGCTATTTTAGTTTGGCAGTTTTCTGTGACTTTTTCTTCTTTTCCTCTTTTTTCATGTTTTGCTTCTCAGCTCTTAATTTTTGTTTTATGGTTACCATGAGGTTTGCATAAAATGTCTCACACATACAACTGTCCTTTTTCTTCTGATTGCCTCTTATCCCTCTTATCTCCATTCATATGTACCCATTCCATCCTCTCCACATCTGTTTTTATGATTTTTATGCAATAATTATTTTAATTCCTTTTCTCCACCTTAAATTTTATGTTATAATCTATCTATCTATCATCTATCTATCTATCTATCTATCTATCTATCTATATATGGCATTGCTATTACTATTTCTACTTTTGGAGCAAAATGTTAGTCCCACCATTTGATCCATTTGCCTTCTGGTCAACCTTCCACATTTGGAATGACCCCCCCTTCCCATGACTTACCTGAGGATGCCAAGAACGGGGCTCTGCTCTGGTTCAGACCAGCACATGCTCCAAGGACTCCAACTCTGCCATTTTCCCTTTCCCTCTCAGTGGCGGCAGCAGCATGCTAACTGCCTCATGTCCGCCTCTCTGGTAGTCTACGGCTTGCCATTTCAGTCCCGTTTCCACTTGCCTTACCCTCAGAGTTTAAGGTTCATCTCTAAACTAAAGGCCCAGTGCACGAATTCGTGCATGGGTGGGGTTTGGCTGGACAGCCCTGATGGGGGCCGATTGGGGCTGAGCCAGCGGAGAAGAGGGGATGTAAGAGTTTGGCTGGCCAGCCCCACCCTTGATTGGGACTGGGCCAGTCATTTGGAGGCAGGCCGTGGGAGGTCGGCTGGCCGTGGGGGAGGTTGGCCGGCTGGCTCAGCCCCCGATTGAGGTGGGGGAGGTGATTGGGGCTGGGCTGGCCAGGAGGAAGGGCCGCGGGAGGTCGGGGGCAGGGGTGATCTGGCCAGTTGGTCACCGCAGTGCACATCATAGCGACTGGTGATTCCGTCGTTCTGGTCGTTTGGCTTTTATATATATAGATTGTGGAATGAGAGGTTTCATCTTGTGTTAGGGAATTTCAGGCATCAACAAGCAGGTGGGGTACGAGGCCAGCCACACCCAGTCCTGTAGGCTGCCACTCACACATAGGTTCCACTCAGCCACTGCCCCCTTGGTGAAGACCTTCCTCTTACTGATCTGATTCACTGGGCACACCTCTCAAGCTCCCAAGTCTTCCTCTTGGAGAAAAGAAAATGCGTTCAACTGATTTGAGCATTTCTGTCCAGGGTGCCTAATTCCCATGTTTGAATGTGTATTTTTCATTTGTAAATGTACCGGTATATGTGTCAGAATGCAGGCATAGCATAAAGGAAAAGTTAGTGATGCTGAAGACAAATATTTTACTTTGCCCACTGAGTTTTTATTTTCTCTCTGTTCTTTCAAACCCTTCCCAGATCTCATCTCAGCTAAGAAATACTTGCTCTAGTCAGTCATGTGAAGGGTGTGTGAGTCAACTTGAAACCAGACTGCAACTTCTTGCTCCCAGTGGTCACAATGAAAACATAACTCAGATTTCTCCAGGCCTTTTCCTCCACTAGAGGTATTTTCCCTCTCCTCTCCATTTTATTCCCTCTAGGAACTTTTAGCTAACAAAGCAGTTTCAGGTATAAAATCTCAAAGTTAAATGTTTTCTTTTTTATTGATATAAGTGACATGTAACATTGAATAAGTTTGAGGTGTACAATGTGTTGGTTTGATACATTTATATATTGCAATCTGATTTTTGCATAAATTTTTTTCTATAGAAAATACACGTATATACTATAACATTCAAAAGATACGAAATGATAAGTTGCAAAAATGGTCTCTGTTCCTCACTTTTCTCTCAGCCATCCAGGTCTTTGCAAAGACAATATTGTTATTAGGTACTTGTATATTTCTAGATATTTCAAGATTTTCCAAACAAAGACATATATATTAGTTGTGCCCTCTCGCCACCACATAAATATGAGCAGACCATGGTGAAGACTGCAAGTTGCCTGTCCCAGCAGTCATTCTCCCACTCTTCTTAAAACAGCATCCCAAACTCTTAGGGGCTGCTCATTGCTGTTTAGGTGCTGCCTGTGACTGGCCTTGGGCAATGTGTTTGGAGACACAAAGCAATCCACAATTTGTGCCTGCTTTTGCTTGGCCTGGGTGTGTGGGGGAAGGACCAAGTTGTGCACCAAAGCTGGCTTTTACCAGCACCAAGACTGGGGGCAGGTCAGCAAAAAGTCTAAGGCACCCCAAGATCTGCCTCCACCTGCCAGCTGCCTGCTAGGTCAGTCACTGAAAGAGCCTCCGGTGGTACTCAAGTTACATGAGGTAGGTTCTCAGTGAGTCATCAGGTAGGGGCGAGTGGTGTTCGCCAGATCATAGTGCCAGTGCTGGGTCCGAGGCCACTCAGCCAATGTCCCAGGGTATACCAAATCCAGCTGCCACCCGCTGGGTGCTTGCACACCTTTGTGTGCGGCAGGATCTCAGGGAGTCATCAGAATGAGACCAGCAGTTTATATCAGGCCCAAGTAGACCAAGATTTGGTTGTGTGAAAGGAGGCCTCTGTATCCGCTGGGCGTGCAAGGGAAAAATGTCCCCCATCCTCGAGCCACACAACTCATTCTGTCCCACATTCTGCCAGGGGCCCAAGCTCAGCAGGGCAGGGCTGCTGGGAGTTAGGAGGGTGGGATCTCCCAAGAGGGGGAAGTGCCAGTGAGGCTTCGGGGAATGAGCCACACCACTCAGTCTGTCCCAGAATCTTCTCAGACCTCGGCAGGGTGGAGCCACCAAGAGTACGGAGGGTGGGGTTGCTGGGAGCCCAGTGAGTGGAGCTAGAGGCTCTCCTATGAAGGGGAGGTGCCAGTGAGCTTCATGAGAAATTACGGGGAACGGCTCCCACCCCAAACCACACAACTCAGTTACTGACACTGCCTGAATCTGCTTGGACATCTACACCTCGGCCCAGCAGCTGACTCCTCAGCTAGGTGCCTGCTCTGCAGGGTGGCGTGAGAGGGAGTACAGAGGGTGGGGCTATTGCATTTGCCAGGCTGATGCCCTATAGATGGGCATGTACCACCCAAGAAAGATGGTATCTGTGGTGGTATTCCTCAGCACAGGAATACTGGTGGCTGTCCCTTCAGCTCTCTCCCCAGAGCCTCTTCTCATGTGACTCTCTCCCTCCGCTAGAGCACAGGGTGAGTGGCTGTGAATGAGATTTTGTGTATTGGCACTTTAAGAAGGTGCCTGTGTCTCCAGCAGACTCCTGTCTCTCCCTGGTGGACAGAATACTTGCTGATTTTCACAGCCAGATGTTATGTGGGTTCTTCTTCCAGGCTCTGGTGCTCTGAGCCGGGGAGCCCTGTCTGGGGCTGAAACTCCACACTCTTCAGGGGGAGTCTTTGCAGCTAACATATTCCTCAGGAACCTCAGCTGCCACCGGTGGGAGCAGGGCCATTCCTTTTCACCTCTTGTCCTTGTCTCAATGTGGCTTCTATAAACCCTTGGTTATAAGACTTCTCTTCAGCTGGTCTCAGTTGCGTATTCAGGTAGATTGCTCTATATTTTAACTGTAATTCCAGTTTGGTCCTGGGGGGGGGTGAGTGTAACATCTATCTACTTGGCAGCCATCTTCTAGTATCCTCCCACTCAGCCTTTTAAAAAATAATAATAATTTCTTGATTTTGAGAGGGAAACATCCACTTGCTGTCACACTTATTTATGTATTCATTGGTTGATTCTTGTATGTACCCTGACTGGGGATCAAACCTGCAACCTTGACATCTCGGGAGGATGCTCTAACCAATGAGCTACCCTGCCAGGGCTCTCCCACACAGCCTTTTAAACCACCTATGCACTATGGAACTTGGTCCTCAGAATCAGCAGGTGAACAATTGTCAGCTTCAGGTATGAAACCTCATTGTCCACTAGCAGGCTGCCGAGACTACCCTCTTTGTTCGTGGATTTCTTAGAGGGATTCAATTCTTTAAAAATCATTCAAGTCCATATACACTCAGAAAGGGAAAATTAAGCCTGGCAGCATATAAAAAGTATGGTATTGATAAAAAATGTTGTCCAACAAATAAACTTTTAAAACTCCAGTAGATGGCAGTGTTGGCTAACTTTTTCCTTAAAAAATAAAGTTCAAGATGCTAATTAAATTTTGTTGGGTAAGTTAAATATTTTTTTAATTTCTAAATATGACTTGAATGTGTTTTTAAATTATATATTGTGCTCTAAATGGTAAAAATAAGGAAAATCTTCAAGTGGTAACGTAAACAATAATAGAGTAATTGAGTGGTAATTAGCATTGAGTGCTAACAAGGGCTAAGGACTTTATTATGGACCTCTCAAAATTCATATGTCGAAGCCCTTACCCACACTCTGCCTTTGTATATAGGGTCTTCAGGAGATAATTAAGTTTAAGTAAGGTCACAAGGGTGGGGCCTAATCCACTGAGACTGGTGTCCCTATGAGAAGAGGAAGAGACCCCAGACACCTTTCTCTCTGTGGACACAAAGAGGAGAGGTCACGCGAGGACACAGCAAGAAGGCAGAAGTCTACAAGCTGGGAAGAGAGTCCTCACCAGACAACAATCATGATGACATCTTGACCTTGGACTTCTAGCTTCCAGAAATGTGAGAAAATAAGTTCATGTTATTAAGCCACCCGGTCTGTGGTATTCTGTATGGCAGCCTGAGGCACTAACACAGACTTCCCTAACATTATATCCTTAAGTTCTCACCGCCCTGAGGTAGGAATTACTATATCTGTTGTACTGAGAACACTGAGGGAAAGGAATAAATTAACAGTATCCAGTCTAAAACAATTCACTGTAGGGTTCCCTGATTGTAATGTCCCTGGCTGGTTCCACCACAGACAATGACCTCTATGTGGCCGCAGCCAAGGGTCTACTTTCTGTCTTCATTGTGCTCAACCTATCGGCACCATTTTACACAGGTTTTCACTCCCTCTTCTGGAAATTTGGCTTCCACAGCCCATGCTCGCTGCTGTTCTTCTTACTTCTTTGGTCATTCTTCTCAGGTGGGCTTTGTTGGTGTCCCTGCATGTCCTTGATTCTAAACCTGGCCTGGGCTTCTTGTTTATCTGCAGGCATTCCCTGGTGATCTGAACCAGTCTCACGGTAATTGCTACAGCCTCCAAACTGGTTTTCCTGCTTCCATACTTGTCCCCCTACAGCGACAGCAGCCTAGGTGTCCCTGTTAAAGTCATGTTAGATCATGTCATTTTTTGGCTCAAATCCCTGCAAAGGCTCTCCTCTGTCTCAGAACAAAAGGAAATGGCTCTCAAGGACTTGCACCGTGAGCATCTCTAGCCCCCAGGCCCCTGTTATTTCTAAATTTCTCTCTGGCCTGATCTGTTACTACTCTCCTTTGCTCACTCACTCCCACCACCTAAACCAGTCATGTTTGTTCCTCAAGGCCTTTGCACTTGCTGGTTTCTCTGCCTGGAATATTTCCCTGGTGATGCAGAAGGCATCATGTCCTTGGGGGCATGACTGTCTAAATTGCAAATCACACACTCCCAGTACTTCTTACTTCTTTCTTCATTTATGTTGCCCTTTCCCTCATCTTAGTTATCTAACATACTAAATATTTTACTTACCTTGTTTATTGCCTGCTTCCTCCCCTCTAGAATATAAACACCACAGGGGCAGGGATGGTTGTCCTTTTTTTTTTTTTTCACTGTTCTAGCCCCAAAATCTAGAGCAGTGCATGGCACATGGAAGATAGTCAATAACTGAAAGAACCTAGAGATAATAGTTAAGAATAAGAAGGGCTGTCCCCCAGCTGGTTTGGCTCAGTGGATAGAGCATCAGCCTGCAGACTGAAGAGTCCCAGGTTTGATTCCGGTCAAGGGCACGTGCCTGAGTTGCAGGCTTGATCCCCAGTGGGGGCACGCAGGAGGCAGCCAATCAATTATTCTCTCTCATCATTGATGTGTCTCTTTCTCTCTCCCTCTCCCTTCCTCTTTGAAATCAATAAAAATATTTTTTACAAAAAGAATAAGAAGGGTAATTGTGCAAAGAAGAATTCCCAACAGCTCTCTACATCTCACACAGAGAAAACAAAACAAAACGAAATTACATATAAACCACTATATGAAAGATTAGATAGAATAAAAAAATTTATCAGACATTGAGGATTCTTAAGTATTGCAATAAGCTATAAAGGAAAACTACCAAATCCCTGGACACATTGGAAAATAGGACAGTTTCTAAATATGTTGGTGCTATTTACCTTCAGTGTGTGTGAAAACAAAGGGATTGGATGGCTTCAAGTGGCCTTCCAGGCCCCAGAATCTACAGCTGAAATAAATGTCTTCTTTATCTAACTTTTGTGCATTTAAATATCCAAATGCAGCATTGTTCCGTGCTTAGAGGATTTTGTAGACAACAAAGAGCATTGTAAGACTAATCCTGTTGTTTGTATTTTTTTTTAAAAAAAACAGCAGACTTGCCTATAAAAATTATTGTATATAATCCATTCATAGGCTTGTCTGAATCCCTTCCCTTCAGGAAATGTCACAATTTTTATGATATCCCTGAATATTATTAACACGTGTTTATAAAGCTCTCTTCAAAGAGGTCAATAATGTGATTTAGTAGCATGTTATTTCCACATCAGGCAGAACTTATCTGAATTTTGTAAGTTAGGGTACAGAGCGAAATACAAATATGTGAAAATGCTTTGCCTAATAACAATAAATCTAAAATTAGGATTGATTCTCATATGTACCAAATATTTTACTTAAGTTCCATCTGAAGGTGACAAAATACATTAGACGGTGTCTCCTAGTCTTGTGACTTGTGGTTTTTTAGTTGTATGTTTCATTTCTAGAATCATTTTCTGAAAACAATGTTGTTTCAGAACTCAGCTGACAGATGTATGACTCTGACTCAAGGGGCTTTTAGAGCTGGAAGGGGCCTCAGAGACCGCGGGGAAATGCGCCCGGGAGACATGAAGCAACTTGCCCAGCGGCATACAGTAGCTTATGGCCAGGCTGACACTAGAATCCGGTTCCTCCGATTCCAGCCGGTCTCTTTCCTTTTTCCCATGCTCAGAAAACCTGTGGATCTTCCAAAACACTGTGAATTGAGCACTGCCCTACCTGGGATAGCGGCAGTTTTCAGAAGGGTATGTATTGTATTAGAGCAGATCCTATGGCTTCAGGAGAGGATGGGAACAGCCTGTGTGTGGGGACTGGCGTTTGGGAATCACCGTGGCAGTGATAAAACCCTGGTAATGAAGAGTGGACTGCCGTTCTCCCTGGCTCCAAACTGAACTGCAGTTCTGTCGCTCTGCACCTGGCTCTGAGGACGCATATCTCATCTGTGGCTGCCAGCAGGTCGCTCTAATTATAGTTGGTAATAATGCCTATGCATTTCATTGGTCTCTTGTCCAGAGAAAGAAGTTGAATAACAGAATCCTTATTTAAATAAGGACACATAAATATTTTACACCATAAGCCTGTTTTCTATATTCAATTACATAGTAGGCCATCTGGTAATTGAGAAAATGGTTTGAAAACCCACCCAAATTAATCTGAAATGTTGTATTTCCTGCCTTTGGGGCTTTGAATTTTTAAATTTTATGATGTTGTAATAGACGGTGATCAAGCTAAAAGTAATACCTCTCCTATACCTTTGCACACGTTTTAGGGTACACATGCATACAACTCACATAACAAGATGCATGTACTAGCACACAGACATACTTATTACATACAAGAACGCCAGACTAGAATCCAGTTCCTCCAAGCAACAGATAGTGCATTCACTTATCAAGCATAGTATGCTAGCATATAAAAGTTCTAACACTAAGACATGCTATCCATAGTTGGGTGCATAAATCTGAGTATGACTTAGAATCCTGCGCATTAGGTGCACAACTCTTGTGTTAATGTTTTACGTGTGCAACAAATAAGACACAAAGGAAAAGAGTTAAAGGGTTTCACAGTACATCAAGTGATGAAGTGTACATTAATGATGAAAATGGTAACAAAAGCTAAAAGTAAAAAGGAGGACCTCAAAAACACTTCTTTAAAAAATAATATTTTTAATATGTGTTTTTATTTATTTTAGAGAGGGAGGAAGGAAGACAGAGAGAGACATCCATCAGCTGCCTCCTGCGCGCCCCCTACTGGGGATTGAGGCTGCACCCTGGGCATGTGCTCTGACCAGTGACCTTTTGGTGCTTGGGAGGATGCTCAACCAACTGAGCCACACCAGCCAGGGCAAAAGAATAATATATTTTGAGCCCAGGGGACATTTTAGTCACAATCTTCACAGCTAAACAACTGTTAAGAAACAATCAAAAACCTTATCTGATGGTAAAATTTTAATGATTTACATATTCAAGGCAAGCGGCAATAAAGTTTATATCACTAATAATGACGCAAAAGATAGTGGTAGTAAAAAATAACAATTGTACATATTATGACAGTTTAGGGATTAAATTAATATGAATTATAAGGTTTTCTTTGTAGGTTTAATCTTATCCAGGTCAAATAAGAAATTTTCCACTTGTAGTTATCTCTGCTCCAGTCCTTGTTTCATATTTGCAAATAAACGAGTTGCTTTACTTTGTAAGACAGAAATGACAAAATATTATGGAGTTATATCTTCACACATTTTACTATGTAAATACGTACACATCCATACAAAATCCTACTTATAAAACGGTTCTAGAGAATACTAGCAAACCCCATGGGATTCCAGCATTCCTATGAACGTAGTTTGAGGAACCCAATGTAAAATGTGTGCATTTTTGGAATTATCAATGTATCGGTTTACAGTGGTCGGCAAACTGCGGCTCGGCAAACCGCGGCTCGCGAGCCACATGCGGCTCTTTGGCCCCTTGAGTGTGGCTCTTCCACAAAATACCGGCTCTGGGCGCGCACGTACAGTGCGATTGAAACTTCGTGGCCCATGCGCAGAAGTCGGTATTTTGTGGAAGAGCCACACTCAAGGGGCCAAAGAGCCGCATGTGGCTCGCGAGCCGCGGTTTGCCGACCACGGGGTTAGGATGATTTTGGTTCCAACTAAGTTAAATGTCTTTTATTCACATATTAAGTCCTGAGGTAGAACAGCCACAGGGTCAGTTAATTCAGCAGCTTAACAAGACCATCAAAGACTGAGAATTCTTTCCTTCTTTCCATTCTGCTATATCTTGCATGTGGGGGCTTCCTTCACGGTCAGAATGTGGCTGCAGTAGTTCCAGACATCACTTCCCTTATATCTCCACAGAGTAACAACCAAAACCTAGAAGAGAAAATAAAGACACAGCCCCATCTTCTGTTCCTTCCTAAGAGTGAGAACAACCATCTCAGATACCCCAACTCCAACCCGATTTCCCTTTGTAAGGCTGAAAACTGCATCCTGTGCTCATTCCCAAACCAGTCACCAGAGAGGGGAGTGGAATGATCATCGTTGGCTTAGGAACGTGTTTCTCAGCCCAAGCTGCACACTGACAACACTTGGAAAGTTTTCAAAAACTGTCAAACTCTAGACTAATTAACCACGTTCTCTGGAGGTGGGCCTGGGTATCAGTATTTTTACAGAGTTCCCAGAAGATTCTGATAAACCGTGAGGGGTACTGATATCTGTTAGAATGGCTGTTATCAAAAAGACAAGATAACAAGTGATGGCGAGAATGCAGAGAAAAGGGAACCCTTCTGCACTATTGGTGGAAATAAAATTTGTAATTGGTGCAGCCATGATGGAAAGCAATACGGAGGTCCTCAAAGAATTAAAAATAGAACTACCATATGCAATTCCATTATTAGGTATTTATCCAAAGAGGGGAAAAACTAACTCGAAAGCTATATGCACCCCCATGTTCAGTACAGAGTTATTTACAATAGCCAAGATATGGAAACAATCTAAATGTTCATAGATTAATGAATGGATAAAGAAAATGTGATATATAACTGTATATACACATATAAACAAATACACACAATGGAATATTGTTCATCCATAAAAAAGAAGGAAATCTTGCTGTTTGTGACAAGTGGATGACCATTGAGGGCATTATGCTAAGCCAGACAGAGAGAGACGTACTGTACGATCTCACTTATCTGCAGAATCTGAAAAAAAACAAAAACAGAAACCAAGCTTATAGATACAGACAACAGATTGGTGCTTGCCAGAAGCAGGGAGTGGGGGAGGGGTGGACAAAATGGGTGAAAGGGGGTCAAAAGGTACAAAACTTCAGATATAAAATAAGTCTTGGGGATGCAATGTACAGCATGGTGACTAAAGTTAATAATACTGGACTGTATATTTGAAAGTTGCTAAGAGAGTAGATCGTAGAAGTTCTCATCACAAGAAAAAAATTTTGTGCTGACGGATTGTGGTGATCATTTTGCAATATACAGAGTTTGGCAAAAGTAGGTTTATAGTTGTTCATATGGAAAATAATACAATAATTAATAAATAATAATACAAGAGTAACTGTTTTGTGTACTCACAACTGTAAACCTACTGTATACAAATATTCAATTATTATGTTGTATATCTGAAACTAATTTAATGTTATATGTTAGTTATACCTCCATAATTTAAAAAGCAATAATAACAATAAAACAAAAACTTTTGAATTAAAAAAAAATGAGGGGTGAGAACCTATCTAATTCTTAGATGAGTTGAGATTGATCCCCTTGGGTAAGAGAGGGACCCAGCCTTTCCTGAAACATATGGTTGCCTGATAACTGAACAAAATTGGGGTTTTCATATCAAGATAGTAGGGAGAGAATGGCATTGTCAGATCCATTATGACATTACAGAGAAGACTTAAGAGCTAGTTGGAGCTGTAAAAGCACTGTTGTGGATATATACTATACACACTGAAGATGATTTTCATTTTTGAAGTCACAATCTCCTACATATCATTGGTCATTAATGAAAATTAATTCCTTCTTTCTCCTTAGGCTCAGAGCTACTTAGACTTTGAGAAGCAGGTTTGTCAACATGACAGAGGACCAAGGTAATGGATTCCAATGACGAAACAGGAAATTCATTCATGAGCTTTTGGCATGCCTCCAAATTTACTTAGCCGACAATGGGATACCTAGATTTTCCTACTTCTGCTTTATTATCCTCAATGAGAATGACCAAATATTAATTAGATGGAAACAAATATTAGATGGGATTTAAAAAAAAAAATCTGGCTCGCCCTAGCCGGTTTGGCTCAATGGATAGAGCATTGGCCTGAGAACTGAAGGATCCCAGGTTTGATTCTGGTCAAGGGCACATGCTAGGGCTGCAGGTTCGATTCCCAGTAGAGGGCATGCAGGAGGCAGCCAAATGATTCTCTCTCATCATTGATGTTTCTGTCTCTCTCTCCCTCTCCCTTCCTCTCTGAAATCAATAAAAATATATTTTAAAGAAATCTGGCTCTCCCATTCTCCCCATCCCACCAACCTGCCACCCATTTTAATATTGGAAGAGACAGAGGCACAGAGAAGTTATGTGATTACCAGAGATTATATCAGGAATCTGTGGCAAAAGTAGACCTTTTCTCCACCTTTCTCTCACCTTGTCTTTGGTGCTCTTACAATAATAATTAGAGGTTTTCTCTGATTGTAGTTCTATGTATCTCAACTGTGAATGCTGTAGAAGGGGTGCTAAATAAACAATTTCAATTTAACACTCAGTTTCCTAAAGGGACACGTGGGGGCAGCAAAAGTTTAAGAAAAAAATTCCAGTTCTAACTTGTACAGGCTATATACAGGGGTAGGCAAAAGTAGGTTTACAGTTGTGAGTACTTGAAAGAGTTTATTCTCGTGTTATTTGTTCATTATTGCAGATCTACTTTCTTAATTACTATAAACCTATTTTTGCCCACCCCTCTATATACATTAGGAAATGTTTGAAAAAGGGATATTTGGGGGGAGGGGTGGTTTGTTTATTTGATAGTACTGAGTTTGCTTATGACCCATATGCATCAACAAGGTACTGGGTATTTCAAAGAAAGTGGTAGTCAGCATGACTTAATTATGCTTCCCAATGTGTCACTGCTAAGAGATTATCAGACACATTCATTATAAATAGGAAGTGTGTCTTCAGAATGTTTGTTAATACTGAGCCACACCTTCCTTGTAGAAGTTAATGAGATTTTGTGTCACATGGACTGGAATAAGTAAAGGCAGCTTATTGATGAAAAAATGCCCTTAGCTGTTATTATAACCCATTTTCATTATTATGATTACTGATGAATAAAACAGTCTCCTTTGGTAGTTACTTCATTTTTTTATTTCCTCATTCTTTGATGTTTTCTTTCTTACTGTCAGTTGATTCATATCCTTCTCTAATAACTCCAAATAGTGATTCCTGAAGGATCATTCCTGCTTTCCTTCTATCAAATTGTTACTAAACATGGAATTCTTGCACTGGAATTCTGTGCTATAAAATATTAGGCATATGTCCAGGCAGTGTTCAAGACACATGAAAGAGACAGGTAACAGGCATATTCAGACAGGAAGCTTACATTTTCTTATAGTTTTCAGTGGAGTCTGAACTCAGTCAGGGAAACGGTCACCAATGAAACATCAACATTAAACCCAAGAGACATTTCTCGAGCATCATCCAGAACCCAGGCTTTGAAGGTCATTTCTATCAACACTGCACATTTCCTATCTGCAATTAACAGTGGATACCCAGGTCATCTTCAATTCCAACCCCTTTAAGGCAGATGGATGCTTTAGGTCAGTGGTCGGCAAACTCATTAGTCAACAGAGCCAAATATCAACAGTACAATGATTGAAATTTCTTTTGAGAGCCAAATTTTTAAAACGTAAACTATATAGGTAGGTACATTGTTATTAACTTAATTAGGGTACTCCTAAGGCTTAGGAAGAGCCACACTCAAGGGGCCAAAGAGCCGCATGTGGCTCTCGAGCCGCAGTTTGCCGACCACGGCTTTAGGCTTACATTCAGTCAAAAGGTATTTTAATTGGGCTTTTAATCCTGAGCACAATCCAGGACACAGTACCTAGTATTGTGGACAAATTGCATGGAACTGGTGTGGTGAGGGAAGTACCACCACCCTGGACACCTAGTTTTGACCCCTTTGACCACCAACAAGCTGAGGATTGCCAGTCTCAATATAGGCCTGTGGTGGGCATTATGATGAGAGTGTTAAGGCTCTAAAATTCTGTGCTTCTCATAATTTCTTCTTCAGGATAAAACTGTGGAAAACACTGAATTCCCTCGCTTTGAGAGGTTAGAGCCAGGCTGCTGTTGGACATAACAAGTCATATTTTTCCTATCTAGTCTTGGCACTGGGACACAGGAAAAGGGCCAAGGCCAAGGAAATTGTGTTGTTTGGAAAAGTTTTGGTTGTTAGCTTCTCTTTCTGGTAGTAAAAGAAAAGAAAAAAAGAGTTTTAAAATCTTGTCAATATTCAGGGGGTGGGGAGCAGGTTGTATTAATATTTGAATATGATAAGAATATGTAAACTGGGTATGTATTTTTCATGTTTTACTTAACCAGAACTTTATATAATGGTTGCTTAAGTGCTCAGAAAAATGCAAAGAGAAAATATGTATTTAAGCAGTTTTTAGGTATGTTTCCTCTATTCAGTACACTTGAGAGGTTCACTCAAACTATAGTTTAAAAATTTAAAAATTGTAAGTTAAATGGAAATTGAAAGTAGTCAAATGCTATTGTCTCATTATTTATTCAACTAAGTGTCTTAGCTGACTTTGTCTCTAAAAGTTCCTGAGACAAATGAAAGCCAGTTTTTCAGAAGTAGAAATAAAATATTTAAACTGAAGACCACAGTTAACTTAGTATCCTGTAACTTTGGTGTTTTGAGTAGTAATTCTCCAAAGAGGAGAGTCAAGTAAAAAAGGGAACTGTGTGTATAAATTGTCAAGTTCTGGTGTTTGTTTTTAATCACCTCCCAAGAAAAAACTTCCTTTTCATTCTTCTCAGCACCACACTTCAAAGGAAAATTGTGTAATGCTTATGTCCACAACATTAGGGCTAAAATTTTCTAATTAGAAAGGCTGTACAATTTACATTGTAATATTCAGCATGAATACATTTTGAGTTTGGAAACAGATGAAGTGACATGTGCCATGTCAATTTTTTTAAAACCTCATGTACTTGATGTAACCTTGTTAAATTGTCGACTTAAATTTTGAATGCAACTTGTTATGTTGAAATAAATACAGAAACACACAATGCCCTTTGAATAATACCTCCCCGAGGTCCCAGAGCCATGTTAAGTATTGTTTTATGGGGGGGGGGGGTAGGTTAATGACTTAAAAAATAAAAACTCTCTAGACTTGAGAAACATGATTCACGCATTTTTTATTTTTGAATATGTACTGGGAAATCCAGAGGTAGCTGGCCTGTCATTTTGAGGTCTTTGATCAAATAATCTTGCACAGCCCCACAATATGCACGTGTGACTTAACCTGAACTTTATATCATGGTTGCTTAAGTGCTCAAAAAAATGCAAAGAGAAAACATGTATTTAAGCGGTTTTTAAAATATGTATTGAACCAGAGCCCCCTCAGTGTAGAGCGAGCCTTTCAGCATCACGTGCAAACGCAGTAAGGCTACGTTATTAAGAAAGTATAAGGTATTAAAACATGGACGTCCCACGGGTTTTAAAGGCAACCGGGGGTTGCCCTGCGGTCGCGTGGGAAGCAGGGGAACCCGGAGTCGGAGGGTCCGGAGGAGCATCCTCTGGAGCGTCCGTGGGGGAGGCAGGAAGGGCAAAGGAGCGAGCTCCACGTTTAGAATAGGGCCTCCCCTCCGATTTCTAAATCAAAGCGCCTGCTCCTCGAGAAAGCCTCGGAGCACGCGCCCCAGCCCGTCCCCGCGCTACCGACCCAGACAAACCGAAAGTAAACGGAGCCGGTGGGAGTCGATCCACGACCCCCGGGCCGCGGGAAACGGGGCGACATTCCAGGGCCTGCGCAGAGGGCACCGGGGCCCAGCCGCCGCCACCGCTCGGGCTCTGCAGAACAGCGAGTTGTGAGGCTTCCCTTCCAGACTTTCTGGAGACTTGCCTCCCTTTCGGAGACGCTCTGTCTCCGCCGGCCT
>NW_005370512.1:193783-195171 GCF_000412655.1 Myotis brandtii
AGTTCTATCTGGCCGCAAGTGGTTCTAAACCTGTATCCCGTGAAAACTCCACCGCCACAGAGAGGAGGGCAAGCGCTGAGTGTGTGGGCTCTGGCTTAGCAGTGACGTTGAACTTGTTCTTAAGTTGGTTGATTCTAATGCAGGGCACTTGCTGGAGAGATTTACACCTCTCCATACCCAGGACCGAGGCACGCTCTGTTTTCCCAAAAGATGCGCGGGTAAAGCTGAGGTCTCACGCTTTTCACGCGGCTAAAGGTGAAGAACAGCTGCAGATTAGAAAGCCAACCCCCAAACTCTACCTCAGATAGAGGCTCGCATTTCCCCAGGTCTGTGGTGCTCAAATTTGAGCTTGCACTCACCTCCCTGGGAGGGCTGATTAAAATAATGATCTCTGGGCCCCACCCTCGGAGTTTTCTGGAGTGCTGGTGTGGGCCGTGAGAATTTGCATTTCTAATAAATGCCCAGGTGATGTTGATCTTGTTGGTCCCTGGACCACACTTTGAGAACCACTGCCCGAAGCCATTGGTTCTCAAATCTGGCTGCACAGTGCACTTACCTGGGATACTTAAAAAAAAAAAAAGTTATGTTTGGGTCCACTTGGCCATTAGCATTTTAAAACTCTTTAGGTGATTCTTAAATACAGCAATGTTTGAATGTCACTGCCCCAAGTCATCATTGCCCCAAGACAACTTTTGTAAGAGGAGGGGGGACCAGGATCTTTCCCATCCTGCTCTTGGCTATTCTGACAGCTTTGGATCTAGCTCCCGTTTTTGTAAAAGAAAGACCCTCACTTTACATATGTTTTGCACAGTGACACAGACAGGAGTTGGACTCTCTGCTTTCATCAACTATACAGGAATTATAAAGGATGAAACAATTCCCCCAAGGCCTTAAAAACACAAATGATGATGTAATATTAATAATTCTGCTTCCCATGTATGGACGCCTCTTCAAACATCCCAGCTCAGTAGATCAATTAGGAACCAAAGTAATCGCTCAGGGTTAGTGATTGCAGCTTATTCATGCCGGAGTTATGGAGACCGAGAGTCCTAAATCCAGGCTGGATGGCAGGCACTTGCATCCAAACTTGCCAAGCACATTAATGTGGACTTCAGGGGAAATCTTGCCCTTGGCTAGAAGAGTGGGGCAGGGGAAACAGTATTGGATGTCCAGGATGGCTCTTGCATAAACCCAAACTCTGGTTCTATGAGGTGGTGAATTGCTGATACCAAGACTAGAAAGGTCTTTACAGCAGATGTCTGAGGGGAAATGGTGGGAGGAGAAAGGGATGAGGATGGGAAAGGTCTCTTCCTTCTTCCCCTGGACAATGAGGGACAGAGCCATCTGCACCCAAAGGAACTCCCAGAAGTCCCGTGTCGTTGTCGGTC
>NW_005370512.1:195201-196028 GCF_000412655.1 Myotis brandtii
GGCTTTGGCTGCCTTAAGGGTTTAGAACCTCACTCTAGACAAGCCAGGACGGGGATGGAGATAACCCAAAGGGACTGGGTCCCCACGGAGACTGCTTATAATTTCCAAGGACTTCTGCCTTTCCCTCATTTCCTGGCCCACCTGTTTACTCCCCTCTTCCCCAAGAACAATTGCGTGGGGAATACATGGGGATTAAGGGGAGCAAAACCCTCCCCTACTGGTTAGGAACTCCTGAGACTGTCCTTTGGGCCCTGCAGTGCTCTGGCAGGTTCAAAAGGAAACTGTTTCCAAGACCTCATTCCTCGCCCCCTTCTGCCCATTTATTGGGGGGAGGGGGAGAGGAGCGTCTTTGAAAACACTAGAAAAGAAATATTGCAGTGGGAGCTGAAGATGGGTGGATCTCATAGAGCCAAGAGAGCAATTCCGCGTTCTGTCCCGCGCAGTTCCAGGCTGGGCTCCCGGGTCACACCCCCGCGCCAGCTCTGGGGCTGTCCCCTGCCCTTCCCGGGCCTGGAGGGACGCGCGGCGTGTTCAAGCCACTTACTCTGGAAAGTAGTTGGGAGAGTTCCCCTTTCCTCTCCTGCCACTCCTCCCCCAACTCCTCGCGGTTCTTCGCTAGGGTTTCCCTCCGGGCAGATTACTTTATGACAGGGTGTGATAAGTGGTGATTTTGTTCCTCTTTTGATGGCAGGATTGCTTTGTAAACAGAAGCGCAAACTCGTTCCGATAGTGGTTCCGCACCAGTGCACGGCCGACCGCCCGCCCTGGCACAGCGGGCGGCTGAGGCTGTGGCTGCACCTGTCGCCTGGGGCTGGGAAGGACCCAGG
>NW_005370512.1:197337-201352 GCF_000412655.1 Myotis brandtii
GGGCTGCCCGTGGAGGGGTCGCCCGGAGCGAGCGGGATCATGGTTCTCCGGCCTCCAGGGCATCTCTAGGTTTTCGACCCTTGGTCCTCCCGGCCTCCTCGGGCCTTCTGTCCTCTGTGATCCAGAACTCCCAGTTTGAAAGAACATGCCTGGGAGGCACTAGTGAACACACACGTCAGGGTCTTGGGGCCTCCCTTCTGCACTCTCCTTGGGCCCCCTTGGTTCAAGGTTTGGCTTCTTTCTTCTGTGCTAACTGTAACCCTATTCCTTTGCCCTAATCCAATTGGAGTGTCATCAGGCTTTTGTGCTCCGGAGGAATCGCTCTCGGGGAGAGCTTCAGCTCCTGGTGTGGCAAGACATTGCTCAACTTCCCTCATCATTTCCCCTAAATGGTCCAACCTTCTCCCTTCCCTGCTCCCAGTGTGGGGGCCAGTTTACTGCTCTCAGGGGCCCAAGGAAGACCCAAAGTTGACTGAGGCTCTCTCAGGCCCAAGGGTGGGAAGATGTGCTTGAGCAGGGGAAGAGGCTGGGGCTCAGTGAGTGGTCACTCTATCTGTCCAGTCACCCCTGACTCCTTTAAGGGGAAAGTGAAGTCCAGGTCACCATGATAATGAACTTCCAAATTAACCCATTGCTCAGACTCTGGTCTAGACTTCCAAGTGCCTTAAGGAGCCTTGAAGGGGTCGCTAGGCAGTTGGCACTTGATGATGAATGAAAAGGTGGGGAAGAGTCCTGGAGGTTGTGGAGTGCAGTGGGTGCGGTTCAAGTACAGCTTTACCCTAAAGGAAAGATTGTTCCCAGTGCAACTTGGGAGCTGATGGAGCCAGGAGTGTGTGTGTGTGTGTGTGTGTGTGTGTGTTACTGTGACAGGAGCAGATGGATCCCGATATCCCTGGACACCAGGGGCTCAGAGAGTCTGAGCTCAGCACTACCAGAAGCTGGAAACTCTGCGCAATCTGACACCAAGTCATCCAGCTCCTAAGGAAGTTCAGGTCGCCTGCACTGAGGGTGCACAGAAAAGTTTACAGTAAGAGTCTCAGGACTTGTTAGCTGTGCAACCTGCTTTGTGTGTGTGTGTGTGGGGGGGGACCTCCTGTTGCTCTTCCTTTCGTAACCCAGCTTAAAAAAAAAAAAGCTGAAGTTTTCTCTGATTCAAAAGAGGCCAGATGTTGAAGTTCTGGAGACTGCTTGGGTGCTGAGGCAGGTCATCAAGTAGTCTTGGGTCTGCCTGGGAAGCCGGGTGCTAGCT
The DNA here is from genome assembly GCF_000412655.1 of Myotis brandtii. Lineage (NCBI taxonomy): Eukaryota > Metazoa > Chordata > Mammalia > Chiroptera > Vespertilionidae > Myotis > Myotis brandtii. The sequence goes on from NW_005370512.1 coordinate 198,587, forward strand.
AAAGTGGCCGACAGGTGCCTGGGCGCGGGATTAAGTTGGGAAGTGTCTCCTTCCCCTCTGCTCCCCCTTCCATGGCACCCCCCCACCAGGTGATAGAGTCAGACTGTAGGAAGGAAGGTGGGGAAAGGCCCTTAGGGGTGAAGTGGGGTTTGGAGAGCAAGGGGAGGGCACACACCTGTGAAGATGAGGGTCCTGAGGGGGCAATAGTGGGAGGTGCAGTTGACCCAAGGTCTGGTTTCGTGTGCCCAAGGAAGTAGCAGTGGCATTGACCTTGTCTGGACCTGAGCGGGTCTGGGTGAGGGTGGGGATGGGTGGAGTAGCCTGTCCTTGACCACACAGCAGCCGTTCTTGAGAGCACAAGGGGGTCCAGGTGCTGTGCTGAGCACTTTGTGCACATTCTCCTAGTGAATTCTCACCACAAATTACCCATTTTACAAATGAGTGAGTGAGGGTTCAGACAAGTTCAATACTTTGCCCTAGATCACTCAGACTGTAGCGTGACAGAGCTGAGTTCGAACCTCAGTGGTCCTATTTCAAAACTCAGTTCTAGCTCCCCACCGGTCTCAGAGTCTCGGAGTCCCTCCTCCGTTCTCTCCCACGCCCCCACCCCAACCAGGCCCTGCACTAGCACCTGAGCAGACACCAAGGGCCCTGAAGCTCAAGGCCTGGGCTGCTTCCTTCCAACTCTCCCTGTCCACTGCCATCCAACCTGAGCGGCGGCTTGGCTTCGCACTAAACTGCACTAGCAGCTTTGCCTCTTCTTTCCCCGCACTCCACGTCCTCCCCACTCCTTCTGAAAAGTACCAGAGTGGGAGATGGCACTCTAAACGCTCCACCCGGCCCTGGCACAACCCTCCGGTCTTTCCCAGGCTCAGCCTGACCCAGCCAGCTGGGTCCCAGGTCCCTTCAGCTTTTGTTCCACCAGTGGGTGGGAAAAGCCTGCAAACCGTGCTCATTTTTAAGAGAGCACAGCGCCTCCCGCCGGAATCTGGAAGAACAACAGGCGCATCCCCGGGAACAGTCTTGGACTTGGAAGCATTTGGATTTTACCAACCTATTTCGACCATCTGGGAAAAGCCGGGGAAGTGAAGTATAGACGCTTATGAGTTAAAAACGCTGTGATTTTAATTACTTAAAAATCTCGCAAACACACACACATATAAACAAACAAAGGCCAAACTTGTCGAGCAATGTCCTAAGGGAGGTTCAAGATAGTTTCAAATCAAGGAGAGAATCGGCAGCAGCAAGAAAGTCTCTCAGCCCAGAGATGATTAAAATGCCTCGGCGACTCGGCAAGTCCTCGGAGAGACACCGCCACACCACCCCTGGCATCGCCAAGAAGGTGCAAGACCACCTGGGTAGGCAGGAACGCAGGGTTGGAAAGAGAAGGTCTTGGGGTGGGGACAAACCTCCACTTCTCAGAGCGGAGCTGACATTTTACACACATTTGTCTGACGTGTCCGAGAAGATGATTCGACACCGGTTCTTTGTCCACCTCTCAGTCCCTGCGATGGCAGCCGGGAGGGTAACTGGGCCGCCCAGGCCCCATCCCCGGACAACTGGATCTCTTGGCTGTCGGCAGGTAGCTGCCACTGTTGGGCAGCGAGCGCAGCCTGAGGCTAAGCTCCTCGCCCTCACCTCCCTCCCAGCCAGGTGTGGTTCCTGCCGGGGAGGTGAGCTCCCGGGAGCCCCAAATCCTGTGGCTTCTTTTAAAGCTCCCTTCTAATTAGAAGCAGCGGTGAAATCACTTGAGCGATTTTATCTGTCATGGGAAAGCAAACCCCAGCCCAAACCTCAGTTGCCCATCCCAGAACCATCAACGCCCCCGTTCTTCTTCGGTTAAAAAGTTTTTAGTGGAAAAGATAAAGAGCTGGGAAGCAACAGAGGAGTGGGGGAGGGGCGGGAATCGTGACAGTAGGAAAAGAGGGTGAACCTTAAATAGAAGTATGCGTGGAAGAGTGTGCAATTCTGTGCGTGTGTCGGGCTCTCCGCGGTGGAAGGAGACCAAACCGAGAAGCCAGAAGTGAACCTCTTCACCTACTGAAAAAACACTTTGATCTGGAATCCGACGCTGAAGCAGCCCTGGGGGTTGCAGACTCGGATCCGCGAGGCCCGGGACTGCCTTGAATCTCGTGGGCCGGCGGGAAGGGCAGGAGGGGGATCTGTCCCCACCGCGGGCATCCAGGTGCGCGGGACCTATCCAGACTGGCCCTATTTTCGGGCCTTGCACTCCTCCTCCCACCCATCTCCGGGTGGAGACTCCGGGCAACAAAGTTTCGAGGGGGAGGAGAGCCATGGGAAGACTGTGTAGATGCCCCCAGTGCTTGAGTGTGAAAACAGCCTCTCACACTTGCAGCGCGCCTAGTGCACCCTGGCAGGCCGTCTGCCTCGGTTCCCAGGTCAGAGACTGACCGGGAAAGCGGGTTGGGGCTGTTGGGAAAAGCTGGAGTTGATGACGAGATTGCCGTGGCTATAAATCCATCACTTCCCAGTTCAGCTCCGCGAGGCGCAGGGACTGGGGCTGGCGGAGTGAATTCCTGGGCTAGCGCGCATGCGTCGGCAGGTAGCAACCCAGCTCTTTATGACCAGGTGAGATGTTGGTGAGCAGGTAAAAAAAGGAGGATTTGCCTAAGCGATTCCAGGGAGCGGGCCCAGTCGAGCCCTACAGCCCATGCCCGGCGGGGACCCGTCGCCAGGAGCGCCGAGACGCGATGTCCATACTTGCCAAAATGGGGGACTGGCAGGTACGGGGGTTTGCCGGGGCTG
>NW_005370512.1:201563-206349 GCF_000412655.1 Myotis brandtii
GGCACGCTCCCACGGTGGCCCCCGGGGGAGGGGTCACTTGTAGTTAATAATGCAGCCACTTCCCCACCCCCCTCAGTAGAAACGGGGCTGGATGACTAATTCAGGAGGAGGGAGGGTGCAGGGCGGGGGTTGTGGTGCGCCATGAGGAGGCTTCCCTGCTCGCTACGCCTTCGATCTTGTCCCAGACCCCAGGGCTGCGCGTGAAGAGGGGTCCTGGTGCACCTGTCTCTCCGTGTGTCTCCACGTTGTGGGGACCTAGGGGATGTAGAGAAGGGAAAGGGGTCCAGGTGGAAGAAGGGTCGCGGGGCGAGCGTGTTCTTTGGGGAAATACTTCAAAGAGTTTGCGCTAAGTTTAGCTTCTCACTCAGTCCGCTTCCTGAAGCCAGTTTTCGCTTCTTGGGCTCCTGATGGGGAGACTGGATGCGGGTGTGTGTGAATGGTGGGCGATGAGGCAGAAGATCTAAAATTTTCCGAAATCAACGCCTCCGGCGCCGCAAGGCCAGCTAGGCTCCGGGTCCTGCCCGCCCCGAGCCACGACCTGACCCGGCGTCCGGAGCATTCGTCCAGAGTTGTCCTGACTTCCAGGCGTGTTCCCTATGGGAACCAGGGCGGCTCTGGCCAGATTGGTGAGGGCAGCAGCCTCTCTCCTGTCTACGATTTCATAATGGGAACCCCAGGGCCCTTTTTTCTGCCCCTGCAAAGCCAGGCCTGGTTAGGGCGAGGCTCCATGTGTCTAAAAGTTTGCGGGTCCATTGGAACCAAACGCCCTGATCGTCCCAAAGAAAAGGCGAGGCCTACTCCTTGCGGGCCGAGTTCTTTCACTTGTTTCACATTTGGGCCAATAAAAGTTCAGAGAAGTCCTGTCTTCACTACATTCATTGGAGTTTGGGGAAAGGAAGTCATCTCTCAATACTAATTTATTTCCATACACTTTTTTTTTTAAATCAACCGTGAGCTCTCATACCTCTCCCCACCAGGTAAATCTCACTAAATAAAATGTCATCCCCAAAGTTAGACTAACTTTGTGGTTTAGAGATGCAAATCTCACACCAAATACAAATCCTGGGGTAGCACACCTTTCTTTCCCTTGTGCCTGTGGGCCTCAGGGCTCTGCTTCACTCTCTTCTCTGGGGGGTGAAGATTAGGGAAGTTCTTTGGCAGAGGTGTTTAGGTTTCCTCCTCAAGCCGGAAGAACTTTGTTGCAGAATTCTGAATTCCTCGGTGGCGAGAAGGCGCTGGGAGTGAAGGCTGGGCCTGGGTCTAGGCCTCCAGTAGGCCCAGCCGAGGTCCGGAAGCAGTAAGCTTACAGCCTGAAGGGGAAAGGAGCGAGCCCAGAGCCTGGCTCCTGAGGGCTCGCTGTTTGGCAAGCGGTGGGAAGCCTGGATCTTGAGTGCCGCACTGAGGATTTGGGGTCCGGAGGAGTGGGATGCTCTGGGGTTGTCCTGTTGGGCTGCTGGGTCCTACCGGGTAGTGACAACGGGAGAAAATAGAGTCATTCTGGTCTCTCGCTGTCTCTTTGTTTCTCTCCGTATCTCTGTCTCTCACACAGATACTTGCTCTTAGTTTCTCCACGGCCCCAAATCTGGCCTGGACCCCCTAACCCTAGGCCTGGCGCTGCCGTCCTGGGGTGCCGGCTAGGCGGGACCATTGACATGCAAACAAGCGACTTGTGGTGGTAATGGCGCGCACTCTCAGGCCCCTCCGCCGGCTCCAGGGGTGACGGGGTGCTTGCCCCGGCCTTTCTTTGGTGCCCAGAACTCTGGCGGAGGCGCTGAGCCCGCAGGCCCCAATCTGCACCTCAAAGGCGCCCTCGGCGGGAATACAACAACAGTTTAGCAGCTCTGGCTGGTGCGGAGCCGGAGGTCGGCGGGGTGCGGAGCAGCGAGAGGGGCTGGTTGAAAAGATGAAGGGCCTCTGCCTTCCCCAGGCCGCAAACTGAAAGAAAGAAAGCGAAACAAGAGTTTCTCTAAACACGCGGTAGCGCAGTGTAGGGGTGGAAAATCCATGCTCCCAGGCCCGGGGTTTGGCCTACAGATCACGCTCTGCGTCTGCTGCCCCGACTGGGAAGGTGTCAGTCCTGCCAGCGGCCCATCTCCCCACTTAAAGTGAACCCCGGGGCAGCCCCAGAGGGCGAGTGTGCCCGCAGGAGAGCTGACCCTTTCCTGAGTAAGGTGCCTGGGGAGCCCCAAGCTGGGCTCAGCCCAGAGACTATGCTGGTCTTCTGAGGGGAAAGGAAGGGCAGGGGAGCGCCCAGAGGTGGGGAGGGAGTCGCTCCGGGTCTAAATCTCCCCTCTAGCTCTAGTCTTCTTTCTAACTTTCTGGGGGCCTCTGGCCTACTCTGCCTGGTTTGGGAAATTTGCTGCGTCCCCGGAGGGAGAATTGCCCTTCCGCAAGGCTTGTGGGGAGGGGTCCCCTCTCCTCCGCCCTCTTCCACCTGTTAGAGAAAGCTCCGATTTTCAACAGCCTCTACCCTGCTTTGAGGACACTGTGGAAATCCGGGAGGCTTAGGGGTTGTCAAGAAACAGGGCCAGAGGGAATCTGAGGTCGCTAGTCGAGCAGCTCTGAAGTGAGACGTACTGTTGTTGGGAAGTTTTCGATATTCAAGTGGGAGAAAGACAGAAACTTTTTTTGTGGAGGGCTATTAACAAGCTCAGCCAGAGAAACGGACTACTCTGTCTTTTGAGTATCAGTCTTTGTTTTTTCTTTCCTCTTTAAAAATTTTGCTAAAACTGAAGAAAAAATACAGCCCTGGGGTGAGCAGGCCCCTGTGTAGAGGGGGAAAGCCTAGACCGGCCAACCTGGCCGAGGGAATGGCTGGCCGGTCTTCGGTTCCGGGGCAGCCGGGCACTGCGCCCCAGCAAGCCCGCCCGCGTGGGCAACTTCACCAAATCATGAAGGAACTCTCCCTGCTTTAATTAAAAAGGGGAATCTTGGGAAAACTGGAGCAGATGAGCACAGCGAAGAGTAGGTTCCCAGCGACTTATTTTGATGCATGCAAGTGCACACATGTCAGTATTCCGGCTCAACTCCAGAAGCGACTGGAGCCTCCCTAGGAGTTCCGTGTCCTTGTCCACAGCCCGCCCAGGAAACCCTCAGTCCAAACACCACGTTGAGTTATCACCCGGCCCTGGCTTCATACAAACGGGAGGAAAATCATTTAACTCCTGGAGCTGTCAAGTAACCTCTTCAGGGTACAATTTTTATTTTACACGCGGCAATTAAAGAATCGCAAACCCCAGCCGAGCGACGGAGGCCGTTTGGCAAAACCTCCAACCTGGGGGTGAAGCACAAAGCCAATAAAACTCCCAACGCTCTGCGGCCGAGGTGGTGGCTGCCCCGGCGGAGGCGATCTTTTCTTGGGCAAAAATCCTGGCGTGACTTCGCTGATCTTGGTGTGGTGGTTCTGTTTAATTGCGAAAAGGGTAATTTCTAATAAAATGGGAGGGGGCCGGAAGGACAGCGCCGTTATTAGCAGCAGAGGTGGGGGAGCGGCGCTGAGAGCCTGGCCCCTGCGCCGGGCTGCTCCCTCTAGGAGGGGACGGAGTGGGGGACTGGGGAGGCCTGGGGGTGGGGGGACGGGCAGGGGCGCGAGGCGGGGCTCGGGAGCTCTCCAGGGCTCACTGGCGGGGCGTGCGCTCCGGGAGCAAGTTGGCGGCTCCGAGAGGCCTTTATACCTGGTTCGGAGGCAGATAGTCGAGCTGGCGAGCAATTGGATTATTGTTGATATGCTAATGAGGCGATTAGGCTGTGGGTAAAGAGCTGGAAAAAGGAAAAGTTTCTACCATTAGAGGGAGATCTCCGAGCGCACACGGGAGCTCTTTCCCTTCTCGCCTCCTCCTCCTCACCCTCCTCCTCCTCGACCTCCTCCTCCCCCTTTCTGCCCTCCTCCTCCTCTTCTCCCTCCTCCTCCTCCTCCGCTCACCGTCACAGCCGGCACTTTGCGCTTACCCCGCGAGTAGCTGCACTTGGGTGCGAGGCAGAGAGGGGGCCAATCAGTTCACGCCGATCCATGAAAATGCTTTGGAAACTGACGGATAATATCAAGTACGAGGACTGCGAGGTAAGCGCGGCGCCGGCTCAGTTATCCTCGCGGCCTCAGGATCCCAGCTCTTCCCTCCGCACCTCCTCTCCTCGCAGCCCGCGGAGAAGTGCGGGTGGACAAACTTCGCCCCGCGCCGCGCCCGCCTCTCCGATTCGCCCAAGGATGCCGGGGAGAGGTCGGACAGCGAGCCAGCGGGCGCTCCCCTTCTCATGTCGCCCCTTCGAAGCCTGTGCCCCACTTTCCCCCCTTTTCTTAGCAACATTGCCTGTGCCCGAGACGAGGGAGAGGAGAGACCAGCATGGGTTTTGGAAGTAATTGCTGGCCATAGGGCACGCGCCCGTGCACTCCGCGTGCCTCTCTATAGTGAGGTTCTGGGAGCCCAAGTCACCAGGAAGAGAAAGGAAAGAGAAAATCCTTTACCTTCTTTAACTTCCTCTCTGGTCCTTAATGTTTGTTTGCTTGTTTATTTACTGGCTTATTTATTCCTCCCCAACCTTTTTTTTTTTTTTAAAAAAGGCTCATTTCTCTGTGGAGAGGGGGCCGCGCACTTCGCTGTAAGCTGGGCTGCATCTCCCTTTCAGCGGGTTCAGGGTGAGATCACTCCTCTCCCCAACCGCCGCGGGCCCGCTCCAGGTGCTCTAGCTGCTCAGGAAGTTCCGCGCCGCTTCTCTCTCTGAGCACTGGGTTGGCGCCTCCACGGGGTGGGGGTGGGGGGCGGCGCGGCTCGGAGTTTCCCGGCTCCCG
>NW_005370512.1:206649-207406 GCF_000412655.1 Myotis brandtii
AGGGGGCCGCGGCCGGAGATTACCTAAAGAAAGAGGTGGCAGTCCCGGCTCTGGCTCTTTCCCCCCTTTCCTTTCTTTCTCGTTGGCATCTGGAGCTGGGAGCGCCAGGCAGGGAGGTCTGCGCGGGCGCAGCGGCAGGGGGCCTGTCTGCCCCGAAATCCGAACCTGGTTTCTGTGAACGTGGTGCCGCCTGTCTCCCTTCCCCTCCTATTCGCAGACGATTTTAAATCTCGCTCCTTTCCCGGGCCCTTTCTCTCCGCTCTCCCCACCCCCCTGGGGCACGGGGTGACATCCCTCGGAGACGGGCGCTGCTCCGGGGCTCCTGTTGGGCGCGGAGCGGGGGGCAGACACCCCACATCAGACCAGCCGCTTTGTTTTCAGAGCAGGGGTGCCCTTGGCGAGCGAATCGGGGTGAAACTCAGTCCTTAAGTCTTAGGGGGATTGTCCCCGGCCGGGCTGTGGCCGGAGGCTCGGGCGCTCACTTTCTCCGAGGCCCAAGCCCAGCTCCCGGGACCCTGTGGGGGCGCGTGTGCATGTGTGAGTGAGGCGAAAAAGAGGGAAAAAATGATGAGAAACGAGACGGGGAAGAAAACAGTGAAGGCTGTTTCAACAACTTTGACCGCGGCGGGCGAGTGCCGGAGCAGGGATTTCGGGTTTCCGAGCCGGCTCGGGGCTGTCTAATTATGTCGGGGCTCTGCAGGGACACGCAGGAGGCGAGGTGCCGCTTGTTCTGACAACCCGGCGGGCAGGCTGGCAG
>NW_005370512.1:207762-208532 GCF_000412655.1 Myotis brandtii
CCTCCCTCCCTCTTTTCCTCCCTTCCTCCAGCCGGGCTCTCCCTCCTTTCCTCCCTCCCCTCTTCCCACTCCGGGCTCCTCTCCCTCGCCCACACTTTCTTTCTCACACACGCACGCAGACACATCCTCCCTCTCTGCACTCTCTCCCTCTGTCTCCCTCTCTCCCTCTTTCTCTTTCACTTTTGCATGCCCTGCAACCTTTTAAAATGTGGCCCCTTCCCTGTGATTCGCCAGACGCTGCGCCGCTGCCCCCCGCGCGCTCGCCCGCTCCCTCTCTCGCCCGCTTTTTGTCTCTCGCGCTCCCGCTCCCCGCCTCCGATTTGCTACACTGAGGCTCCCGTCAATGGACTGCATTGAGCGCCGGCTCCAGCGCGAGTTGCCTCTCCGCTTCACGCTCGATTTCCAGGCATTCTTCCCTTATTAAGTATTCGTGTAACATTAATAGTCATGAATATCTGCTATTAGGAGGCTCCAGGAACGCTGCCCAGCGCGGTTATTAGAAGCTCAAGCGGAGCCGCCACTAAGAAAAGAGGGGAGACACGGATTAAGGAACACGCGCGCACGCATACACACACAGACACACACTTTTTCTTTTGGGGGGGCTTTTCGTTTTCTAAGGAACTTTGAATCACAACCGATCACGGCAAGATAGAGACCGAGGGGTTCGACCTGCCGAAGGCGCCGCTCGAATCGGTGGTTCAAGTTCGGATGGACCAGAGCGGGGCTCCGGCGCTAGCGGGAGCGGCGGCGCGGTGACTGGAGTCGAGGGT
>NW_005370512.1:208651-215930 GCF_000412655.1 Myotis brandtii
ACCGCGGGCTGCGGGGCAGCCGGGCTCTCCAGGCTTCCTTGTTTTTTTCCACCCTGACTCGGTACCCCAGACTCTACGCAGATGTTAGTTCACAGTTTTTCAGCTATGGTGAGTCCCACCCCCACCCCCACCCCCGTTTCCTTCGGAATTCTAGGCTGGAAACCTGGTGCGGCGGAGCTGCGCGAGACCTCGGGTTTCGCCACCAGGTTTCCAGCGGGGCGCCCCTTTCATCTGCATTTCCCTCTTTGCTCTTTTCCATCCTCAACTCCCCCGTCCCTGTTCCACATCTCCCGGCGCGCAGACCTACCTCGCCGCTACTCCCCGAGGCGTGTTTCTCGCCATGTTCATCTTTATTTCCTTGCGTCTTCACTTGTTCCTGAGATGTGCTCAACGTTTGATGCTAAATCCGTTTGCACCCAAAAAAAACGTAGCCCCATGTGCCCCTTACCCTAGGGGCCCGGGGTGCACCTCCGAGGGTTCGCATTCCCCGGAATCAACTCTGTTCACTTGTTTTGCAAGCGAATTTCAATAGAGGAACAGAAAGTCAGGCGTTTCTTCTGCCTTTTGCGGCTGGGGGGGAAAGGGGTGGGTGCCCCCCGCCCCGGCGTGCCCCTCTCTCATTAAACCCAAGAGGGCTGCGTCTATTTTAAACCTGGACTAGACGTCCCCATCCATATGGTAAATCGACGCCGGGGAGAAAGGGGCTTTTAACTGAGGGAACGGAAAAGGCAGAGTCTCCCCCCCACCCCAACCTGCAGTTAAAACCTTCTTTGAGCCGGTCATTCAAACGTGCTTCGTTATAGCCCCACTACGAAATGTTTCTATTTAAATAGTCACGAAATGCTAATAGTCTTTGAACGGGTATGATTTTTCCCTCCAAATAAATGGAACGAGGTGAACAACGCAGTTCAAATGGTGTGTGTGTGTGTGTGTGTGTGTGTGTGTGTGTGTGTGTGTGTGTGGCGCTTCTGCTGTTTAATATTTAGTAGGAATTTTAATTTTGCTGAAGGGAGGTTTCTCGCCGCAGCTTATGGTGCTCCATTCTGGGAGGCCCTTTTCTATCCGGCCCGACCGTGGAAAGAAATAGCTGAGGAGAATCTCTTACGCCCCGAACTTGCCCGGTCTCATTCCCCGCGTTTTTGGAAGGGCCCGTTTCACCTCTGGGGTATTTTCCAAAAGGAGCACCTGGGAGCTCGCTTCTGCGGCCTGCCGCCGGGCAGGGGCGCTTTCCCACGCGGCCCTGCGGAGTGGGTTCAGCCTGGACAGCCGGAACCCGACGCCTGACTGCTTGTTCTTCGCTTTCCTCTCGCTCTCTTCCAGGACCGTCACGACGGCACCAGCAACGGGACGGCGCGGTTGCCCCAGCTGGGCACTGTAGGTCAATCTCCCTACACGAGCGCCCCGCCGCTGTCCCACACCCCCAATGCCGACTTCCAGCCCCCCTACTTCCCCCCGCCCTACCAGCCTATCTATTCCCAGTCGCAAGATCCTTACTCCCACGTCAACGACCCCTACAGCCTGAACCCCCTGCACGCCCAGCCGCAGCCGCAGCACCCGGGCTGGCCCGGCCAGAGGCAGAGCCAGGAGGCTGGGCTCCTGCACACGCACCGGGGGCTGCCCCACCAGCTGTCTGGCCTGGATCCTCGCAGGGACTACCGACGGCACGAGGACCTCCTGCACGGCCCGCACGGGCTGGGCTCCGGACTCGGAGACCTCCCGATCCACTCCTTACCTCACGCCATCGAGGACGTCCCGGTAAGAGGCCGCGCGGACGGCGCGAGAGGGAGTGCAGCCCGTCCCCCGTCCCAGAGAAGATGCCGGGGACGCACAGCCGGTGGGCCCGGGTTTTCTTCAGTGTGTTCACTTTTTCAAAATCTCATTTTATTTTTTTGGGCGGGCGCTTTCAGGACTCACATAGACAACCGAATTTAAAAAATTAAAAATAAGTTGAGTTCTGCCCCTAGAACAATGGTTCCTGGAAATCCTCCAGACAATGCCAGCATTACCATTTCCACCGACGCAAATAAATCAGATGAATGTCACAATATCCCCCCTCGCCAAGACAGTAAACTGTTTCGATTGGGAGAGGATCTAATTCCACCTCTGAGTCTGGCGCTGGGATTTCCCCCTGTCCTGAAAAAGATGTTAAAATTCAACCGAAAGAGCTCATTAAATGCTCTGGCAACTCAAAAGAAAGTGTAAAAGACATACTGAAAAATTAATTTTACCGGATTTCACAAGCATTAGTGATATCTGAAAGTTATGTGTATCCCCTACCCTGATTAAGGAAGAGTTAAGTAGCAAATCTGAGCAGAGGGACATTAGAATGCAGCCTTCTTCTTTTCCTAGGGGTGCTAAGTGCTGACCTCATAAATCATTAGCTGGGTTCCAAACGCCTATCAGAACCTGCTACACCCCATATTAAATGTTCTGAAACTATTGAGCAACATTACTTGTTTTAATTCAGTTATCAATAAATGTAGTTTAAAATGATCTCTTAATAAGCATGATATTAGCACATTTACTCTTTACAATGTAAACCAGCTATTGATAATTTGAAAATACTTTCTGAAATTAAATTTAAACCAGCATCTCTGCTTCAATTCTACATATTTATGGTTTCCTCACAACCTTCCTGAAATGGAATTAGAACAAGCCAATAATTTTATTAAAGCTGTAAAGGCTCTATTAATGCTGCTTTTCTTTGGAGAGGAAATGTATCTGGATGTGATTTTTGCTGAAATGCTATTTCAAATTACTGCATCAAATATTGCAGCAATATGTCCGTTGACAGTTTAATGATTACTGCATTAGATTGCAAAGAAAATGGTCAGATGAACTTACCTGCTTGCTTGGTGAATTTAAAACTGTAAGTTACATAGGAAAATAGAAAATTTATTACATCTCTCATTTAGCTCAGTTAATCACTGAAATTTGTTGGTTATGTTTAGCAGCCTTGCATGGAAAGCAGAAAAGTAGGAACTTGATCCAATGTGGGGTTTAGTAAGCATTGTGTGTGTGTGTGTGTGTGTGTGTGTGTGTGTGTGTGTGTGTGTTGTATGTGTTGTATGTGTATGTGTGTTCGAACATGTATTTAGAGGCTGATACTAAACTGTGCAGTTCTTGGGAAGGAAAATGAGAGGAGCAATAGTTGAGAAAAGCGCAATTAAAAAACAAACCTGGAAGTTGTGATCATTTTACTTCTTCCCAAAGATTCTCTGAATCCTTTTCCTAGCCTGGTCTTTGGAAATATTTGAATTGCAAAATAATGTTGCAAGTTTTTGAGACGACTGTGGATTAGAATTGCTCTACTTTGCAAAAATTCGAAAGTGGTTGGTGTGAATTCTTAACACCTGTATAGTCCCTCTTTGTGGTGAAATGGTCAGTAGGAGAAATTAACCTAAAGATCAAATGAAAACAAGGAAACCCAGTTGCTGCTCTCCCCCTCCCTTCCCCACCTTTTAAGAAAAAAATTCTTTCAAAGGAATTTGGGTCAGGAAAAGGGTTGTTTTCAATTTTCCCATTGCTGCAACAGTTAACCTTTAATAAGAATGACTGCTAAATATTTAAGAAAATCAAATCGATGGTGAAAATTATTTAATCATTAATATCTCAGTGGGGTTTTAAACTTAACAGTCTTCCCTGTATGGACAAGGTCTAGAAATAACACAAATAAAAGTATTATGCCACACTACATTTACTTTATGAGTTTAGGGTGCATGCATAAAGGGATCATATTTCCCCATATAGTTAAAACACAAGAACTGCAGCAGTACTCATTTCTGAACATTTCTCAATTTAATTATACTTAAATCCAGAAGCACTTTAGGCAAGTTACAAATGAGAGCATTGAGTATAATAAAACCTGTAATAAAGCAACTTAGTACCATCCACCCGGAATCATTGCGATCAGGCACAATTAACAGGAGCATAAATCCAAGACAGAATGGAAAATGTTTGAATCAGTATTATTGTTGGACAAAGACTAGAGAAGGAAGTAATAGTTTTTTAAATGGTAATGCCTGTGTTTGGTAACGATTGCGAAATCTTCTATCTCAGCAGCCCTGGTGCTAATTTGTAAACACAGCCAGACATTATATTGCCTGTCAGTTTCTGCATTAGAAAACATGATTTCATTTTACTTTCTAATCACGTTTCGACTCTGGCACACACATATACCCATCCATCCGCAAAAAAAGAAAACCCCACCCCAACAAATCTGCTGTTGGACAACAGAAACAACCTCAAACGTTTTTGTGTTTGTTTTTAAAAATCATTTATGTTCCTCTCTGATATCCAATTTAGGCAGTAGTCCTTTTTTCAAAAAGATCACACAAATTATTATTTTCTCATAAGTGAAGATGTGTGTCTGCATTTGCTGTTTATCACACTACCTAAAGCGTTTCCAGCACCCCCCTGTCCTGCCTGTCATTTCTATTGTGTTTCCCTGGCTTTTGCTGCTGAGCCCTTGAATCACTAAAAGTCCGAAGCCACTGAGGCGCCAAAGTAATGCTAGGTGCATTTTAAAAGGTTGAGCTGATTGTGGAAAAGATTAGGTGCTCCAGAACTCGATTTTAATTTCCAAAGAAAGTTTTATTCCCAACCCCCACTTCTTTCAAACTCAAATTATTTGCTGGAGGAGGAGAAATTGGTCGTGAGTGTGCAGTGAAACCTCTTGAGTTGCAAAGCCCCAGATTCCAATAAGCCAAGATGAGATGTTTATATATAAATGTCACTCTAAGGGGGGAATTTTGATTCTACACCTTCCCCTCCCCCCATCTTGCACGGAATATTCATTTCCTTTTGTTTTGATTATACACTTACATCCATGTGTATCCTTTTGTTGCAGCATGTAGAAGACCCGGGTATTAACATCCCAGATCAAACTGTAATTAAGAAAGGTAAGCCATTTCCTTTTGCATTCCAAGCATGTCCTTACAGGCATAGTGCTATTTAAAAGAACTTGCAGAGCTGTATTTATTTTTTTCAAATACGATTTTCCTAAAGGCCCAGAATTAGCAAACAGGCATAGAACAGCAATGCTTGAATGATCAGCTTTCAGTAGGTTAGCAATGGCAACAGGCTAGCTTTGTTCTGATTCATGATTTGATTATTTAATTTAGTTTAATGATATCTGGACAAACACATAAAATGTGTAATAGTTTAACCGATTTGGAAGTGGCATTTCAATTTTGAAACGTTTTAATAGTTTGTGCGAGTGGCCAGGAGTGTTAAGCAGTGATATGCTAAAACAGTGCAAATAATTTACTATTGATATAAGGGCAGATGATAAAGAGACATAGCATTCCTTAGCAGAGTGGAAAAAAAACACAAACCTTCCATGATTTTCCACTTAATTTCTCATTAGCTCTTTAAGGGTTTTTAAACTTTGTGAATTAGGTTAACAAAAATTTGGCTTTTGGTTAAAATTAGCATCTTGAAGATGTCAGGATTGTTAGCATAATTGTTCAAAGCAAAAGTTGTTTTAAGTGCCCAGTGATTTGGATGGATCTGTAATTTGTATTGTATTTAGTGAGTAGAAATAAAGTTTACTGGATTAAATGCTATTCACAGCAGCTTTGTTGTTGTTGTTGTTGTTGTTGTTGTTGTTGTTGTTGTTGTTGTTGTTGTTGTTGTTGTTGTTGTTGTTGTTGTTGTTGTTGTTGTTGTTATGGTGGCAATGTTACATTTCAGGATTCTAGGCACCACCAGAGGACGATGCTATATAAAACTGTTCTCATTTCATTTCTAACCCCAATCAGTTTGTTAGCGAGTTTAGAGTTTCATTTTTGCATCTGTGAAGTCTTTGTCACATCAAATTAGATGTGCAAGGGATAAATCTTAAGAGATGCTCTTTCCAAGTCGACATGATAATTGGCTCTTTTATTAGTAATCTCTCAAGAGTTCGTTTAACTCCTATTGTCTCTATTAGCCTCCCCAGAGCTATTAATGTCACAAGTGATCTATCCAAAACTAGAGCCCCCCCACCTCCCCATACATCTAGAATATCCCATTAAAGAGGGAGGAGTAAGACAATGAGAATGTTTACACATTATTATATATGTCTCCATGTGGGATTTTAAAAATACAAACGCATACGGTACTTAAATGGTTACGAATGCATCTGAATTATATTGGTGTCGAGAAATGTAACGTTAGTACACTTTCTGCTGGTCTTGAAATTTTTTTTCTAACTATGATGGGTCCGACAATGAAGAGCTAATGAATTTAGCTAGTGAGGTATCCTCCCTGCCTTCCCAATGAGGACGCGTGAGCAGAGGACCATTAACTATTTGCTCAACCGAAGTATTCCGTGGTGGGCCCCGGTATCCTTCCTTCTAGTACAAAACGGGGCTTGGGATGGCTCTTCAAAACTCGAGTCGTTCTCAAAACTAAACATAGGAACGGGCCTATTTCTCCAAAGGATGGGGCACGTGTTGTGTGTGTCAACAGACCACTTCCCAGCTTGGTGCTGCCTTAAAACTCAAAATGCTCATTTACAGGCTGATTTGCCATCTAAACGCTGGGCTGATTTTAATGACAGGTTTATGAAGTCATTTCCCCCCAACACTCAACCCCTCATTCCACCAAACTCCAAAGGATGCGTAGTTGGCTTGATCTTGGTTTGCAAACGTCATCCCCGCCCCTGCACCCCAAGCCCGTGCGGGAGCACCTTGTCTAGGGCCCCCCGTCCTCGGACGCTGGCGCTCAGCGGCTCACAGTGGCACCACCATCTCCAGACAGCACCCTGACTAACAGGACAGGGTCTGGGCAGAAGCACAGGCCTGGCCGGCGGGCTGTGGGGGCACCTCCAGGCCGCGGGGGAGGCGCGCCGAGGAGAAGTCTTGATCCCAGGACGGAGGAGGGCAGGAGGTGGGAAAGAGCCATGCAGTTTTCAGGGCTGGAAGAAAAGGGGGGCTGCCGCGCAAGCCGGGGCGCCTGCCCTGGCCGGGAGGAGAGGCGTGCCCGGCAGCTCTTGGGCGGGATCCTCGGCTCCACACACGGCCTCCGGTCTGTCTCCGCAGGCCCCGTGTCCCTGTCCAAGTCCAACAGCAACGCCGTCTCCGCCATCCCCATTAACAAGGACAACCTCTTCGGTGGCGTCGTGAACCCCAACGAAGTCTTCTGTTCAGTTCCGGGTCGCCTCTCGCTCCTCAGCTCCACCTCGAAGTACAAGGTCACGGTGGCGGAAGTACAGCGGCGCCTCTCACCGCCCGAGTGTCTCAACGCTTCGCTGCTGGGCGGAGTGCTGCGGAGGTGAGGCCTGCGCGGCCCGACC
>NW_005370512.1:216169-221915 GCF_000412655.1 Myotis brandtii
CCCGGCTGCGGCAGCCGCGGGGCGCCGTGCCGCTGCCTTTTACCTCCTTGCTCACACCTTGCTGGCCCTGGAAAACTTCCTCTCGGGCTCCTCGCTTTTCTTTACCTCCGTGTAGGGTCTCCGACGGGTAACCCGTCGTTCCTAGAATAGAGTTTTAAGTGGAAGACAGTTGCTTTCTCTTGAGTCAGCACGCCATGCCCGCCGGTCATTACCACGTCGGACAGAAGGTGACTCCCCGTGCCCAAGGCACTTGCATTCATGGTCGCGATGTATGGCGGCCCCGATGTGTGCCAGGCAGCATGCAAGGCACGTTTAAATGCATTAGGTGCAGTCACTACCGACGAATACATGTTACATACGTGGCCTCACCCCCGCGAGGTCGGAATGATTCATTTCGTAGATAAGATTTTATAAGCGGCAGCGAGGTGGAGCATCTTCCCTCAGGGCAGGTTTCTCCCTCCTGTGGGCTTCTTCCTCCTAGGGCTCCACCCAACCGAGGGTCTTGTGTTGAGCTTTCCAAGATAAATACTTTCTCCCCCCCCCCTTTTTTAAATAAGAAAGTAGACCAAAACTTTATCCTTTTGATATTCATTTACCTACCTATGAGACTTTTGGTTCTGCTCTGATAGGTATATCCCATACAAAGCCTATAAAACCATTCCTGGAAGCTTTTAACATCAGCTATTTTAATCTTTTCTTCCTCCTTCACAGTCACTTGGCTGTCCCTTTGTAATCTCTCACTGTCACAGATCTGAGTCCGCCCTCTGCCTTTTCCTCCCCTTCCCCCACCCCCAATATTGGAGACTGTTTACCTAGGGGAGTATAATCTAATCCACACAATTAAAGAGCACTTGGGTAGGGAATAAAATCTGAAATTAATTAATTTGCTGTTTTATTTAAACAATTTATCTTAACCACTTTCTGATTATGGAAGTCTATTTAGACATCTATTTAGAACCGCCTCCATTGTCTCAAAATCAGTGAAAATTTTAAAGGCCTATAGCAGCTTTTGACATTTCCAGTTAGGCTGGTGACATGGCATGTAAACAGTTGGTGAAATGAATTCCCCGTTGGGGCTAAAGCCAGAGCAAGAAACGTGAGAGTGATGATAACTTTGGTTACTCTGAACAACCTAACAGCAGATCTTACAAAGACAATTTAAAGACCCCACTGGGATGTATGTGATTGTAACAACAGGGAAAATATACAGTGACCAGTTGAACTAAAAAGTACCTTACACCCTAGAGGTGAGAGCTGTTTTTGTTTGTGGTTCTTTAGAGAGTTGGGAACTCAAAACCTTCCAACCTGCCACAATAATTGCAATAATAACTGAAGACAGACGATGCTTTACAGTTTAACAAGCATTTGTCTCCTATGATGTTTCTGTACCATTTCTCCCTAGATTTCCCTCCCTTAAATATCTCGGGGCTGTGATTCTTAATTTTAGGAAGCTGTCAAAATTACTATAATATGATGCAGAGCAACCCAATGTTTTCTAAATCCCTTTCCTATATTTTCGAAACAGGGCGAAGTCTAAAAATGGAGGAAGATCTTTAAGAGAAAAGCTGGACAAAATAGGATTAAATCTGCCAGCAGGGAGACGCAAAGCTGCCAATGTCACCCTGCTCACATCACTAGTGGAGGGTAAGCGAATCTACTTGCTAACAAGAGGGAAGTTCATCCTGGGGAAATGGGTAGTACTTAGTGGCCAGATGTTTGATTGTATTTTGTGTCAATTGGGCAGTTTCATTTTTTTCCAGAGAACGAAGCAGGAAGTGAATGAAATTCTTGCATGTCAAAAAACTATTTGCATTTATTCCTATCCTCCTTTCCTCTTCCCCTCTGCCACAAAATTACACCTCCCTAGCCCAATTCTGACCTAAACAATGTGAAAATTTAAGAACTGCATATTCTCCAAGTTCCTGTCTCCCTTATAGAGCTCAGCAGTAAATCACTTAAGGTATTCTGACATCTGCATTTGAGAAATGCGTGACCATTACTTCCTGAATTAATTTGGGAATCTTTGACCTGCATCCTGATTTAAGACCATCCTGAAAGCTCAGGGTTATATACCCTTTCAGTTTTTGTTTTCCAAACATATGCTCCCTTATCTCTCCTTTAATTGTGCTTCTTTACTTGGAGGGGAAGAAAAGTGAGTGATTTTAGACTTTGAATTGTTTGGATATAAAAAGAAAAAAGAAAGATGAGCATTGCAAAAAGTTTCTCCTGGCAGTTTTAAACACACATGCACGCATGCACGCAAACACACACACAACACACACATGCATGCTTCCAAACCCCTCAAAAACAAAAGCCAACCCTGTCCTCACTCCCTGCTCTAGATGCACCGTCACCAGGATCTTCTCAGATTCCTGCTTCCTCTAGATTCCTGTTAAGTTTTTCTGATACTAAATTGGCTTAAGTTGAGTGTGTTGGAATAAATATATAGCTCTCTTGCATTTTCCTTTGTGTTCTGCTGGAAATGCCTTATGGCGATAGGGAAAAAGGCACTTAAATTATCAGGCAGATTTCAAAACTGCCATTTATATTTACAGAAGGCCTTTTATCTTATTTACATTTTCTATTTGAGGAGGTGTAATACAGTTGCATTCAACTTCTAGCTTTGTAAATAACTAAAAATGCTTAAAACGGTAAATTTGAGGAGGAACCTTATGAACCATTTGATAATGGTGTCATAGATGACAATAATATAACTGTTAAATAATAAGCATTTGTTCAGTGCCAGAAACTATCTACAGCAGCATTATATTCATTATATTAAAAATAATACCAATACATAGAAAATGCTCTATCCATACTCCAAAAGACCTATATGCAAAAAAAAAAAAAAAAAAAGTAGTTATGAGTTTGGGTGTAGTGTGAGAGTATGTGTGGGTTTTGGGGTTGAGTCCTGTAGCAGGGAGGCAGTTTCTGGAGAACTGTTATTGTTTGTGATCCGCTCCATTTTATGGAAACAAGCTCTGCGGAGAGGGCTTTGATGCTCTAATTGGCGCATGCGTTCTTCCGGAGCTGGAGCTAATGGCAGGAAGCCCTGCAGTAAAAACCAACTGGTTCAGGAAATTAAAACCAAAGATTCGAAAATCAACAACACAGACAGACTCAGTGGAGTGACCCTCAAATCCTCTTGGTTAATCGGTTTGGATGAACAGATAATTATATGCGATCAAGTTAAAATGTAAACCCTTAGTTGTTACCTTGCAGAAAAGCTCAAGGAGTAATTATGCATACCATTTATGAATGCGTTGATAGGTGTGAGGTTGGAATACAAGAAACATTTTAAAAGAGAAGTTGGGAAAATGTTATCAGGGTGGGGATGAGAATGGGGGTAGTGGATGAGATTTACATTTTCAAATCATCTTGGCCTTCTAGGGTAAGTGGCCATTTTTCCTGATAACTACATCCACCAGAATCTACCGAGAAGGAAATAAAATGCCTGAAATGAGAAAACAAGTATTTTGTGTTTCCTTCAACATCTGGTTTAAGAAAATAAGGGAGTTGGGAGGAAGTTTTGATCCCAACTCTACATTCTCTTGCACTCGCCTCCCTCCTCTCACCTCTTGCCAGGAGAAGCCGTCCACCTAGCCAGGGACTTTGGGTACGTGTGTGAAACCGAATTTCCTGCCAAAGCAGTAGCTGAATTTCTCAACCGACAACATTCCGATCCCAATGAGCAAGTGACAAGAAAAAACATGCTCCTGGCTACAAAGTAAGGCGCTTACCTCTTCAGGGTTTCATTGTGAAGAGAAACAAAAATCAAATTTGCTCTCACTTTTCTCTTTTCCTTTTGTGTTAGTCAGCTTTGTTGTTGTAAATATTGATAAACACAATCTGATAAATCATAATCTATTTTAAAGGGGAGATACAAGTAGAATTGTTCTGTGTATTTCCATCTTTTCTGCCTCACCTTCCCATCACAAACAATTAATGTGTGTGGGGGTGGGGTGGGGGATTGTAGGGATTCGATAGAAGTTGAGCGTGGGTTTGTGACTATGTTGTTTCAGAACGACCAGAATCAAGTCATCAAAGGAGTAAATAGGCTTGTCTATATCGGTTTCTTTTTCTTGCCCAAGTCAGTTTTTGTCTTCTATCAATGTAAACCCTTAGTTGTTAATCCAAAGGCAAGGATTAAGTAGTGGCCTGCAAAATGTGCAAACCAGAAGTTGTCCTAGTTTCAACCCTAATCCCTATCCCATTTCTTGCTTCCTTTCTCCTGGAAAGTGACACACACACCACAAGTTTTAGCCTACAGGCAAGATATCAAGTAGGTTTCAAAATGGCCCCAAGTTATATTCCCATGGGTGCTTGGGTTGAATAGGCTTCTCCAGGTGGTATGTGAAAAGAAAATGACTGTCTTGATATGTTTTCTGGACATTAAAAGGCTTGTTTGGAAGCCTTTAATTATCAAAGTCCATGTCACAGGAAGGCATGGAACCGTAGGGCAGAGGCTGCGGCCTCAGGCAGCACAGTGTTTGGCCTGCGGACATCATCAGTCTTGGGGAAGGCGGCCTGCTAGTGCTCCCCCTTCTCCCTTCTCCCTACCCCCACCCTACCTCCATCCCCAAGGCCCAGCTCATCCTTGTTTCCCACATTCAGGGACAGGGCTTCCAGTGCGCAGGCCTCATCTTCCTGTATATCAACTTTTTCTCTTTCCTTAGGTTCGAAGCATGCCCATGTTCACAATTTCCCTAGAGAGTTTTATTTTATTTTGATGTATGGGGAAAGACATGGAATGGGAAACTGAAATGACCCTTTCTTCTTCTCCAAACCACTCTGAATATCCCCAAGTAATGGGGTTTTCATGCCTTTTTTTTTTTTAAGGCAGAATAATCCCAAGAAAAGTTTTGCCTTTCTGTTCACATGCAACTGATTAGAAGGTGAATGAGTGGAGACTTCATCCCACAGACTGCTGCTGAGGTCTCTCTAGAAGATCAGAGAGGAGGGTCTCTATAATATTTTCAACAGGACAGCTGATGGCCGCATGCTGCTGGCTATTGAAGAGACTTGTGTTTGACTCCTTGTCCCTCTTACTGTCCTTTGTTCTCTTCTCATGTGTGAAATGTTTTCCAGTGACTAGGATGTTTGGTGTGAGCAAGAGAGGAGGGGGTTAGAAGTTTGGTATAGCTGAGAGGCGGCTGGGGGAGGAGGGGGAGAGAGACAGAGGCAGAGACTGAACACATTAGTGAAATATTTAAAGAAGGAGCAGCGCTGTGTTAGTGGACACTGCTGGGTCTTCCAGCACGTGGCCCCTGCAGGTCTGTCTCTAGGGCTGGGGTCTTGGGTCAGGTCAGTGTCTGCTGGATCCCGGCGGAGCTAAGTGTAGGGAGAAAGTTTATCTTTGCTGCTGGTGCTGCCCCAGAGGAGTTTCATGTCTCCCTCTCTCTCTGCTTCACTTGTGCTGCAGACAGATCTGCAAAGAGTTCACCGACCTGCTGGCTCAGGACCGATCTCCTCTGGGGAACTCGCGGCCCAACCCCATCCTGGAGCCCGGCATCCAGAGCTGCTTGACCCACTTCAACCTCATCTCCCACGGCTTCGGCAGCCCGGCGGTGTGCGCCGCGGTCACGGCCCTGCAGAACTATCTCACCGAGGCCCTCAAGGCCATGGACAAAATGTACCTCAGCAACAACCCCAACAGCCACACGGACAACAGCGCCAAAAGCAGTGACAAAGAGGAGAAACACAGAAAGTGAGGCTCTCCTCCCGCCCAGCCCCTCCCATGCCTCGC
>NW_005370512.1:222041-224135 GCF_000412655.1 Myotis brandtii
CGCCGCCGCCGCCGCCTCCAGTCCTCCCGTCTGGGAGTCTGGGGATCTGCACTGTCAGCGGGGCAGCCCCTGCTGACTCAGGCCCTGCCTCAACTTCCCCATCAGCATCGACCCACTGCCCTCATGTGGAGCCTAAGAACAGAACAGGCCGTGAAGCCAGCAAAGAAAAGTTCTGTCGGAGTTTGTGAACTCTTTTTTTTAAAAAGTAAATAAAAACCCCCACACAGCAACAATGGCAACAACAAAAACTTAAAACTTTTTTTTCTAAAAAAAAGAACGCAAAAATTAAAAAAAAAAATTATATGAGCTTCATGGGACTGAATCACCACCCTCTCTTACATACATCGGTTCAGATTGAAGCCATACTTAAAAAAGGCAAAAGGATAATGACATTTTTATCAGTATTGTGAATAAACTTGAACACAAATACACGAAGTTCCATGTCATGTCTCAGTTGTAGACGTTTTTCCTCTTCAAGGTAAAGCGACCAACTTGAACTTTCTCTGGCAACACGATTCAGTTATATAAGGGAATCAGTGTTCATGTCTCTGTATATATTTATTTATGTGTAATTTAATGGGAAGTGTAAATATGGTGAGTCTGTTTTAAGCCTTTTTTTTTTATTTATCTGGTGATCTCGTTTACCTCTTGTTTAGTGGGTTTTGAATCTTCCCTATTAGTTCTTCATGTGGTTCATGGTACTTATTTAGAAATTCAAGGTTTGGGGGGATTCCTTTTTCCTCTGGGATTCATGAATTTAGCATGTTAAAGATGACAATGAAACAGCTGAACGAGTAAAAAGCAAGTAAAGTAAAATTTTATATACAATTAGAATTACATTTAGCTTTTCATTGAATGGAAAAAAAAATTGATATTGGACCTGGGAAAGATTTTTAAACTTGAGTGGTTTCATAACCCTTCTGTGTATTAGGGGGAGGGGAAAAAGTTAATTTCATTCCACCATCCTCCCTTAAAAGCATCATTTGAGCAATAAACGAGTATTGTCTTTAAACCAAGGGTTAGGGATATTTTTTCCTCTTTCTCTCTTTTTGTTCAGAGAACTTCAAACATGTGGGACCACCTGGCATTCTGTATTTTCACTGGCCATTTTGGAAACAGTTCTAGTTGTATTGTATTGAGTTGTGCCGGCAGTAGTTTCCATGCCTGTCAATGTATCATAGTCCTTTGTTGCCCAGATAAATAAATATTTGATACGCTTTATGTCGATTTTTTTTTATTCAGTGGCTGTCTTTACCCAGGCGTATTTTTGTTCTTGGCAGTATTTTTTATTCAGTATGGTTACAGTAATTGAGTTTAACTCTCCCTTGGCAATTGCTCCTTGCAATAAGCAGCTGAACCCATTGTTTCCCTCAAGTATAATAAAAACTTACTTTCAACTTGGAGTTCAGAGCAGGGTATCATTTAGATATTCCACTGAGTCTGTATCCAGACAAATGACACAATAAAACCCAATGTATTCTTTTGGATAAAAGATTGTTTGTACTGCTAAAGGAATGACACACTATCTTTTCCTTACTAGAAACATTAATTTTATTATTAAAAATAAAGTTTTATTTATGTTGATCCTTTAGGTTTTTATTTGTGTTTTGGAAACCAAAATATAAAATCTTCAGAACCAAACATTAAGGATGGCAAGGAAGATGGAGAATAGAAGACACCTGCCCTCCCACCCGCCCCCACACCCCCTAACTACTTTGGAGTCTGTCTAAAAAATTACTGAAGTTTAAATTGTTAGTTCATTAGCACAAAGGAACTACCACTTCAACCTTCACTTGCTAGCTCAGGCTTCTCAGAGGCTAAGACATGTAAATGAGCTAAAACTAGCTCTAGTTTTCTGGGAGGAGAAAGGAATAGTGGCAGAAATGAACACGGGGCAGAGAAAGAGATGGCAAACTGTCTCCCATTTATTTAAATATTTTATTTAGAGATGAATTTCCTCCTATGCTGTTCTTAGTAGCTCTTGTGGGAGCAGAGGGGAGTGGGAAATTATGTTGATATCCAGAATCATTTCTGCCTGCCCCCCAAAGCCGACCCACCCCTTTCCATCACCACAGGGCTCCTCTTAGAACCTTT
>NW_005370512.1:224265-234545 GCF_000412655.1 Myotis brandtii
CTCTGTGCTCAGCTCTTACAGAGGAAGGACTTCCTGTGCATAAAAATGGTGAATCCAGAGCTTTTAAAACTGATTTGGAAAGTCTGCTTTGGAAGTGAGGAGGGTTTTTAATGATTTTTCAGAAGAAAATGGAGGTAGATAATGGGAAGGTTTATAGGAAAAGTCATAGAAAAAGTATCTAGGTGTAGGTTTAATCTCCTACACACTGGAGGAGATTTAGCATTTGTTCATCGGGTTTGGCATTCCGAAGGACTAGGGAAGCAAAGCATTAGGCAGGGTCCATTTTGCAGCCTTTTGCTTTCTAATCTCCTTATGGAAGGCAGTGTAAAATCAATCCTGACAGACGAATGAGAGTTGGTGGAGTCTAAATTCTATTTCCCAAAGCCAGAGAATTCATAATAATGGTGGAGTTTTTTTTTTTTAATTCAAATGGAGAGTGTATCCTCAGAACACAAGGCAGCAATTGTTTTTTAAAGCGGTTATTATTTCCTAGAGAGACTGGTTAACTGTAACGTAGATGTAACAAAATAATGAGGCGAATGAACCCTAACTGTACATACTCTTGACAGAAATGAAATGCACACAGCATCATAGCAGGTGAAGTGAAGCATTGTCTATCAGGGCTGTTTTTCTTGGCTGCATCTCAGATTGTGTGGGGGGATCCTAACCTCAGGCACAATAGCATTCATAAACAGCCATACATTGCTGCTCTTTCTCCAACGACACATAAATACTCATTTTAAAACGAAAACAATCTTATTAAATACCATTCATTCATATCTGGATTTACAGATGCTTGTTATGTTGGAAAAACCTGAACCCAATATAATCCTTGCATCCTGAGAAAGACAGAAAGGAAATAGTGGGTTAGAACATTACAAGGTCATAATAAACAATGGTTTCTAAAGGCACAGAATTAGTTACTTTTATTCTGTAATTGGACATTTTGAGGATCATGATATTGTCACTTCTTTTCCTTTAACAAACATTAAAAAGAAGTTATATATATTTTTAAGGGGTGGGAAGATTAGAGGGTTGTTATTAAAAATAATTTTTATGGGACTAACCAAAGGCTATATGGATTTTGGCTTTCTCTGTTGTAACCAATGTGTATTTTCTAAAACACATGGTGATTATTGGACAGGTCACATATTTATATACTAACAGCAGTGATTATCTTTGAATTAAGTCAAATGAGGATACCTAGTTGAATTATAAAAATGCTTGCTAGGCTATGCTAATTACCACACCCAATTTTTATGGAAACACAATGCTCCTTCATTACCTCTTCTATTCTCCAACAGCCTTTGAAAATCACTATCCAACCCATTCCTCCCCAAAATCGAATATTAATATAATTTGAGTTCTTGATGGAACTACCATCAGGACTGCAATGCCCCGCAGCTGAAATAATATTTAAAATAGAAGGGATTTGACATTTGAGAAGTCAGTGGCTTGAAATACCCAGTTGTACTTAGCTAATTCAGTCCTTAACCTCTGGTTTCAAATAAATCAATTACAGTCGATTCCACTTCAGTTCAGAAGTGCACAGGGTTTTAGTTAATTGAATACATTTTATTCACTTGCTAGGAATATTCATTTATCAAAATTCCAAATTTAATGTACATTTCTTTACAACTCAGATTATGTTAGACTGCACAATCAGATCAAATTTGCCCTGGTTTCCCCCAACTCCTGCTTAAAATCTAAATTTCACCACTCTTTATGAAACGATGTTTGCCATTCCTTTCTCGATCAAAAGTAAATTCATAATAATTCCATGCCAGGCAGGAGAGCTGTTTTCCCCCACAAAGAAAAAAAATCATGTGGTCATCATCCTTGCGTTAACTTTAAATAGGTTAAGAACAGAGCTGGATTAATTAAGTTTTTAAAAAGTATTGACCTGAAATTTAAAAAAAATTACGCATGGTTTCCATTAGAGCTTAACTTGGCTGCAGCTGACAGGTATGACAACATTTTAAAGCCGCAGGCCCCTTTTCTTAACCCCCTCTCTTCCTCTGTCTCCCCCGCCCCTCTGGCTTTTGGAGAAGTGCTTGAATAAATAGTGAATTGTTAACTGAAAGCAGTATGGTTAAATGTGCCCAAATGAAGTTGTGCTTTAAACAGATATTGATGTATGCAGTGTTTTATATTTATTGTTTGTAGCATCCTGCTGGCAGCAGTTTACTGTTTGGAAAGGAAAGGGGTTAATTAGCGTCATTATCAATCACTAATGCTTGCCTAACGTGTCCAAAGAATAATCAAGTTAGAGGACGGCATGAAGCCAACAGCTGCTTCATCCCAGTTACAGATCTCCTCCTAAGCCACTCAGTTATGGGGTGGAGGGGGTGGGGGGGGGATGAAGTGAGGGGAAGACTCGTCATTGCTTGGGTAAAAGGGCTATAAAAATCAGGTCAACTCACTAGAGATTCAAGAGGCAGAAAGTACAACATAAATAACAGTATTTTCATTCTATGAGTTACAGGTGCAGAGATGGCACTGATCCTGAGGCAAGAGTACTAACATTTGTCCTTTAATTGGCTTGATGATCCAAGTTGGGCATTTGAAGAAACACATCCGTCTTTCCCTATTGCTTTGTGCTATGTGGTAAAAAAACAACAACAACAAAAAAACAACCTAAAATGCAAGAAGAGAAGCGGAAGAAGGCAAAAAACCTCACACACCACAGACAAACCCAAGTCAACTCCAAATATCACCCAACCACCCATCTCAGAAGAATAAAACCACAGAACACAGCAGGTAACTGCAGTTCTCACACCTCTGCATCACCTCGTAGGATGCTTAGGGATATTTTTCCTTGTGATTTCAATGAACAATTCTTTTTTTTATGTTGGTTGCTGCACAGGTATGCCATTCTCAGCTTCCTGTTGTTCTTACTACTCTTAATGATACTGTCCTTGTGATACACCGTGGGAAAGAAACTGAAAAACTTTGACTTATTATGGGTTCTTCTCAGCAGCTTGTCTTTAAAAACATTATTTGCAAGTTAACCAGGAGTTAGAACTAAAGACCCCATTAATGATCAGAGTTTACTCAACTGTTTTCCTGAAGGCAGGGATGAATTAGTCCAAGGTGGAGTAGTTATAAACAGAGAGCAGTTATGTGATTGGACAAGACATTGATTTCCATCTATGAAAGGAGTAGCCCAAACTCATGTTTGCCCATGTGGACATAGATAAAAACAAAAACAAAACAAAACAAAACAACAACAAAAAACATTCTCAATCAAAACATGAACATAAGTGAAGTCTCCATCCAAAGAAGTAGCTGGTGTTTCCCACGGAGGGCAGCATGGTTGCCATCAGATTGGGAAGAGAATGTTGAGATGGGAAACTGTGGAATGCATGTTTATGGGAGTTTTTGTGTTTTGAAAAATAAGATTCTGTTCCTTAGGATAATGATTGAAAAAAGGAAAAGAGGGAATACAAGAGATTTTAGGCTGAACCTGGGGCCTTATAACTGTTAAGTATTGTTCATGTGTAAACTGTCTTTCTTTTTCGTTTTTGACGCCCCAAAAAGTGCAGCACTAACTTTGATTTCACAGAGAGATTTCTTTCTTAACGAAAGAGCAACAGAGCATATTGCTGGAGAAATCTGTTAGAGCCAAAGGAAGCTCAGGGAGATGACCTCTTAGTGGATAACTGAGAAAACGTACAGGAGGAGTTTCTCTTCTTTCTTTCCTTCCGTCCTCCCTCCCTCCTCCTTCCCTGCTCTCTCTCCATCAGATCTTCCTTTCCTCTCAGTCTCCTTTTCAACACAAGAATAGGTCTGACATCTTAGAGCAAACTTCCTACGACTATTTTGACTTTCTATACTAAGGTCCATTTAGGGGTAGGAATATTTTCAACAGCAAGGCATGGATTTTTAAAAACTGGCCCAGTTTCATTCTAGTTTTCACCACATGTGATTTTACTGAGGAAATAAATATTATAGCCATTAACTTCCAATAACAACCCCAAACAAAAGCCCTTAAACTGAAGGTAGAGTCTCATGGTCTAGCCTCATGGTCTAGTCTCATGGTCTAATCTAACCACTGTTCGATGATTGTCCTCCATCACAGCGCTCTGCTTTTATAAGTGAAAAAGGAGAGTCCCTGTTAGGCCTGGGCACACGTCTCTCTGAGCTCTCCTGAGTTGTTACCACTCATCACCCTTTTAAAGTCCAGCCTACCCCGGGGAAATATACACATATATGCGTGTATATTTATATTTGAAATGTTTGGTTAAACTAAATTTAGCTAATATAGCTTAAAAGATTATTTCTTTTCCTGAGGCAATGAGTTCATGCTAGGATCGAATTCTGCTTTGTCAGCTACCAAATCCTATTTCAGGGTCCCCCTGTCTTTTCTGGAGTCCCCAAGTCTGCTCTGAGCCTTTGTCCACAGCATGGACTCGGTCCCAGCGCCTGATCTCAGCTCGGGGAACCAGGACCCCCGCCTGGGAGGAGGCGGCGCGGTCCACACCCCTCACTGCGTGGGGTTCGGCCCACCCCCACCCCGCGGGCAGACAGGCACGGCCCCAGCTAAATTCTCCGAAAAAATCTCCCGCGCACCCCTTTGGATTGGAAGCAATTCGCAACTTGATTCTGACGGCCTGGCTTGGGAGGAGGGAGGCGGCGCGGTGAAGGGGAAAGGGGACAGGAGGTTTGAGCTTGGGGTTGGATGGAGGCGGGCGTGGGGTGTGTGTGTGTGTGTGTGTGTGTGTGCAGGAGCCCAGAGGGCAGCCAGGGAAGGTGTGGGAGGCCTGGGCGGCGGCCATCGACGCTCGTGTCCGGGTTTGACCCAATTAAACTGCAGTAAATCCCTGAGAAAGAGGTTTGGGACTTGCCTGCCCTGCAGCCTCCCTGCGCGCTTGCCGGTGCAGTGAGCGGGAGCCGGCAGGCTCCAGGTCAGAGTTTTAAGGGCCCTTTTCACGGAAATGGCGCTTTAATTAAGGACTGGAGGCAGGATCCGTGAAACTCCCTGGCTCCAAGGCTCCCGATGCTGCACGAAGTTTCAGCATCCCTGGCCCGGGGGTCTAAGTAGATAGAGCCACACCGGGCTTCAAACCGGACGCGCACCCATTCAATCCCACCAGGCCTGCCTGAGCTTTCACCCCTCACCCATTTCACCCAGCGTCTGACCGCGGGACACCTCTCCCCAGGCCGAGCCTGCCCCTCAGCCAGACCCCAGGCGCGGCGGGAACCCGCGCAGCTGCCCAGCTCCGCCTGCTCACCGCAACATTGACCATCAGCCACTCCAGTCTTTGAAAAGTCATTAACACCTTGTTTTACTGCAACAATTTGGTTGACCTTTCCCGTGTGAGCAAGCATCCAGGACTGAACTACCTTAGCAGTGGGCAAGTCTGGGGTGGGGGTGGGGGGCGGGGAGCATTTATGTGACCCAAGCAGGGATCCCCATTAGGATGACAGGAGCTGCAAGCCTTGGGTAGCTCCCCTGACCAATCCCAGGCCCATTTGCACCTCGGGGCTTCCCCTCCCCCCTGCCCCTCCTTTTGTAAAACTGCGCTCCGACTTTGCGGCGGGGGCGGGGAGGGGGGCTTCGCAGATAGTTGATATTCCGGGTCCAGCCGCTCTCCGCGCTCCCTTTCTCTAAGCTCAGCCGGGGGGAAGTGTCGCCCCGGGCCAAACATATGCTTCTTTCCAGCGCGCTAATCCACCTTCAGCGTGGAGGCATAATTGCTCGAGTGTCCATGGATTCGCGGCGCTTTGTCCCTTGCTGGCTCCCATCAGCCCAGGCACACGCCATTTCAATCAAATCTTTTCAGAAAACGGCCTCCTTTTATCAAGTCCCAGCCCTTGCAAACGACGGGAGCATTTAACAAAACACCCTCCATGTTCCGCCGCCCGCCTCCCTCAGCCCTGGCGGAGCAGGGAGCTGCGATTATTGCAACAACTTTTCATTCAGTTCAGTCTCTGAGAAATCTTTCCATCTTTTTCTTTTTTGTTAATCCTCACTGGAGGATATTTCCCCCATTGCTTCTCAGAGAGAGTGGAAAGGAGGGAAGGAGGGGGAGAGAGAGAGGAAAGAGAGAGAAACAACATTCGCATCCCATCTCCAGCAAGTCTTTCTCTAAAGCCTTTGGTGTCAGGTGGTCAGGTGTATGGAAAGGAAAGGTCAAAGGTCACCCTTAAAGAGAAAACATGTTCATCTCAGTTATTTTTTTTCCCCTTTGAAATTACAGAATCGACTGCCTCTGTGAGTGTTTGGGCAGTCCGGTGGGATAAAAAAGCAGGCAGAAACCAGCTCAGCAAAATGGGCAGAGAACAGGGAAGGATCCTGTGGAAAGGAGAGCATTGGTAGTCTAGCAAAAAGCTCTGACGGAAAAATCCCCATCATTGATTCCCATATGCCTGTGACTGGCATAAATAAAAGTTGAATCTGAAGATCTCTGCCTTATGATAACAACCCCTTGGTAAATATGAAAGTCTTGCACACTCCCTATGTAACATTTTGACTGGATTCCTAGCTTCAGGAGAAAAGGCTTTTATTGATTAGGAGAAGAAAAGAAGGACTGTCACAGTGAAAGACAAACTCTGGAAAATCCCTTAGGAGCTGATATAAAAAATATTTTTGATGTGGTAGAAAAAAGTAATGAAGCCAAATGCAAAAGAT
Organism: Myotis brandtii; assembly: GCF_000412655.1. Taxonomy (NCBI): domain Eukaryota; kingdom Metazoa; phylum Chordata; class Mammalia; order Chiroptera; family Vespertilionidae; genus Myotis; species Myotis brandtii. The sequence continues at coordinate 230,900 of NW_005370512.1, forward strand.
GGAGCAATTATTATGTAAATACAAACAGAAGAGATTATAGTTCTATTATAGGAACATAGCTTTGCTGCTTGTTTATAAAATGAGAACGTCAGAATTTTCTTCAAATCTCAAATCACCTCAGATTAAGACTGATCTTAGGGACTTAGGTAGTTTTCCTTCTGCAATCATTTATTTCATGATGATCAAGGAGGAGAAAGTCAACATAAATGGCACTTGTTCTACAGCCTTAGAATACAGTAGGCCTTTATGGCACGAAACTCCATGGGGCATTTTGGTATTTCCCCTTATCCTTTAGATGTCTATGCTAAGGAAGATTAGAAGTGCTTGATAAATTCCTCCCACTCACATGGGCCTTTCAATGCCAATCCCACCATCCTTGGTCCACTACCAGAGTCAGATGAAATTGTTGAGGTCTCCTGGATTAAGCAAGTAGATGAGCCAAGTTTGCTGTTAATGTTGAGGTCCAGGTATTTAAGCCAGATTTTCTTCAACCACAGTTTTAACAGGTGATTGGATATGGGCTGCCTTAGTCTTCTAAAATGTTCAGGTTGTGGGATCAGAAGTGGTAGGAATTTTGGGAGGTGGGATCTGAAGTGATAGGAATTTTGGAAGAAGGCTGCCTTGACTCATCCTGGAAACTGGAAAATGAGACACATATGAGCTTTATAGCTTGAGAACAAGAAGTTACTTTGTTATGGTCATGAAACAGTAAAGAATGGATGAAATCTTCCAAAACCTAAACCTCATCAGGGGATTGTCAAGGGAAAGAGAGAGTGATTTTGAAATTGTATTCATTTGCTTATATTATGATCTTTTCTTGTAATTACAGAGCGAAAGAAAGACACAGTAAAATCTCCAATCCTTTTTTCATCCTTGCAGTAAGACGGGGGTGAGAATTCAGTCATCTTGGGAAGAAGTTAAATACTACACACCAGGATGGCAAGGACTGTGAGAACCCTCTAGTGGGGAAGACCACACTCAATAAACATAGTCTGGAATATTCTCTTATTTCTCACCCACACTCTCCATAGCCAGTTGAAAGGAAGGACTCAAGATAGGGTTCCAAGTAGGGAAAATGTTTTCTGGAATAGCAGGGAGCATGGGAGCGATGAATCCTAACCTTGAGGATATAGCACCAAGCCAAAATGGTCTTGAAGATACCCATGAAGTTGGAAGGCTGGGAACTGAGTGGGTTTCTCCTCTGGCATCAGGAGACATAAGCAGGTGGCTCAGCTTCTTGAGCTGCCTGACACAAGGTGGGGGTGGGGAGACCCATTGTGAGGAGTTGATGAATTCCAGGGGGCTTCTAACCATCCTTGGCATTCCAGGAACAACAGAATAGAGGAAAGCATTGAAGAGGAAAGCCTAAAATTAAACTAGCCCATTAATAATGAGACCATTCTTAGATGGTTTTTAAAAATTAATACTCAAACAGATATTGATATCTCCAAACTCAACGCAGACCACTGATATCTAACTCTGTTACAAGGCTGGGAAGCTTGCATTGGCACTGCTCCTTCGAGCTCTCAGAAAGCCTTGTGTTCTGCAGTGACATGGCTTAGAAAGGGGCGAATCCACCTGTGCGTTTGTGAAGGGGACTTTTGCCACTAACTCAACCAGGAGGTCTGAGGGGAAGGCTGGAGCAGGGAGTTGCCTCAGAGAATCTTGGGGCTAAAAAAAATCTCTTGCTACCCTCTAGTATAAGTCCCAGTTCTTGGAAGTTAGTGCCAGGTCAAGAGAATCAAGTTACTGGTCTGGGACTCTGTGAAGCCAGAGCTGCTTAGGAAAAGTCTCTCAGTGAGTGTAAGTTTGGAGAAGGAATCGAGGAATCCAAGGAAAGGAATCAAGAAGGAAACAAGAGTTCAGAGGACTCTCTTGCATTTCCCTTCTACTGCATCTTCTTCCCCTCCCTCCCCACCGAGTATTTTGGCTGAACTTAGTGTTGCTTTGTACTTTCCTCCTTTGCCGAGAAAAACCTTAAGAACCTTCCACTGGGCTTAGATTTAACCACAACCCTTACTGAATCTGACTTATGAAAACCAGACTTCTCTGAGAGACGGGGTCTTCTGGCAGCAATTAGTCTGACTTTTCTTTAACAAAATTCTTTGTAATGCCATTCAGAAAATGGTCGGTAGGAGTTTGTGGCAGGGAGTGTGTATGTGTGTGGGTGGGTCTGGGAAGGGGTGGCTGAAGTGGGGGATGGGGTTACAGAAGGCCAATTTGTATGATTTGGTGGGGAAAAAAAATCCCAATGTTAGCATGTCAACTTTGGGAGCTGTGAAATATTTAATTAGTGCACTAGTTGGGATCCTATTAAAACTGGCTCTATTTCTGAAGACTGCCCTGAAAATCAGCTCATTCTTTTCCTATGTACAGACTATAAAACAACATTGCCATCTCTCCTGACACTGAATTCAAACCATCTACCAAAGGAATTTATCTTTAGAAGCAGGACTGCCTGGAACAAATGAAAGAAGGATCCAATTAGTGAATCTTCCAAAGTAGAGGCTATGGATGGATGCAAGAAACTGGAGGAGTGAGGGAACAATACCCTGTCACCATCCCTGCAGCGACTTCTCTGTTTTTGACTCCTGGGCAGCAACCCAGCCCTGGAGGTGCCTTCCCATTGCCCTCCTCCACCACTGCGAATTTAAAAGTCCAACCCCACAACAAACAAGAGACCTATTCATGGAGGCTGCAGAGCCACCTTCTTCTCCTGGTTATGCAAATACTAAATTGAATCAACTGGCTAGAGCGTTCCATTGCTGAAATATGATAGAAAAAAAAAGTTGAGTATTCCAAGGAAATTGATTCCAACAGTTCACTTTCAGTCGGTGTGGATGTCTGCGTGTCTGAAGGTGGAGAAACAAATGCATCTTGTTAAAGTGTGGCTGCCATTCTTGGAAGCACCCGAGGGTTTTAAACCCCCCCCCCCCCCCCCCCCCCCCTTATGGATTCATGGGGGCAGAAGCTTTTATTTTTCTCTCCTGCTCTCTCTGCCTTCCGGAGCCAGCTGAACACATTACATTCAGCAGCAGTAGCTACTGAATCCGTGGTTATGTTATCTCTGGACTCTTCCCTTTCATTCCGAACTCATCCTCTATTATTGATTGTCATATACTAATAAAGCTTCATTTTGGAAAATTGGGTGCCTGTTTTATCAGTGATCCTGGCAACTTTAGCTACCCCAGGAAGATGTGAGTAGATATCTCAGGACAGGGAAGTGAGAGAAGGTGGTACTTCTCAGCCATGTAACTGCAGATCACCCCAGGGGAACCCAGCTTACATTTTAGGGGACTTTATGAGACTGTGATCTTTTGGTCTCAGTCCTATTTCACACTGAAAAGCAGAATGAGAGGTGTTTGCAGTGATTTGTAGTATTTGCCAAACAGGGTGCTGCATCAGAATAGCCTGGAATACAGTGCAGAGCCCTTATTCAACCTCTACAGGGAGAAGGGTTTCCTCTTCATTTACAGTCTGCCGGATGCGATCCCCTTGTAAAGTATCTAATAGGATAACAGCAGAGCTCTCCAGAAACATAAGTAACTCATTGGTTAAATTTCAATTCTTCACCTTCCTCCCCCCAACTCCATCCCTCCTGGGTGAGCTCATTCCCCCCTCCCGTTTTTTTGTGTTTTTTTTTTTT
>NW_005370512.1:234832-235871 GCF_000412655.1 Myotis brandtii
GGGTTTTTACCCCCCCCCCCCCCATTTCAGAGGAGATAAGAATTTGAGCCTTTTAAGACGAGATGCTGAAAACTCTGGGCAGCCTCTCCCTGGGACTGAGAACTCGTCTCTGAACCCTCCCCTCTGGTCCTGGTTCCCCGAAGTTGACAGGACTTGAGGTCCGAAGGGCCAATTTCATTGAAAGCCCATCCCAAGCCTGAAGGCGGTCAGCTCCTGCCTCCAGTCCTGCCAGGAGGAAGGCGGATTGGGGAGACAGCGGGGAGCAAACACACGCTCCCCTTCTCCTTCAGACCCGGGGCACAAGGATTTTCTTTAAACTATTAAGAGAACTCAATGTTGTTCCTGAAAACCAGGAGACACCCTGGGCGTTCCTTTCTCTCTCTAGGCTCCCGGAGTGGCTGACTTCGCGACTTGGTGGGTAGCCTTACTTGCGCATCAGTTTCCCTACTGCAGCGACTAAGGCGGGAAGTTGCTGAGAAGGCCTGGGACGCTTGTTCTTCGGGAAATCAAAGTGGGGGCCATCAGGAGGGAGGGGGTCAGCCTCTCTTTGCAGTCCAAGGCGTGTTCCCTGACGCGGGAGCCTGGGAAGAGCCCCAGTAATCCACCCCCTGCTCAGAACAATAAGGGCGAGGCGCAGCGCGGGTTCTCCGCCACCCTCTCCATCTTAAGCATCGTAAAACACAACAACAAAAAAACCCCAATCTTTCTGCACACCCAATACATCATTTCAATAAGAATGACTTCACTTCAATAAAGATTTAATACGTTAAATCTGTCTTTGTCGCTGATGGATGCTTCTTTGTCTTGAAAACGATTTGGGGTTTACTGATCAAGAATTCTGGGGGAAAGGCTGTAATTCAGAGCCGGGGGTTGTTACATTGTTTGACAACAGTTGCCGAGGAGGAAAACCCCGCGTGCGCACTGGCACACACGCGCGCTCGCACCCTCAGAGGCCCGCTCGCTCTGCTCCCTCCGAGGGCTCTCCAGCACCGAGACCTAGAAAGCTTTCCAGAGCTGCCTGGGCCGTGGGGGAAGGGGA
>NW_005370512.1:236173-237333 GCF_000412655.1 Myotis brandtii
CGGAGGAGGCCGGGGCTTTCCCCGATAAAGGATTTACCCACGGTGCGGGGAATGGAGCGGGTTGCAGACGCGGAGTAATCAGCTCGCAGACGTAGCTCCCGCCACGGTCCCCCGCCCCTTGCCACTGACTTTAAAAAAAATAAAACCAATACCCTCTCCTTATCTTCTCAGTCTTTTTCTCTTCCCTTCTCATGTTCTTTTATAATAACATTGCGACCAGTACAGTACAGACACACACATACACATTTGTGTCTTTTAGAGGCTGTCTTTGATTCGTCTTCAATAGAAATCTTTTGTATCTGTACATTTCAGGACAGTTGCAGTTGATAAATTTCTGGTGTCAAGATTTGGGGCCAGGAGCTGGGAGACAAGATATTAGCTTCAATCTCATAATCTCTTAATCACATTACACTTTAAGTGAGCATGTGTAATTTCACCCATCAATGATTTATTTAAGCATTTGGAGCACAATTACTTGTCTCATACACAAATACTGACTGGAGCATTGTTTGCTAGAAAGAAACCCTGAGATTTAGGAGAAAGAACATATCCTTTCCGTTCCATGACGGGTCCCACCTCGGAATCAAAATTCATCTGTAATCGAGACCCGCGGGGCCCAGCTCCTCAAAGGAAGCCCCACCCTCCCCCACAAACCCGTCCGAACCACGAGGGGGGCGCCCTCCCCCTTTTCTGGGTTTAGATTTTTGAGCAGATCTTCAAAGCCAAAATAAATGCCCATTAAATAGCCGCATGCAAATAGGAGGGAGCCGGGCAGCTAAACACACAAAGCCCATCTCACATAAAACAAAAGCATGATTGATGGCAACCCGGATGCTCCCGTGTTTGGAAAAAAAATGATACGTGTCCAGTCTCCCAGGTGTCTAAATTATTGAAGAGCGATGTGCATATTTCAGCGGGAGAAGGTGGCCGGGGTTAGGGACCGGCAGTGGGCGCCGCGAACGCCACGGGGCGGTACTTGGGTCTGGGGAGACGCCCGTGCGGAGAATGTTAACGCGTCCTTCTCTAGGCGGCCGAGGAGGCAGCGCTAACCTGACAGCTCTCGGGCAAATGGTTAGAGAAAATGGATCGCTTTCCTCGGCCAGGGACCCCACCTCCCCGCCGCGGGCAGCCGGTCCCTCCGCAGACCGCTCCAATGCTCG
>NW_005370512.1:237477-238520 GCF_000412655.1 Myotis brandtii
CTCTTTGTTCTGGCCCTGCCTGGGCCTCCAAGTGTGGCACCGCCGGGGAGGCGCGACGGGTCGCTCCGTCGGGGGCAGATCCTACTGTGAGCGCCCGGCTCTAAGCCGGGGCTCGTGTGGGAACTAGGCGGCCCCTTGGGGTGGGGTGGGGGGATTTGCGAAAGCAGGGAGAGGTAAAACAAGTGGGAAATGGAGGGAACTTCCAGTATCTCATTTTAAATACTAGTAGGAAGCATTTGAAAACAAGAAGGGATCTCTCCCCCACTCCATCCCTCCCCCCTCCCTCGTCCACCCTCTTTACAAATATGCTAAGGGAAGAGCGAGCCCCAGCAATGGCTGAGGGTGGGTCTGCCGCAAGGGAACAGGCTCAAGGGCCTCTGGCCAGCGAGGGAGCCGCAGGCCCTCTTCCTGCGAGGCCGCGGGGAGACAGACACGCGGGCTGCTGTCCTGCGCGCGGGGCGACTGTTTCCCACGCGCGGAATCCTAACCCCAAACTTGAATCCACCTTGCTGCTCCAGTCAGGCTCGGCGGATTCATAGTAGCGACGACAAAGAGTAATTACATATTAGAAAACAAAACAATAATTACACCACCCAGTCGACACACCAGCCAGCGAAGCGCAGTGGAGTCGGGAACCGCCGAGCCCGCGGCACCCGCGCTGACTCAGCACATCGGAAGCGCCCGGGACCGTGCGCACCCGCTTACACACGGCTGATGTGGGAGTTGTCTGGCAGAAAAACGTGTCACAGGGACCGAATGACCGGTTTCTTGGAGAGTCAAGTTTAGTTTTCTAACCAAGGTAGGTTCTTGGGGCTGAGCTCTAGTTTTGCAGGTTTACATGCAGAATGGAGAAAGGCGGTCCTTAATGTTAGTTCCCCAGCACCTGCCACCTGGTTTCCGTGGCCTCTTCGGGTTTCGGCTTTACTCCCCCAAGTGTCAAGTCCCCCAGGCCCGTTCCCTTCTTCCCCAGGAGCCGGAGGGGGTGCTGGGCAGCTGGGGACGGAGCGCGTCTCTAACCGGGGCCCAGCGCCCTCGCGGCCACA
>NW_005370512.1:239050-241010 GCF_000412655.1 Myotis brandtii
CGTGGAAGGGGACCCAGGGACCGTCCTCCCCAGGCGCAGGGGGTGCCCTCGCCTAGGAGAAGGCGCGGAGCACCCGCGTAGGCCCCAGGTGTGAGCTGCATGCAGACCCGGGGACCGGCCGCACGCTCTCCTTAGCCAGGAGACACTGTCCGCAGGTGCTAAGGCAGACTTGGTCAAGGAGGGAGAAGGCCTGAGCAACTCAGAGCGGATACCCGGGACTCGGGGAGTCCGAAAGTTGGCGGATAAAGCCTAGAGGAAGCTAGCGCGAGGCCCGCGCTCGGTCTAGCGCCCTCTACAGGGCTCACGAGCCCCGCCAAGTGCGGACCGCTCTCCTTTCATCCCCCAGGGCTCAGAGAAGGACAAAGGACCTATAAAAAATCCAACAAAAAAATATCAGCTTGACCCCCAAAAGAACACTGTTTAATGAGGTGGAAAATTCTTCCACACAAATTGCTTTTTCTACTACTTTATGAGAGTTCATAAATGTTAATGAAATCCAGTTACCAAAAAGTAGCATACATCACTGCAGCTGAAGGGAGGCAGAGGAAGGAAGGTGGTGGTTAAGGTACAATCATAATTAAAATAACAGCAGCGGCAGCAACAATGCGGCCTATGGCTAATGTGGTTGGAGGCCCAGTCCAGCGTGGCACCATTATGTCCGAACCGGGATGGCTACTGGTTGTTTCACGGGACAGAACAACTACAGTTTAGCCACAGCAGCAACAGCCCAACCAAAAAACGTACAGGTGTAGAAACGGGTGTATCAGAGTGAAAATGAAAACGAAATGCCCCCTTGCTTCTTTTCTTTCACAACAGAATGCTTGTTACTGACTTCAATGTCCTCAGAATTCATACAGAGAAAGGAACCCAATGAAAGTGCCTAGAAGAACAAGGGAGACAGCAAGTTCATTGTCCTTCACAACCTGCAAGATGTGATTGCTTTTTCCTTCCTCTCCATGCGTCAGACTGTGAACTCTTAAAGCAAGAGAGCTTATTCTATTTCAAGCATCATTTCTATGCTCAGCACCCAGCCTAGCGCCTGGCACATAGTAGGTGCTTAATAGGTGTGTGTGTTGAATAAGTGAATGATTAAATGGCCAATAACACAAAGTTAAATAACTCAATGGACAAACTACTTGAACACATCTGGAAATGGACTGATACGCCCATGTCCTCCATATTTTCAATATCCAACAAATATTGTTTGGGAACTTGTTATGTACAGTAACTGTTCTCAGCAATGGGGACAAAGCAAACAAACAAAACAGATAAAATGAAGCTTACATCTTGATCTTGATGTGTGTGTGTGTGTGTGTGTGTAAATGTCTTGTTTTACATGGCTGGGCAAATGGCTTCCTATCAAATTTTGGAAAATGTTTTAATTTTTCACCTTCCAGATTCTTCATTATTAATGGAGTTTAGGAGAAGAGATGCGAGGTCTACTGGTGAAAGTCATTGTATAAAGAATATGCTTTTTTCTTCTTCCAGCACAAATTCGTGCATGGGTAGGGTACAGTCCGCTAGGGCGGGGGGAGGTTGGCCCTCTGGTCCTGCCCCCATAGGGCCAGTTGGCTGGCTGCAGTGTGCCTCATAGATGCATGGGTAGGGTCCAGCCTGCTAGGGCAGGGGGAGGGGGGAAGGGGTTGTGGGAGGTTGGCCAGCTGGTCCCGCCTCCATAGGGCCAGTTGGCTGGCTGCAGTGTGCCTCATAGTGACCCGTAGTTCTGGTCATTCTGGTTGCTTGGCTTTTATATATATAGACTAGAGGCCCGGTGCACAAAAATCTGTGCACTTGGGGGGCGGGGGAGGGGGGGTCCACCAGCCCGGCCTGTGCCCTCTCGCAGTCTGGGACCCCTCGGGAGATAACGACCTGCTGGCTTAGGCCTGCTCCTGGGTGGCAGAGGGCAGGCCCAATCCCTAAGTGCAGCCCCTGGTCAGGCTCAGAGCAGGGCCGATTGGGG
>NW_005370512.1:241304-253613 GCF_000412655.1 Myotis brandtii
CAGGGCAGTTAGGAGATTGGGGAGCTCCCCCCTATCAGGCACAGAGGAGGGCTGATCAGGGGGTTGGGGTGCCTTCCCCTGTCACGAACAGAGTAGGGCGGATAGGGAGGTTGTGGCCCCGCCCCCTGTCACACACAGAGCCGCAGGGCGATCAGGGGGTTTGGGCGCTGCCCCCTGTCATGCTGATCCCGGTGCCGGGAGCCTCGCTGCTCCGCTGATCCCGGTGCTGGGAGGCCTATTACCCTTTTACTATATAGGATAGAGGCCTGGTGCATGGGTAGGGGCTGGCTGGTTTGCCCTGAAGGGTGTCCTGGATCAGGGTGGGGGTCCCCACTGGGGTGCCTGGCCAGTCTGGGTGAGGGGCTGAGGGCTGTTTTCCGGCTGGCGAGTGACTAAAGCTTCCAACCGCTCCTTGTTTTCTTCTCTTTTTTTTTTTTTTTTCTGGGCCAGCTTTAGCTCTGAGGCCTCGCTGCTGAAAACATAGATACAATGTTGCGGTCCGAGCCCGGCTGAATGGAAGCCGGTTTCTGGTGTTTTGTTTAGCTTCTTATTTGCAACATAGTATATAGTTGCTTAGAGTTGCAACTGAGAGGCTGGCAAGTGAGGCGGGGAACGTTGGAGTCTGCAGCAAGCAAGCCTCGTGCTTGCTTCAGTGCCTGGCTGCCGGCCGCCATCTTGGCTGACAGTTAATTTGCATATACTCACTGATTAGCCAATGAAAAGGGTAGCGGTCGTACGCTAATTACCATGTTTCTCTTTTATTAGTGTAGATAATTGACAAATAGGAATTGTATGTATTCAAGTTGTATGACTTGATGTTATGTATATAGTGCAATAATTAGCACACTCAAGCTAATTAACATATCCATCACCTCACATAGTTACCTTAATTTAAAAAAAAATATTTTTATTGATTTTAGAGAGTAAAGGAGATGGAAAGAGAGCTAGAAACATCAACGATGAGAGAGAATCACCAATCGGCTGCCTCCTGCACACCCCACACTGGGGATTGAGTCTGCAACCCAGGCATGTAACCTGACAGAGACTCAAACTGCGACCTCCTGATTCATAGGTTGATGCTCTACCACTGAGCCATGCTGGCCGGGCACCTTGATTTTTTTTTTTTGTGGCAATAGGTAAGATCTACCCTCTTAGCAAATTCAAATATACAATACAGTATTGTTAACTGTAGTCACCATGCTGTGCGTTAGATCTCAAGAACGTATTCATGTTGTGTAACTGAAACTTTGTAGCTTTTGACTAATACTTCCCCATTTTCTCCTCCTCCCAGCCCCTGGCAACCTACCATTCTGCCTTTTGCTTCTGTGAATCAATATTAGATTGCACATATGAGTGAGCTCATGCAGTATTTGTTTTTCTGTCTCTAGCTTATTTCACTTAGCATAATGTCCTCCAGTTCATCCATGTTGTTGCAAATGGCAAGATTCCCCCACCTTTTTTTTTTTTAAGGCTGAATAATAGTCCATTAGAATGTTTCAAAGGAAGATGTTTTATATTTCTTTAATGGGATTATTTTGTCTTATGACTTTATCTCTAAGGAGAATATTGTCCTGTTCCCTTGAGAATTGCTAAAGTAATCTCACTTTGGCTTTGCATACAATGCTTAATATTTCATATCTAAATTTGGGTCCTAATACTAATAATTATCATTTTTTAGCTCTTATCTTTTGTCAATTACTATGTTTAGTGCCTTATGGACTTTACTCCCTTTAAACTCACAACAATCCTTTGAGATAGGTGCCATTGTTGGTATCTTTATTTATTAAATAAAGGAACCAAGGCTGAGAGAGGGTAATTAACATATGTTAGGTCACTGGTGAGTAACTGGCAGTGCCTGATCTGGAACATGGGACACTAGAATGGAGAATGCCCTGCCTTAGGACTTTCAGTCATTGTGATCAAGGGCAAGACATTGCCCTCAGCTTTCTTATCTATAAAATGCAGCTAATAACTGCCTAGTCTATATTGTTCACAGTGTGGTGAAGATAAAATTTGGTCCACTTATGAAAACATACGAATGTTAAAATGCTGCAAGAATATGGCAGTTTTTGTTGTAGTATGCTGTTTCTTATTCATACTAATAGCTCCTATAACCAAATAACTCTCTAGCAGTAATCACTAAAATTGATTGAACTTTAGCTGAGTGATTGTTTTGGGATGTGGGTAGTGATGGATGTGGTGAGCATGAGGTAGAGGGACTGTGATGGTTGAATCATTGGAGATGATCCCCGCCCCTCCCCTCCCCTCCCCTCCCCCAAGTCTTCCTTAGATATCCTCCCTTCTAATTGCACAGAGCTCTGCTCTGCCTTGCCTGGGCCATTAGCCCTGCTGTTGGCCATCACTGTTAGCAACAAGTCCTGCCTGGCACAACAGTGAGAAAGGTTAAAGTGTTAATTTTTGTAAGTAAATTTTCAATGCCACTTTGAGACAACATAATTACTACTTCCCATACCATATTGTGTCTGGTGGAGAAGTGGTCACAAAGACATCAAACAAGCATCAAGTCTCTGTCACCACCTACTGCACCTGTCATCCTCCAAAAAAAAGTGGGCAAAACCTTGTGGTTATTTGAAAACTTGGATACTTTTTCTTGGATACTTTTTCACACTAGTCACTTGTCTGGGGTAGCACCTGGAGATGTCTTTAATGTTTGAAACTCAGGTCAGTGAGTCAAGGAATAAAAAGGCAGAGCTATTAAGGAAACACTGGCTTCATAATTGTTTTAGTAATCAGCTTTATATTTCATTCATTCATTCATTCATTCATTCATTCATTCAGATATTCATTAATTTAGTCAACACTTTTAAGTTCTTTTTTTTGGACTTCAAAAATTTTCTTGAGAAGCTTCCAAGCTGATGGGGAGGCAGATGAGTAAAAATGTAATCACAGAACAGGGAGGTAAGTTCTAATATAAATTTATACATACTTTGAGGTTGGATCAGTTAATCATTTGGATATATGAAATCAGGCATGTCAGAGCATGTAGTCTACCTGGAGTGATATTGCCCTGAAAGGGGAAAATATTGGTTCTTGGAGGGCAAACCTATCTTAGACATGACAATGGTCTGTGGCCCTCCAAGCTCAACCTTATTTGACAAAATCTTATTCCTTGGTATTTAATTTTTCTGGTTAGATAGTCTTTAAATTAAATTAATTTTTCTCCTTAGAGGGAGTAATAATGAAAAAAAGGCTGATAACCACTAGGCTAGATAGATAAATTTGCCTCAGTAAGTCAGACTGTCGGTCTCAGACTGTTACTGTTCTAATTAGCTAGTTATTAATAATATATATTTTTATTGATTTCAGAGAGGAAGGGAGAGGGAGAGAGAGATAGAAACATCAATGATGAGAGAGAATAATTGATCAGCTGCCTCCTGCACACCCCTTACTGGGGATTGAGCCCACAACCCAGGCATGTGCCATGACCAGGAATTGAACCTTGACCTCCTGGTTCATAGGTAGACGTTTAACTATTGAGCAACACAGGCTGGGCAGGAAGCTGCAACTTTACACTCCCCAGGGAACCACCAGTCCATTCTCTGCAAATCACTCGGGGAAGGGGAAGATGGAGCATGTATGTGCAGTAAAATCGGGAAGGCACTTGCCTGTCAATCAAATCTGAGAACAAAGATTAATATTTGCTAGAGAGGTGGAGCCAATGCAAGCCTGCAAAATTTGGGAATACACAAACAAAGGAATATTCTCTCTCCCTCTCTGGTTGCTCTCTGTTCCTCTGGCTTTGCTCTGCTTCCTTGCACTTGCCTGTACGCCTCCATAGTTTTGTGGTCCTAGAAGTCGCGTGGCCCGTGGCCATGCTGACCCAACACACAATGAACTACAGCTTGGAACGTAAGTTAAGCTGGCCTGATGCTGGGCTGGACTGTGCTCTAACATGGAGTGGAAACTCTGGGCAACGGCTTTCATCCTAGCTCGACTGAAGACACAGCTGGACTTCTTCCTTGGTGAACAGAGGAAGAGGGGACCTTGGAAACTCTGGGATTTAATTTCACTCAAATAAATACCACGAATTTTCTGATGCTAGTCTTAGAAAATTCCTTTTCTCTTGACATTGCAAGAAACCCAACAGGTGGGGGACAGGGAGAGCTCCCCACTGATAGCAAGACTACCAGGTTGGCTATTGTGGCGGCCTTGGGCAGTTAGTTAAAAAACAAACATTAATATGATTAACTTGTCCAAAAAATTGTCATTATTTTACTGATAAAAATACTCCTGATTTATGGCTTGATATAGAGAGGACCCCCCACGCCTCATAAAATAAGAAAGTGAATTCTCAAATATACCTCGTTACCTCAAAAATTAGTTAATTATGGAGAAGCACAGAAAACCAACTTTTGGCCTCCATTCTCCTGCTGCAAAATGAAGTTGCCTAGAAAATATGTTGACCCCTCTAGAAGAAAGAGGGTTTGGAAAGATGATATTCCATATTATTAATTACATAAAGATGGTTGTTGAATTTGTAGACATGTTTCCTCTTGTTCATGCAGAGGTTAAGATATCAACTTTTAATACATAGAGAAAGCAATAAAATCCCTTTGCAAGGTTGTAAATAATTTATTCTTTTGGTTTGCAGTTTTTACTAACTGTAATTACCTCTCTTATATCTTGTCCAAAGTTTAACCTAAGAATTTGCTGAACCCAGTATCTGAGATTTTGGGAGACAGTTTTGGAAGAAAATTTCCACTATATAAAGACATTTAAGTTGTAGAACATAAGACAAGTTGGGAAGTGTACTAATAGCTGGACAATCAAGAAAGGAGAAATGATGATAGTCATTGAGCAACTTTAGTAAAAGGGGAGGAAAAATGATGTCTTGCAGGAGGAAAGAAGGATGAAACCAGTAACCAAAATAGCTTTACCTGAAGTGACCCCATTTAAAAAGAATAAAGTAACTTTCCCTTCCCTCTTCCACCAAAGTCCTAAAGAGTCAATGCACACATGAGGGGATGCAGTGGAAAACCTGGCTTAGGAACTCATTTAAAAAGAATAAAATAACTCCCTTCCCCCTTCCACCAAAGTTTAAAAAATAAAAAGCCCTGACCACCTACAAACATTCTGGGTAGTCCTAAAGAGTCAATACACACATGAGGGGATGCAGTGGAAAACCTGGCTTAGGACTCATTGTCAACAAAGGATGGAGTAATCAGCTGGAGTTAGAGACTTCCCTAAACAAGGCCAAGCAGGGAGGGGGGTGGGACGGCACAGTGCCTCTCAAATAGCATTTCAATCCATGTGGGTCAGAGGGGCTACTGTAGATATAAACCTTTATATATAAACCCTTCTTGTATGAAGTAGCTGCTTGTCCAGTCACATACCATAGTCACACAGACAGGGACACAAAAGCCACTTGTTAATGTTTCAGACGAGGCTGAAGGGGAGGCATGAGAAGGTTGACCCACATTCCTAAGGGAATGCAGCAAACAATTCTTCTCTTTCACACCATATTAGTATTGACTGTTTTATTGTAGCTCTGTTATTGTGGCTGTTATTCCTTTAATGACACCATTTTCAAAAGTTTAAAAGTTGACTGCTAACATTTGTTTCATTTTAAATCTTTGTGTTAAAGTTTTGGGGAGTGTGTGTGTGTGTGTGTGTGTGTGTGTGTGTGTGTGTATGTGTTCAGACACAAGGATGACCGAAGAAGAAAACTAGTTTTTAAATTCCCAAATATGCCCATTTTTTATATACAACATAAGTACATTTGAGAAAATAATCTTCACTGTAAAATAAAGATGGACAAATTTGGTTTAGTGGAAAGAGAGTTTTCAGGTGAATTAGATAAAATAATGGATACTATAAAAACGATAGTGTTTCGAAAATGTAAAGTGGCTTTATAATTCTTGGAATGAGCTAAACCCAAGACTTCCTCCCCAAGATCCTCATATACAGCGCTCCCCCCCCCCCCCCCCCAACCTGGTTCATCTGCCACACTGGATTAATGTTGAGTATTTTATTGTAGCCTAGATTTATGTTCCTAAATTTAGGTCTAATGATATCAATCTCCTCTCTACAAAAATGCAGCAGCTTCCTTTTCATACAGATTAACTTCTAAAACTCTTAGCCTGGAAGGTAAGGTCTTCCTTGATCCAAACCCAAACAACTTTTCCAGATGTTTGTTCACTAAGTGAACACCCCTGCTAACATGAACTATACTAAAGTGTCTCTGCTCCAATCTTCTTGCCTTGCCATGATTACACAAGTGACTAACAGGACTCCTCCTGGCCTTTGCTCAGTCTAGAATGCCATTCCTTTCACTCAGAAGAAAAAAAAAAAAAAGAAAAGAAGCAGTCTTATCCTTTAAATCCCAGATTACAAATTCACCTCATAAAGCTTCTTTAATCTCCCTAGTCAGAAATAATTGTCTCTTCTCCTGATTTCTTATAGCATAATTCTTATAACTTTACTTGACCCTGTTTTAATTCTGTTTAAACCCCCTTGCTGTGAATCTATGATCATCATTACTTATTGAGCATCTATATCTTTATAGTAAAGTCTATAATGTAATGCTGTGCATGCTTCAGGTGCAGTGAGGCCCTTTTGGTAAAGCATGGGAATACAATTACTCTACTTTGTGTTTGGTTAGTTCTTTTTTAAAAATATTTTTATTGATTTCAGAGAGGAAGGAAGAGGGAGAGAGAGATAGAAACATCAATGATGAGAGAGAATCATTGATCGGCTGGGGATTGAGCCTGCAACCTGGGCATGTGCCCCTACCGGGAATCAAACCATAAGCTCCCGGTTCATAGGTTGACACTCAACCACTGAGCTATGCTGGCCAGGCTGGTTAGTTCTTTTATTTTCTCAATATATGTTATTGATTTTTCTACAGAGAGGAAGGGAGAGGGATAGAGAGTTAGAAACATCAATGAGAGAGAAACATTGATCAGCTGCCTCCTGCACACCCTCTACTGGGGATGTGCCCGCAACCAAGGTACATGCCCTCGACCGGAATTGAACCTGGGACCCTTCAGTCTGCAGACCAACGCTCTATCCACTGAGCCAAACCAGTTAGGGCCTGGTTAGTTCTTTATGTCTATTTTCTTCACCAGATGACAAGTATATTGAGGGCAGGCCTTACGCTTTATTGATATCTGTGTTCTTTATAGTGATTGGCAAAGAGCCTTGCATGTATTAGTAACAGAAAATGTTAGGTGTATGAAGGTTTAGATCTTTTGCTGTGAAAAATGTTAAACAAAGGGCAATAATTAAACCTGATTTAAAAATGAGTGAGTATACTTTGAGAGAAGACATGTTTTTGAAAATACTAAATTGGATTTTTAAAAAATATATACTTTTATTGATTTCAGGGAGGAAGGGAGAGGGAGAGAGAAATAGAAACATCAATGATGAGAGAGAGTCACCCATAGGCTGCCCCCTGCTTGCTTTCTATTGGGGATTGAGCCAAAACCCGGGCCTGTGCCCTGACCAGGAATCAAATCATGACCTCCTGGTTCATAGGTCAACACTCAACCACTGAGCAACACTGGCAGGACAAAATCAGATTTTATTTTTGCATATGAAAATTGGCTCTGATTTTTCAATTTAAGAGATCTTTTAAAAGAAATCCCTGTGTTGACTTCTTCTTCTGAAAGTGAAGCCTGTGCTAAGTTTCCATGTGGGTTTTCTGGGAGCAGAGTACTCATAGTGAGCCTTCCTACCTCCCTGAAACCTCCTGCAACTCTGAATTGTTTCCAGCCAACAATTTAACTGCTTTTTCATTTTGACAAACGAACTTCTCTAGGATATTGCAGTTGAAATATCAGGGGCTGTGTGGCCCATGGCCTTTTATCCACTGAAATTTCCCATGGCCTTCTGGGTGAGTGGGAGTCATCTGAATTAATGATGAGGCCACTCAATTTTGCCGGGTAATTAATAAATGGGGAGGGGGATCCTGGTGATACATATTCGTTTCTTTCTGTATTTACAGGAGAGGAACATAAACCAAAAAAGAAGGATGCTTTGGGCCAACTACACTAAAGTGAGTCTGGGCCAGTGGTAATGAAGAGAGTGGGGTTTTGGAGGGCTTGTATAAACACACACACTGCACCAAGGTAATGAAAAGATTGGGGCTTTGGAGGGCTTTTGTATAAATACACACACACACACACACACACACACACTTTCCTAGTAAGTTTTTTTTAAAAAATAACTTTATTTTTTTAGCATACTGGGGGAAAACACCTCAAAACAAACCAACCCCCAAGCAAGCACAAGTGCAGGGAGAACTCTCATACAGTGAGGTTTCAGAATGCAGCCCAAATGGAGAACACCTCTTTTCCAGCAGTGGGACACTAGTCTTTTAAATTTTTTAATGCTGTACATTTCTCTTTTTGCAATGAAAAAATAAAATAATGTGAAAAGAAACACTATGAGCCCTGGCTGGATGGCTAAGTTGGTTGGAGCATCATTCCCTACACCAAAAAAGATTGAGGGTTCAATTACAGGTTGGAGTGCATGCCTAGGTTGTGGGTTCCATCCCTGGTTGGGGCCAGAGCAGGAGGCAGCCAATAGATGTTTCTCTCTCACACTGATGTTTCTCTCTCTCTCTCCCCTTTCCTCACTCTCTAAGAATCAATAAATAAAAACATATCCTCCAGTGAGGATTAAAAAAGAAAAGAAAAGAAATATTATGAAAATTTCTCTTCATCCTATGTTTTTATGGGTGATATGGTGTCCCCCAAAAGATATGTTGAAGTCTTGATCCCAGTACCTCAGAAAGTTCTTATTTGGAAATGTCATTGCAAATGTGATTAAACTGAGGTGATACTGGAGTAGGGTGGGACCTCAATGCAATTTGATTGGTGTCCTTACAGAAGAAAGAAAATTTGGATGCAGAAAGGGAGGGGGAGTTCCATGTGATGACAGAGGCAGAGATTGGAGTGATGTAGCTGCAGACCAAGGAACACCAACGATCGGCAGCTACCACTAGAAGTTAGGAAGAAGCAAGGAAGGACCTACCCTGAGTTCTAGAGGGAGCAAGGACCTGCTGACACCTTGGGTTTTGACTTCTGGCCTCTAGAACTGTAAGAGAATAAATTTGTTGTTTTTAAGCCATTCAGTTTGTGATACTTTGTTATGGCAGTCTTAGGAAACCAACATGCCACTTTCCTGCCTTTTAGTTTCTCTGTCCAGAGGCGATCAATGTTAACACTTCTGATGGTAATGTTTAATTTAAATTTAAAAATCAATGTGTTTGGCCCTAACTGGTTTGGCTCAGTGGATAGAGCATCAGCCTGTGGACTGAAGGGTCCCAGGTTCGATTACGGCGGGCTTGATCCCCAGTGGGGGACGTGCAGGAGGCAGCCAATCAATGATTCTCATCATTGATGTTTCTATCTCTCTTTCCCTCTCCCTTCCTCTCTGAAATCAATAAAGATATTAAAAAAATCGATGTGTTTGATTTTTGAATAGATAGTGAAAGGGTGAGGGCTACGCCCTCCATCTTGCCCCAGGGGAAGTGCTCCATCTTACCTTGGCCATGTGCTTGGCAAGGAGCTTCTTCCCGGAAGTCTAAGCCTCTGCTAGCCACACCCAGGAACAAGACACCGACTTGCGCCTGGCCAATCGGCAAGGCCACAGCCCTTTCTCTTCCCCTTACTCCAACCCCCTATAAAACCCCTCTCCACACAGAGTTCTCTCTCTCTGCTTCCTGTCGCTGCGTTGGCAAGGTGGGGGAGCCGAGCTAGCTCGAATAAAGACTCTTATGCTTTTGCATCGGACTGGCTGGCTCCCTGATGTGGTTTCTTGGGGATCCTGAAATCTGGGCATAACAGATAGTATATTCACTTGGGTCAAAAAATACACAGAAAGTTATAAAGTGAAGAAAGTCTCTCTCTTATTCCATTCTTCATCTACTCATTTCCCATCATGCCTTACCCTGTCTATCCACCATGCACATTCATGTTATTAGTTAATTTATACTCATACCTATTATAGATTTTTATTTTCCCCTTACATAATGGGAATCTATTATGCCATTGTTCTTCACTTTGTCTTTTTTTCTGATAAGAAAAGTACTTTCCAATCATTTTTCAATTAAAATTTCCCTGGTATTATTGTTACTGTTTCATGGTTAAGGAGAGAGGGAAAGCATGGACTTCATTAGGGTCACCTTCCATTTCAACATCCAAACTGGGCTGACTTTCTAGTGTCTGCACTTCTGGGCTCCTAAGTTGTAGAAAAAATATGTCAGTCAAAGTTGGAATGCCTAGAGCACTGCTCCTCACATTGGAAGTTTTAGGTTTAGGGAAATCAGTGTAGCTTGAGACCCAAGCTTCCAGGTGCATGAATTGGCCTTCTGTGTCTCTATTGGCCTTCTGTGTCTCTATTGTCTCCTGGGAATCTTCATGGTCAGGTGGGATATTCAGAGGGACTCAGACATCTACATCTCTGCCATACAATTATGGTGGGTTTCAGATTTTTGGTTTGAGGAGGAAGAGGACAATAAAGTATGGGGATTAGTTAAAAACATTTACTTTGGAATCAGATGCTTACATTAGAATTTCTGTTACCAGCTGAGTGACTTGGCTTAATTACTAAAATCTATTTCAGATTCATCATCTGTAAAATGAAGATTATTATGAGGAGTAAAGGTGTTCATTGACTTGAGTGTTAGTACTCTGTCTGACACTTTAATGTCAAAATGGTGATGAGGAGATGACAGTGAGGCCAGAGCTGGTGGAGCAAGATATTAACAATGCTGCAGGATGAAAACTGAGAGAGCCACTGGCTTATGTTGGACCAATGAGAGGGTTTTATTTTTTCAAATCTGAATGGGTTAGCCTCACTTCCTTCAGCAGAGGTAGGAGGGAACTGGGGATGTATAAGGTGAAAATACATTGGCTAAGGGGAATTTGTGTTCATTTTGACCTCAGTTAACTTATAAAACATGTACGAAATCATATGCAAGTAAGTACCAATTATTTTCTGTCATGATTGTTGTCACTTTTATAACCATGGCATCTACATTATGCTGGGTCAGTTGATCTTTGATGTCCCATCACCTCCAATCCATTTTGTACCCACCATCCACTGACAGCTTTGTCAATTGCAGTGATTGTCTTTATTTTATTCTTTGTTCATATCTTTGCAAACTTCCTTATTATCTAGAACTGGTAATGTAGCACTTCATAAGTTCATAAAAATGTTGCCCTAGCTGGTTTGGCTCAGTGGATGGGGCGTTGGCCTGCAGGGCACATACTGGGTTACGGGCTCTATCCCCCGTGGGGGGAATTGCAGGAGGCAGCCAATCAATGATTCTCTCTCATCATTGATGTTTCTATCTCTCTCCCTCTCCCTTCCTCTCTGATATCAATAAAAATATATTTTTTTTAACAAATAAAAACGAAACAAAGCTTAAAAAAAATGCTGCCTTTTAACATCACACCAGCCAAGTGACTGGCAGCTATTGAATTCACAATGTGTACCTTAGAGATTTTCAAAAGCATCACTGAGTTTCAATGCACAATCCCCATTAAAGTTAAGTGTAATTGGAGTTCAAACCCTCGAAAATCCTTATACAACTTCTCCTTGAATGTTTTTTAGGATAAGAGCCCTCTTACTTCACATATTTGGAGAAATCAACTCAAGGAAAGAACTATAATAGAATGAGCAACATCATTTGTCTATTCATTCAATCAGTGCTAAACCTCTCAAGAATGATAGCTATATGAGGAAAGCTACTTACATCTCTGATAAATATAATGTACTTATATAATATATTGTTAAAATAAGCATACTTTTATGCTAATCAATATTTTATGGTCTCAGTATAATATGCTTCTGTCCCATTACAGGGTCATAGTCAACACCTTAGGTCTTAAGCCTTATAGTAATGGAGGAATTTTTATGTCAAGTTTATCTCATGAGGTGAGAGCATCCATAAATGGGATAGTAGAGACAATCTGCACAAGACTTGAGCCAAGAAGCTTCCTCTTGGACAATAATATTGAGCCCAGAAGAAATTAAGGCTGGGTAGCAGCCCCCAGCCTCAAGTGCATCTAAGGACAATCCACTCACAGGAAGCAAGTATTCTTGGCTAATGTTGTTCAACTGAGTAGAACTATATTAGCATCTAGCTTACATTTCTCCACCAACAACACAGGGGTAAAAGACATTTTATCTAAAACTTTTAAAAAGTTGTATTACTATTGAAAATATTCTTCAGATTGCTAATCTTTTTTTTTTTAAAATATATTTTATTGATATTTTACAGAGAGGAAGGGAGAGAGATAGATAGTTAGAAACATCGATGGGAGAGAAACATCGATC
>NW_005370512.1:253681-258782 GCF_000412655.1 Myotis brandtii
GAACCTGGGACCCTTCAGTCCGCAGGCCGACGCTCTATCCACTGAGCCAAACCGGTTTCGGCCAGATTGCTAATCTTATAGGAAAAGGAAATGAACTCTGTTGGATGTTCTTACTGATCCCTTTCTGATTTGCTGTGATCTTACCTTCTTTTTCTTGTGTTCACAAGTTTCTTCTCCTTGTGTTTACTTTTCTGGAGTTTACCAGTAAAAGATATTGGATTCACTGATCTAAAATTTGCAGAATATCTTTTTTTTTTTTTTTTGTAAAAACCTAAACTATATTTGATCTGAATTTCCAGAGTCTCATCTGATTTCAACACTCTTCAAAGGCTACCACTGATCCTCTCATGGAAATTTGTTGCATTACTGTTTCAATCCTCAAAGTTGAATTTCTTTGTTGTTGTTGTTGTTTTTAACACAAAACAGATCTCAATGTTTTCCATATAAAGAACACTTTTGATCACAAAGGTCACTCTCCAGGGTATGACAGCAGTAACTACTTTGAAAAACCATCAGATAAGAAGGTTTCAAGGTCTTCCAAGAAACCATTATCTTTATAGTCAACAGCCTTGACCTAAAAATCTCTAAAAAGATGGGATGGAGGAATCAGTAAAATGGACCAGATTTTCTTTAGTGTGGATGTGAGCTACTGAAATAGCAGACATTTTCTGGCATCATGCCCTTATGTTGTAAAAGACATCAAGTCTTTAACATGCAGAAGAGTAAAATAAAACACTGAATTTCTGAATAATAAGCCTTGAGGGACTCTCAAGACTTATTGCCAGGTCACAGCAATCAACAAAGACGTTTATGCTGAACTTAAATCTTCATTGGTGGGATGTGTCACTCTCTTCTGGGTTCTAAAGAAGAAAGCTTTTCAATGTGTTGTATGGGGCTCAATACCACAGGAGCAATGGAAACGATAGACGTCATCCCTGGGTGAATCAGAAATGACATGAATCACATGCCCCAAGACCTGTTGGAGGAGTTTAGGATCTTGATGGATGAACTACTCAGAGCCTTGGGAAACATAGATAGACGATGAGCCCAATTTCCCCGCCTCAGGCAGAGGGCAGTTGGGCTGTTCCAGCTTGTTCTGACAATGGGGAAAATGTCCCTCCTCCTCATTTCACTGATACTTAGGTGCACGTATAGCATCTTTAGCTGCACGTATAGCATCTTTAGCTGCTTGTATAACATGGGGGGCTGTGATATGGCTGTTATATATGAAGTACACCAAGGTGGAACTCCACAGTGCCTCTGCCTGGTGTGCCTTTTGCCCCTCTTTGTGCAAATTGTGCTTATTTCTAAAGTACTCCCGATTGCATCCTTTCTTTTCTGACTATTTTAATATCCATTGCTCTTCCCATAGTTTGATCTTTAAAACTAATTCTTGTGATACTCTCTACCTTGGCTATTTGACTCTAGTTTGTCTCTCTCTATGCCTCATCTTCCCTAGCCAGTTCACCAGTAGTATCTAGTAGTAGGGATTACGTTTTAATTTATTTTTGCTTGTTTTGTTTTCCTTTTAGTGCCTTTCACAAATTATGAGTGAATGGAAGAATAGATGTTTGATTTTTCTACATGGCATCCCTGGAAATTCTAGGTTCTGTTGATCTGAATCAGTCCCAGCTTTCTTCCATGAGTGCTTCTTAGCACATGAATCCTAGTTTTTGATTCAGAAAATATGAGCATGATACCTCATTATAGTAATTTCTCCAATATATCAATCTTTATCAAGGGGTTGATAACTGAGCAATTTCCAAGTCAGTTGTAATAGCTAATAACCTTCTCCCATGGGAGAAGCATACACAATGGTTATGCTGGTCCCTCCTCTCCTAGTCAGCAGATTGCATTATCATCATCATCTATCAAGGTAAGTTTCCATCAAGAAAAGCCTGAGGTCACCTCCCTTAAAAGAATGTGATACCGCATTGGTTTTTACTGATGTCCTGTCAGCAAGACATGTATTTTCAGTTGTTCCCAGGAATGTTGTTGGTTCTTTTGCTGATCTGGTTTCATTTATGATCAATGGCCCACGACTATCAAGGGTACAGCCCACGTCTGGGGTCTGAAGCTTTGGGTGAGAAACTGAGGTCTTTACTACCCAGCTGTAACTTTGACCTAATTTGCAGCAGCCTCTGTGCAAAGCAGAAATGCTGGCTGCACATGACAATGCAGGAACAGGCCAGGAAAGCTTTTCTTCTTGCCTCACAAGTCTTGAATTCACCTGGCCATGAAAGTACACAGGTGAATAAAGCTTTCTACAAGGGTTTTTAATCTTGTACAAACCAGAATGCTTTTGAGAGTGAAAGGAGCTAGTAAAAACAATTTTTAAAAATATATAGAACTACAATAGGAGCAAACTGGGACTGTCCCAGAAAGTATGAAATTTGAAAGTTCTGAACTTTTTCTAAATAGCAACTCATACTGGTACATGCACATACTGTCAATATTGTCCATGTAAGTTTTAAGGTTTCATGGCGACCCCCTAAAGCCAATCCAGGGACCCAGTTGTATTAGAGAGAGGGACCAAAGGCTAAAAATTTCTGATTTGGGAAGTCTGTTATTTACTTTGTGCCAGAATCCTGCTACTTTAGAGCTTTTATTCATTCTTTTAATGACTTGGCATACATTTATGATTACTTGCTACTTTAAGCATTTTGCTGGATCATGGAGAGACAAGAAACATGAGAGACAAGGATGGTGGAGACACAAGATCATGGTTTGGGTGGGGTGTCATTGTAATAGGAACACTAGTAAAGTACTGCCATGGCTTAAGATAGAACATCCTTCCTTATTGGACATCCATCTTAATTTAATTTCTGGATTCTCTTTTTGAACCTATCTTATTGCTGGGGCTAGAAAAGGAGGAAATGAATTGGGTTTTGAAAGTTTAAATGTAGCTTGCCAGTGATAGAAGACATTAAATTATCCAACTTGTGTGAAGCAAACAATCTTTTGCATTTTTTTTCCAGATGCAGAAAAGATAGTAAATTTCACCAGCTTGAAGACCAATACCATTACTAGGCAGCATAGGATAGGAGTTAAGAATGCAGTTTATTAGTCTAATGACCAACTGTGATGATTAGTTTTATGTGTCAACTTGGCTAGGCCATGGTGCCCAGTTATGTAATCAAACAGTAATCTGGGTGCTGCTGTGAAGGTGTTTTGTTGATGTGGTTAACATCTATAATCCGTTGACTTGAAGTCAAAGAGATTACCCTGGGCAATGTGGGTGGGGTTTACACTGGGGTTTCCCAGGGAAGAAGAAATTCTGCCTCTAGTTTGTAGCATCAACTGGTGCCTGACTTTCTAGCCTGCCAGCCAGATTTCAGACTTGTCAGCCCCCACAATTCCTTAAAATCTATCTATCTATCATCTATCTATCTATCTATCTATCTATCTATCTATCTATCTATCATCTATCATCTATCTATCATAACCTACCTAGCTCCTTACCTACCTAACTATCATCATCTATCTAATCTTATTGGTCCCGTTTCTCTGGAGAACCCTGGCTGATACACCAGGGTTGAAGCCTATGTTTGAATTATAACTCCCATACTTTGTAGCTGTATGGCTTTAGACAAATTACTTGACTTGCCAACATATTAGTCTCTCCACATGCAAAGAGATAATGATAGTAATTCCTTCATAGGGTTGTTGAGAGGATTAAATGAGTGAATAGATCTAAAGCAAAGTGCCTAGCATAAATTAAAGGCTCAGTCTCTTATTTTCCCATTCTAGTTTTAAACTTTTTTTTTTTTTTTTTGCCTCAAGTTAATTTGTTTGAGATTTTCTGGGGGAAAAGCATCATGCTTGCTTTTAAAGAAGTACATGTGACCCAGTACTTTCTATCCTCCATATGAACAGGCAAAGGATTGTTCTGAAGCTGCTACTTAAACAGCAAAGTGGGTCACCCCCAAATAGGCTAAGGAAATAATTCTGGGAAGCAGAGTCTGGACATGACACTCACTGGGGAGCAGTAACCTCAGATAGATCACTGCAGTGACTCAGGACTCAGGATACACACTGGGGTTCTGTTTGAATCAAAATACTGTACCCCATGCCCTGGTCAGTGTTGCTCAGTTGGTTGAGCATTGTCCCGTACACCAAGAGGTCACCGGTTTGATTCCCAGTCATGCACATGCCTGGGTTTTGGGCTTGATCCCTCAGTAGGGGGCATGCAGGAGGCAATTGATAGATTTTTTTTCTCTCCTTTTCCTTTCCTCTCTCTCTCAAATCAATAAAAATATATATTAAAAAAAGAAAAAGGGACCCAATGGGTGTAACTCAGTGGTTGAGCATCGACCTATGAATGAGGAGGTCACAGTTCGAGTCCTAGCCAAGGCACATGCCTGGGTTGCAGGCTTAACCCCCAGTAGGGAGTGTGCAGGAGGCAGCTAGTCAATGACTCTCTCTCATCATTGATGTTTCTATCTCCCTCTCTCCCTTCTTCTCTGAAATCAATAATATTAAAAAAGTAAAAGGGACTAAACATTCTTATAATGAAGCATAAGTATGTCCCAAACATTAAAAACAAACAAACATTCTAGCCCAGGAAGCAAGATGTGGTGCTCTGAAGAGCACCAGGCTCAGAATACATTAAGGTTACTCACCAATAATGGTTCCTTGGCAAAAATGAACTGCTTTACAGAGGTACCCATCTATATTATATGCTGTGTTGAGCCATTTAGCATTTTTAGTTGGCAATCTTACTGCATTTG
Source organism: Myotis brandtii (assembly GCF_000412655.1). Taxonomy (NCBI): domain Eukaryota; kingdom Metazoa; phylum Chordata; class Mammalia; order Chiroptera; family Vespertilionidae; genus Myotis; species Myotis brandtii. Next base: position 258,412 of record NW_005370512.1, read on the forward strand.
TTTGTGCATATGTCTGGAGTGCACAGAAAGGTCTGTATGGTGTAAATTAGCTGAATGAAAAAGCCCAGTGTCCAGCCTATAATATGCAGTGCTGCGCCATTCCTGGGGGAGGCGCCCCTCTGGGCAGGCCCCAGGTGTGCATGTGTGCAGAGTCAGAGATTTTGTTGGAATAGAACCTTCCTCAGGGGGGACATCTAAGGAAGCAGCTCAGTGCTGCCTCTGAGTATGTGCTGGGTGATTACCACAACCCTGGAAGGGCTTGTAGTAGTTTTTAAAAATATATTTTTATTGATTTCAGAGAGGAAGGAAGAGGGAGAGATAGAAACATCAATGATGAGAGAGAATCATCGATCGGCTGCCTCCTGCACGCC
>NW_005370512.1:258797-302335 GCF_000412655.1 Myotis brandtii
GGGATCGAGCCCGCAACCCAGGCATGTGCCCTTGACTGGAATCGAACCTGAGACCCTTCAGTCCGCAGGCCGATGCTCTATCTGCCGAGCCAAACTGGCTTGGGTGAGCTTGTAGTAGTTTTTGATGGTGGTAATGTTTGTTTAAGGTTGCCTGAATATAGAATCAGTGAGGCTGTTGATCCCTGGGAAGGGAATGGATGGGGCAACAGTTTTTGGAGGATGGTTTTACATAATAGAAATTAACTTGGCAAAAATGAGAAGTGTAGGTACAAATTATTTGCTCTCTTTCCCAAATGTCTTAAAAAGCACATATGCCCAGTAAATAAAAAAACGGAATGATAATTAGTGGGAAATCCTTTTTTTATGGAAAAAGGGGAAATAAGTCAACTAGAAGTTTGCTTTATATTCCAGTTTCCCACCTCCTTATAGCCCAGAGGCTGGCCTGACACTACTCAAGTATCTGATTGTGGTTTAAGGGGTTCCTTCCAGTCTGTATGGCCCTGGTGGCCACATATTACCCTGGGTCATACTTATGGAGACTTAGTACAGTTGGGATCAATCTTGGGACAAGTGATGATAATAGGTCTGTGTGTCAAACAGTTCTGGCTCTTCACCTTCTAGACACATAGTAGGATTATACCTCTCGGCCTCCTTTAAGTTGGATGGGGCCATGTGACCAATTCTGGCCAATGAGATGGAGTGAAAATGACCTGAGCCACTTGTGAGCTGGACCATATAATCATCCGTGTGATGTCCTCCAGTGTTTGCGTTTCCTCTGGAATAGCAACTGGCACTATTCGCCTGAATTAAGCAATGATCACAACAAAAAGAGCCCTCCTGATGACCAGAAATGGACATATGCCATGATTAAGGACTACATTTTTTTAGTCATTTATAGAGATTTTGTAGTTGTTTGTTATGCAACATAACCCAATCTCTCCTGATTGATACAGAACCCTGATCACAGTGAGTGATTGAAGGATAGATCAATGACCTATGACAATCACAGAATGTTATGCAACCAAACTTTCTTGCATTACCCCTGTTAGATTAGCATCCCTGAAAGCTAATCTAACACACTCCAAAAACATCCAGCAGTCCTCTCGTCTATGCAGAATAGAATAGATACTGATCCCCAAACAAGAGCAGACCTCCTCATCTTGTTCTAGAAGTAAAAATCTGAGAACTTGCTTGGAATTTGGTTAGGATCCAGAAGCCAGAGTAATTTTAAATTTATTAGTTTTTAGATCTAGAAGGGATTACTGGAAATCAATCACCCAAAAGTTTAATTTTATCAAAAAGGAGATCAAAACTCATAGAAATGAGGAGAGTGGTTTAACCAAGGCCACATAGCTTGCTAGTTAGTGGTAGAGGGGCCCTTGATTACATTTTTCTTATGTAATAGGGGTTATTTATAAAGGTCAAAAAGGGGTCCACTGGATTCTAAGTCAGCTCTGACAAGCTACAGATGTGCTAGTTTTAGTGGCTATATAAAATAGTTAAAAAAGTTAAAATTAATAATCTATTTTATTTAAACCAGTATATAAAAAATAGCATTACATTTCAACATGTAATCAATATAAAATTATTAATGAGATACTTTCCTTTTTCATACTAAGTCTTCAAAATCTGATGTGTATTTTGCACTTACAGCACATCTCACTTGGACAAACCACATGTCCAGTGCGTGATAACCATACTTGATCAGTGACCACCAGGTTGACAGCACAGTTGCAAATTTTTGGAGAGCAGGAGATTTTAATTCAGTTTCCTTTGTAAAATGGTGAGTTTTATGTCACACATAATGACAAGCTTCTCAATTTCTTTATCTGGATACTAAACATAATAATGTTGGCCTCTAATCACCTCAAAGCAATGTAAAGGCTGTTAATGAGATAATGTCTGATTCAGTAGAAGGTTCTATCTGTCTACATTCAAGGTGCTATTCTCTTTTATGTGTCTGTGGGGAAGTCCCATTAGCACCCATGGGAACTATGCATGTAACTGTAATGGAAAAACAAACATTTCTCACCAGGCAAGGAATAATACTAGGTTACTACTAGGGGTTGGCTTTCCCTGTGTGGGTGGGGACTTTCTGCTGGGAACTGGGAGTTATGAGGTCTTCTTTTGCTACCACCTGGATCATGGCAGGCTGCTGGGTGGTGGAATGAGGAAAAGGAAACCTGGAGGTTAAACATGACATCATTTTTTAAAAAAAATAACATTTTAAAATTGATTTTTTAGAGAGAGGTAGGGAGAGAAAGAGAGAGAAAGAAACTCAATGTGAGAGAGTAACATCAATTGTTTGCCTCCAGCACATGTCCCAACGAGGGTTCGTGCCCTGACCAGGAATCAAATTGCCACTTCTTGGTGTACAGGAAGTTGCTCCAACCAATTGAGCCACACTGGTCGGGGCAAAGATGACATCTTACCTAATAATAGACAAACATGTAAATTAACCATCCCTCTGCTACGCTCACCAACCAATCAGGAGAGTATGCAAATTAACCCAACAAAGATGGCGGTTAATTTGCATACGTAGGGGTGAAGTGGCAGAGCGAAGACTGAAGGCTCCGGCTGGAGCAAAGGCCTGGGTCCCAGGTGCCAGAGGAAAACCAGTGCCAGCAGCCAGGGGAAGGGAAGGCCTATTGCACGAATCTCTTCATGCAACAGGCCTCTAGTCTTTATATAAATGAATTTGCTACTTCTCACCAACCCCTTATTGCCAGTCAACTTTTCAAAGTTATGACACATATGCTTCCCCTCCCCCCCCCACCTCCCCTCAGAACACAAGTAATAAATTATTTGTGGCAGGCTGGGGAAGAAAGATTTAGAAAAATCTAGTGTTTATGATTATTATTTCTAATGATTACTTTTAATTTCATACCCACTCTGTGCCAGGTACTTCGAATGTACCATTTCTCCTCATATCACTGCCCTTATGGGTATTATTATTTCCACTAGAGGCCGGGTGCATGAAATTCGTGTATGGGGGAGGTGTTCCTCAGCCCAGCCTGCACCCTCTCCAATCTGGGACCCCTCGGAGGATGTCCGAATGCCCTAAACTGGCAGTCGGACATCCCTTTCACAATCTGGGACTGCTGGCTCCCAACTGCTCACCTGCCTGCCTGCCTGATTGCCCCTAACCGCTTCTGCCTGCCAGGCTGGTCACCCCTAACTGTCCTCCCCTGCTGGCCAGGTCGCCCCCAACTGCCCTCCCTCCCCTGCAGGCCCAGTTGCCCCCAACTGCCCTCCCCTGCTGCCCTGATCACCCACAACTGCCATCCCCTGCCAGCCATCTTGTGGTGGCCTTCTTGTGATGACATGGGGGTGGCCATCTTGTGACCAGATGGGGGTGGCCATCTTGTGTGAGGGTGTGGTGGTCAATTTGCATATTACCTCTTTATTATATAGGATTTTACAGATGAAGACACTGCATTCTAGAGTACTCAGATAACTTCTTCAAGGTGGGAAGAAAAAATAATCTGAAACTTGGAAATAAGCAAAAGAATGAATCCCTGTGTGTTTTCAGTTTCATTGGAAGCATTGTCTAACAAGCCCACCTAAAGATTATTTAATTCTTAGAGAAAGGTATCTTTGATTTACTTTGATTGACTATTTTATAGGATTAGGGCCCAACTCGGTGAAGTTACGGAGTCCAATTTGTTAATTTGTAGATTGCTAAATTACAACCTTTTTTAGTTGATGTATAGTTGACTACAATGTCTTATTAGTTTCAGATGTACATCATAGTGAATCATACATTACAAAGTAATCCCCGTTATAAGTCTAGTTACCATCTGTCACTATACAAAGGTATTACAGTATTATCAACTATACTCCCCATGTTGTATATTACATCCCTATGGCTTATTTATTGTATAGCTGGCAATTTGTACCTCTTAATCCCCTTTACCTAGTTCCTTCACCAGCTCCTTCCCCCATCAGTTTGTCCTCTGGATCTATGAGTCGTTTCTGTTTTGTTTTGTTTGTTTCATTTATAAGATTCCATATATAAGTAAAATCATTACAACTTATTTTTGTCCAGTAGAGATACAAATGAATTCTTTCTATTATAAAAGATAATCTCAAAGGTTGTGGTTTTATTGACCAGTAGGTCAATTTTGTATCTAATTTAACTAATTTTTGCAGCATTTCTTTCCTGAAGGGGTAAATGAATGTCCATTTTTAGATGCTCTCAGAATTACCTTTACCATCTTATTGGTTCCTTCATTAGTGAGTTAAATCAGTCTTTGATATGTGCTCACTGTATGTTTACATGAGAGTCAATGTAGAACCTATGAAAGGCCTAAGATTTCACCTGTCTTGCAAACTAACAACTTAGCTGGCCACAGTTTCATGGGTGCTAGCAGAAGATACAAGATTCCTGGGTCAGAAAAAAAATGGACTTTATGATCATGCTGTAGCAAGTGGCATGCATCAGTATATTTGTGCCAGTAGTTACCAGTGCCCCCAAGTCCCACAAAAATGGCATGCATTATACTAAACATGGGGAACCTGAACCTTTTATGATGTCAGTAAGTCCGCCCTCCTTTTTCTCCAGAGGGAGACACTATCTCTATCTTCCAAGGCTGTTTGCTGTGGAATTGCCCTTGCATCACAGTCTGGAATGAAGGACAGCTTGTGTTTTGCTTGTAAGATATGTAGAAAATTGTTTCCCACTAGTCAAATTTTTAAATTTGAAAAATTATACTTTGATGAAGGTCTCATGGTCAGTAAATGGCTGAATGTGGATTCTTCCTGGCTGCAAAGCTTGGGCTAAATCCCACTACATTTGACTGACTACGGAACTCCCATTACTATTAGCTTTTTGGGTCTCTTCCATCCTAGAGTGGAAGTGGTCTTGGTCTGGAAATAGTGTATCAAAGCATGAAGAGATGAAAATTAGTTTTATTACAAAAGTATTATGTTTTGAGATGCTCAAAACACTCATTCTGATGAAACTTTATTAGGACTCTAAAACCAGGAAAACTTCAGGCAATTAAAACACTAGTCTGTGATAAATTTAAGAGCACGGAGCTAGCATAGAGTCTGGTTTCTAGTAGGTGCTCAACAAAATTTTTATTGAATTAAGGAAGTATAGGAAGGAGAAGCACTCCTATTTGCTCCTTTCTCATTCAACTTCTCTTTGTGTGTGTGTGTGTGTGTGTGTGTGTGTGTGTGTGTGTGTGTGTGTGTTTTCCTTTTCCTCTTTAAGGAAACAACGCAGATAGCTGTTGAACTCATTTAAGTCCTTTGCTTTAGCTGCTTGTTCCAGTAACTTATTCCATGTTTATTTGCTTCGGTGTGAAAAGATTTGGCTCATGCTTTCTTTTTTATTTATAGTTTCCTGAGTTTTCAGTCATGTCTCTGCTTGCTCATTCTCTTTCCCATACACATCCCTACCCTGCCTAGGAGTATGAAAAGGCAACGTGCTGATGGGTGCAAACTCAATACATGGGTTCTTGAAAGAATTGCCGTGATTTCTGGACAGTCATCCCAGGCTGCTGTCCCCAGGTCAGCATAGGTGGACTGCTTAGCCTGCAGCCTGGGCCTTTACTCCAGAGATACTCTCTTGCTGTCTGTCTGACAAAATGCCCTCTCTCTCCTCTGGTGAGCACAGCCCATAAAATGGGAAAGTGAAATGGGAACAGATCCACTGAGATTCCAAAGGGGCCTAGAGAAGTTAACAAAGACCAGGCTTTGAAGGACACAGTGAGTCAATCTACTAGCTCAAAGGGACCATCAGGAATTAGAGATCTACACGTAATTAATAGGGGATGAGGAAGCCATGTTTAAAGTTATCCTTCACCTTTAGAAACAAATACGAATTATTGCTTGAAGAGTTGGCCTTTAGAGGGTAAAGTCCATTTTTATGTACATTTCTCAACCTAAACAAATGTTGATATACAGACGTTTTCTGATTTGACATTAGAATGGCCCAAGGGTCAGGCATAAGTGTCCTCCCTTTGGGTGGTTTAAGGCAGGGAACTGGGATATTAGGCTTCAGGGACTCAACCCATGTAAGAGCCACAGTTCCCCTTTTCTGAGTCCCCACAACCCCCTGCTGAGGCCACATGTAAAGCCCCATAGTCTAGGTCAGTGGTCAGCAAACTGCGGCTCGCAAGCCACATGCGGCTCTTTGGCCCCTTGAGTGTGGCCACGAAGTTTCAATCGCACTGTATGTGCGCGCCCGCACGTGGTATTTTGTGGAAGAGCCACACTCAAGGGGCCGCAGTTTGCCCACCACTGGTCTAGGTTCATGTTGGTTTCTTTTTTCTATTCCGTTTAGGAAATGGTCCTTTTCTTGCTTGTTCAGGGGTGGGAAATGACTTGCATATGCCAGGAGGGTCATGAGGCTCACTACCTTGATAATATTTTTCTCTGGGCTTCCCAAAGGAGGGAGGGCCAGTAACAGGATTTTGGCAGGTTTTGTTCCAATTAGAGCTCTACAGCAGTAGAACAGGCAGCCCGTCTAGTCTGAAATTGCTCAAGCTGCAGATGGATTTGTGCTTGATGTTAAAGACTGGCATGGATTGCTTACAAGGTCTTCGCTAAAAGTAAGACAGTGTGGTGCATTGATGAAAGCAAAGGCTGAAACCAGGCTTTCTGGATTTGAATTCTGTTACTTATAACCTGTGCTGTGTAACCTTAGGCAAAGCTCTGTGCCTCTGCTTTCTCATCTGTAAAAGAGGTATGCTAATAGCAGTATCTATTTCATGGGCGCTGTCCTGCTTCATGGGTTTTTATAAGAAATGAGTTAATACATGCAGAGAATATAAAACAATACTTGGCCCAGTGCTGTGATTGGTAAATGTTAGCTATCATTTTTAACTGTTTAACACCCTTTCTCCCCCCAAAAAAATTACTCTGAGTCTTCCTCTACCTTCTGATAATTGGTGGGGCGCCTTCAGCCTTTCCCCCACATCCTACATTGATGGGAACTGGGTGGGACAGTAGGGGAAAGAAGGAGGAAGCAAAGATGTGATGTAACAGCAGGAAGTTATGAGGAAATTAGCTCAAACCTCCCACACAGTGTAAGTCACAGCTGCAATCATTGTTCTTGTTTGCGGCAGCAAATGCAGAAGCAGCAAGGAGATGGCAAATAGGTAGGTTCAACCTTACTCATCATCCCAAGGAGCTCAAATATTATTAGTGAGGAAACAATAAAATACCAAGAAGATAACAATGTTTTCAAGCTGATTAAAGTTTCTGACCTTTCCTGAGTGCAGCAACCCTTGCAGGTCAGTTAAAACACTGCCCAGGAGAGAGGGTACTTAATAATTGCTGGTCCTTCCCCTGTACTGGTCCCACCCCTCGTGCTGATTTGTCCTCCATTGCCATTTCCCAGTTACCTTTCTTTTACTGATTCCAGGGTTGTAATTTCAAAATCTCCCAAATTCCCTCAAATCTGTTGCCCCCTGACCACTCTTCATAGATTCTATCATCTTACAGAAGACAGAGGGACCATCAGGATAACTATTCAGTGCCCCTACGTTCAAACCTGGCTTTCCCATGCTATTACTTGTTAATCCATTTCTCTCGTGCCTGAGAGAAATGGTGTGTCCCCTTCTCTCTGAGGCAAACTCTCTGCTAATTGGGCACTGCATCTGCATCCTATCCGCCCCTTCGGTTACCTCACTCCCTCCTTGTGTTTATAGCTATAGTGCTATTTTCTGAATATTCTATTGCTCCCTCTCCTTTAGCTTCTTCCACTTAACCAAGTAGTGTCAGTGTCGCTTTAAACTTAATCCTTCACCCCACCCACCATCCTATTTCCAGATACTACTGTTTTTATCCCATCCACATTGCTACATTTTGTGAAAGAGGATGCCTTTTCTCTTCTTGTTCTGTATGTTTTCCTTGGATGATTTCACCAGTTTCCATAGCTTTGACCAACATCGATGTCTCCAGTTGTGGCTCCTCCTTGTTATCTACTCCTCAACTTCCATAGCACCTCCAACTTCAGCTGTTCCAAATGAAGCACATTGTTCCTTTCCTAACCAGCTTGCCTTCCTCCTGCCCCCTCTTCCATTTTGGATAATGCCGTCACCACCTAGGCAGTCTCTCTGACCAGAACCCTCAGTATCATCCTTATTCATTCCCTCCCTCAGCCTCCACATCTCATGAGTCACAAAAGATTTTACTGGAAGATAATTCACAGCTCACACTTGATTCCTCTTAGATGTGTTTTTCAAATCTGAATTCCTACTCCCCCTTCCAGTGACTATCTTTGGTCAGATCCTCACCTTTTGCCTGAACTATTCCACCAGTCCAGATGGTCTATTCCTTGCACCGGCCTTGCACCTTCCAGTCCATTCTCTAATCTGCTGTCAGTATAACTTATTTAAAATTAAAGTCCTTAAAACCTCTATGGGTTCTCTGATGCTCTACAAAGTAAAGTCCAAACTCCTTAAATTCTTAATATGGCCAGAAAAGTTTTCATATTATCCCACAATCACTTGGACAGACTTCTGCAGTTTTGCTTGCAGAAGTTCTGGGACAGGTGCCCACACTCCAGGCAATTTCTAAATGGCAATTTTCATTTAAGTAGTATTAGCTAGCGGCAGATAGATGCAGGCCACACAAATCAATGCTATCTCTTCTGAAAATTGTAAATGTTTGGTTATACTAAGTCTAAATGAAATTTTTATCAGTGATAAGAACTTTGATGATCATTGCAATGATGCTTCAAATTTCTTTTTTTGTGAAGTAAATGAGTCAACTAAAAGATTTATAGCAAATGTATTCTAAGTTAACTATCAGAAGATAGCTAACCTAAAGAGCTGGGAGACACAGTGATCATCTTCAGCTGCTCACAGATGCCCTGTAAGATGAACATATGTGGGAATGGTGTTGGCAGTACTGCAAGGCTGGCTGTGCTCTGGTTACATGTAAAGGTGGGTGGGGAGGGTGGCAAGGAAGATCTTTTTAAGGAAGGGACAGACAGTTGAGGGTTGGGCTGAAAAATGGGGACATTACTGAGAGCTCTTAGTTTGGGGATGGCATAGTAAAAGCTTTGAACCAGGAACCACAGTGTGCCAGTGCACTGATCTATGTGGCTGGAGAGGACTGATCAAGGGAGGGGAAGTAGCTAGTAGCTCAATCACTAGGGACTTGTAGGCTATAAGGACCTTGAATTTTATTTTAAGTGCAGAGGGAAACCATTGGAGGGAGTTGAGCAGGGGAACAAGATGATCTAATTTATAGTTTTTAAAATACTATGGCTGCTCTGTGGGCAACATTCTGTTGAGGAGAAAGGAGGCTGTATTAAGACCAGCTGCTTGGCTATTATAGAGTAGAAGTGAAAGCTGATGGTGGCCTGAAGTATGGAGATGGCAGAGGAAGTAGTAAAAGGTGGCAGGGCTCCGTATATGTCTTAAGGGATTGACAAAGCACTTGATAATGAATTGCATGTGAGTAAAAAGGAAAAAGAGGAGTCAAGAATGTCCTAGGTTTGTGGTCTGAGCAACTGAATGATTTGTAGGGTTATTTTCTGAGATAAGGAAATTAGGGGAAGAGGTTATTTAGTTTGGGAAATTAAGACCTCTGTTTTGATATTTTAAGTGAAGACATTGAGTATTGGATAGAGAGATATAGTAGCCTTGAATATAAGAGAAAACTCAGAGCTGGAGACACACTTTGGGAGTCACCAGTGTGGTAGATGACATTTAAAGCCATGGGTCAAGAAGAGATCACCTGAGGAGGAAGGTGCTCACCCTGACTGTGTGAGGATGAAGAGCCTGCAAGGTAGACTGAGAAGGTATAACCAATGAATAGGAGGAAACCCAGATGGATATGGTGTCCCAAAACCATGTTTTAAGAAGGAGCAGGTGGTTAGCTGTGCCAAATCCTGTAGAGACCTCCAGTAAAATAAAGACAGAAAATTGACTACTAGATTTGACATTATGACTTTAGCAAGAACAGCTATATTTGAATGATGAAGATGAAATTCTGAATGAAATTGTTAAAGAGAGAATGGGATGTAAAGAAGTGGAGACAAGTATAGGTAATTCTTTCAAGTTTTATTGCAAAGGGGAGAAAAATATGGGAATGTGGGGTCAGGGTGGAATTTTTTTAAAATATATTTTTATTGATTTTAAAGAGGAAGGAAGAGGGAAAGAGAGATAGAAACATCAATGATGAGAGAGAATCATCCATCGGCTGCCTCCTGCATGCCCCACACTGGGGATCAAGCCCGCAACCCAGGCATGCGCCCTTGACCGGGAATCGAACCTGGAACCCTTCAGTCTGCAGGCTGACGTTCTATTCACTGAGCCAAGCCAGCCAGGGAGAGGGTGTAATTTTTAAAGAGGGGAACTTTTAGAACATTAAAAAATATAGATGGAAGCTGGGTAGAAGAAAGAAAAAATAGGTGATCAGAAGAAAAAGGAGATAAAAGTTGCTAAACCCTTAAGTAGGCAACCAGCATGGGAGCAAAAGAACAAGCTAACAATGGATCTTAGAAGGTAGAAATTAGGAAAAGGAGAGTTGAGGTTGCAGGTAGGTTTGTAGAATTTGGTTATGGAAAAGCAAGATTCATCTCTTCTTATTGTTTCTATTTTCTCTGAGAAATAAAGCAGTGTCATCAAAGAGAGGGAGTAAGGTGGGTGTCTTTGAACATTTTGGGAAGAGAAGAAAAGATGTGAAATAGTCATTTTGGAGGATGAAAATTGACTGGACATTAGTATTGTTAGGAAGTTTTGAAAAGCCACTTGAGATTTTTGTTCATAAATTTAAAATACAATCTAAATAAAAAACCAAACATGTTATTACATTTGTGTGCTTTCTGCTGATCACGTTCAGCTGGAGGGCAGATGCTGAGCAGATGGAGGCTTGGGTTTAACCAGGTTTGGGAGTTTTGCCAAGTGATTCTCGATGGGAAGAAGAGAGAAAGAGTTGAGAGTGTGTGCAAGAGGGAGAATATTTGGATAAATCATGGACTTTAAGCATGGTAAGTAGGAAAATGCACACTTTATGGGGCTGATGGACAACAAAAGATTTGATGGAGTAAATAGACGTGTTGTCAATGTGGGTCTAAGACTTGTGGACTTTTTTCTCTTATATTTTGTTTATTTTTTTCCTTTGTTCATGCTTCCATTGAAAAGAATTCTGAATTTCTAAGACCCAGGTCATTTCCTCCATGAAATCATCCCCATAACTCTGCTCTTAATTGATGTCTCCTTTCGCTGGACTCCTGTTACATCTTACTACATATATTGTATTCAAAGGTATTTATGAATAACTACCAAGGGTGATTCACTATTACAAGTACTGGGAGCATAAACTTAAGCAAATGCAGATGCATACCTGTGCCCTCATGGATGTATGCTCTATTATAGATTGACACATGGTACATATTTCAGGTAAATTGTATTGCACAAGAGTTAAAAGTTCTAAAAAATTTCAGGTGTGATGGGTATATCTTTACAAGTAGATGGTAAGCTTCTAAGAAACAGGAGTTTGTACCACACCAACAGCAGGGGCTAAATAAATACTATTGATACCTTGAAGAATTGATGTTTCCATTACTTTGAAGATGTTCCCTTCAAAGCTCTGAAGGAAAAGTAGTGGGGAGAAGAAGGCACTAGGAAATACTTTCTTAGGGGACAGAAATTTGAATGTATTGTCTCAATCAAGTTTGGGAAAACCTGGAACAATTATAGAGTAATAATGTCATGAAATCCTGGCTGCTTCCTTGACATAATAATCCCTTGTGTTTGTTCCATGGTTTGTTAGGACCATATGTTTCTGGTAACCCATCATCTATGTCCTGCAAGTCTCTTCCCACATTTAAATTAATTATCTTGAAAGGCTAAACTGTAAGTGTGACAGTCAGATCTAAGTAGGAGGAAATAAACTGATCTCAAAATTGCAGTCACCCCAAATTGTTGGAAGACTTGATGCTTAAAGGGATGATAGCTAGTTACCAGGTAGGAACCACGTGTTCAAGTCAAACACAGCTTTCTCTTCACCAGATGTGCACATTTATCAGGGACTTTGTGCTAATGAATCAAAGAAGTCCTAGAACAGCACATGTGTTCTCTCCTCAAGGAAAGCCCACATTTACAATACACATTTATAATTGTTTACAGATAGCCCAGCCAGATGGATTAATTGTTTTACATAATGTCCTAATTGTTTTACATAATATTATGTAATTCTGTCAGTGATTAAGATGCATTTCAGGACACAATTCAATGTAGAAAGTTTGAATGTAAGCCCAACATTATGAGAGATTATGAGAGATTAGGAAATATATGAATGCCAGGTGGAAGGACTCAAGATCCTGTTATTCCTTTGTGCCAGATACAACTAACTGATCAGTGATATCTAGTTTTTGTTGTTGTTCAAACAGAACATCTGTATCTGCAATTGGGTTTTGGAAGTAAATTGATAGATTAGATGCTGTGATGTGCCTGAACGCTAGGATGTAGGATGATCATCTGAAATCCTATAATTTGGTAGATCCCAAAGGTTTGATTCTACTGCCATGGACCCCAGTTTGGTGTATGATTGCTCTATTTAAAAAACGTTAGATTGAAATGTTACATTCAGCTTTCTGTCACTATTATCCATTATATAGAGTTGCGCTTATGGATTTGTCTTAGTGGTTGGGGTTTTCTGTAAGAAACCATCCCAGTGTCTCAACAAGGCCTACTTCGCCTTTCAGCTTGTAAGCACACATTCCAGGAAGATGGGGTGAAGCTAGAAGTCATGAGTGTGCCCACACCCAACACTGACTGCTGTGGGAAGCACAGCAGATTGACAAGTGTCACCAAGTTGCTATCTCTCTGATATCCCCAGATCATAACACAAAAGTGTACAGGGTGCAGTCTTGCTCAGTGGTTGAGCATTGACCTATGAACCAGGAGGTCACAGTTAGATTCCCAGTTAGGGCACATGCCAGGGTTTCAGGATCGATCCCCAGTGGGGATTGATCTTTCTCATCATTGATGTTTCTATCTCTCCCTCTCCCTTCCTCTCTGAAATTAATTAAAAATATATATATTAAAAGTGTTTAAAAGGGTTTCTATAACTTACAAGATGAGATGATGCCAATGAAAATCTTTACATCCAGAGAGAGCTTGAAATCAATGATATTTGGTATATTGCTTCGGGCTGCTATAACAAAGTACTACAGGTGGGGTGACTTAAATGCCAGAAATTTATTTTCTCACATTTCTGGAGTCTGGAAGTCAGAAACAAAGGTGCTGGCAGGACTAGTTTCTTCCTTGCTTTGTAGATGCCACCTTCTTGCTGTGTCCTCATGTGGTCTTTTCTCTGTGGTTGTGTTCTACTCTCCTCTTCTTATAAAGACACCAGTCAAATTGGTTTAGGGTCCACCCCAATGACCTAATTTAACCTTATCATCTCTTTGAAGATGCTGCCTCTAAATGCAGTCACATTCTGAGGTACTGGTGATTATTGACTTCAGCATATAAATTTTGGAGGAAACAATTCAGCTCATAACACCTGGAGAATGTTGGAAACGGTGTACTTCTTCAACAGATCCACTAATTTAGGTCCTGAAATAAAACCACACAGTGCTACAGCAATTCCATTTTGGGAAATATACCTGAGGACAACAAAAACATGATGTCGAAGAGATATCTGCACCCTCATGTTTATAGCAGTTTTATTAACAATAGCTAAGACATGGAAACAATCCAAGGGTCCATCAAGGGATGAATGGGTAATGGATAAAGATGTTTTATATATATAAAGAATTATCAAATGAAGAATTATTCAGCCAGAAAAACAAGGTAATCCTGTCAATTTCAACAATGTGGCTAGGCCCTCAGGGCATTATGCTAAGTGAAATCAGTTAGACAGAGAAAGACAAATACTGTATGATTTCACTTATATGTAGAATTTCAAAACACACACAGAAAAAAGGTCAGATTTGTGGTTATCAGAGGCAGAGGATGGGAGAATGAACATAATCTAAGGTACAAACTTCCAGTTATATGATAAATAAATGGTAGGAATATAATGTACAACACTGTTGTATGATGTATAGAAAGTGGTAAGACAGTAGATTCTGAGTCCTCATTACAAGGAAAAAACTTTCTTTCTTTTTGGTATCTACACAAGATGATGGATGTTAAATAAACTTATTGTGGTAATCATTTCATGATATATGCAAGTCAAATCATTATGCTGTACACCTTAAACTTATATAGTGCTGTATGTTAATTATATCTCAATAAAACTGGACAGAAACAAAAGCCACATTGATTCCATGAAGAGAAACAATTAATTATCTAAGCTCTAATTTTAGGAGTGTTACCCCAAAACCTCACAGGTCTAATCTGAAAGATGGTGTTAATAATACTTGTTTTGTTGTTGTTGTTAATCCTCACCAGAGGGTATTTTTTCATTGATTTTTTTTTTTAAGAGAGAGTGGAAAGGGAGAGAGAGAGAGAGAGAGAGAGAGAGAGAACTCAATGTGAGAGAGACACATTGATTGGTTGCCTCCCACACATGCTCCTTCTGGGGCCTGGGATTGACCTTCAATCCAGGTATGTGCTCTTGACCAGGAATCAAACCGGGGACCCTTTGGTGAGTGACGCTCTACCACTGAGCCACATCAGCCAGGGCAATAAAATTTGTTTTAATTCCTTTTTCTGATGCCCCATCTAATGGGATATTGGCTAAGAAAGCCACTTGAAAATATAAACTACTATACACAGAAATATATTAATATTGGTAATAATACTAATAAAATTATGAAACACCTATCTCTGGAGTCTTCCTTCCAAGGTTACCTTACTACTTGAAAAAGGGTCTGGCTGCTGTCTCTTTTCCACATAAAGAATCAGCATTCATTATTGAATAATGGCAGCCTCATCTACCATATATGTCTGATACAATTTCTTAAGTGAAAATGTCCAAAAAAAAAAAAAAAAAAAAAAAAAAAAAAAAAGGAAAAGCTTTAGCTGGTTTTGCTCAGTGGATAGAGTGTTGGCCTGCGGACTGATGGGTCAATTCCATCAATTCCAGTAAAGGGCACTACCTTGGTTGAAGGCTCATCACCGCCCTGTTGGTTGGACGTCGATGTTTCTTTCTCTCTGTCTTTTCCCCTTCCTTGCACTCTCTCTAAAAATCAATGGAAAAAGTATCTTCTGTTGAGGATTAACATAAAAGGAGGAAAAATAGGTAATGAAATTCCTTGTCCTTTTCTTTGCTTTTCTTATTGGTCATTATTTCTTTTCCCACTTTGATTTGCTTCCTAGAAATCATTTTGGGGATATTTTGAGTGTAGAAGTTTCCTAAACTCATAAGTGATAGCCATTTTATTATTAATTTTCTTAACTTGTACAATATACTTCTGTTAGAGGTATAGTCTATGAAAATGAACAATAATCCCAATTACTGCAAATCTATTACTAACTATGAAGCATATGAAAGAAAAGAAAACTTAAGCTTGTTTTACATGAGCCAGTGCAAGTCATGGGTGAATAGATTTCAATTCATTGGAAAAAAGAACTTTCTCGCAGTCAGAATATAGAAAATAGAATGAAATTCTTTCCTGGAAGAATCTGGTGACAAAGTCTTCTTCTAGGCTGGACATCTGTGAACCTATGCTTCTTACACTGGCTAGTTGGGAACACAGCCTGAAGTGGCCTTGTCACACACCCATGCTAAAACCATCAGTAGTGCTTGGGGTGCCAAGTATTGATCTGGAGAGTTTGGCTAAGTTTTGGGGTCACTCTGGGATATTGTGGGTTGAGTGAGTAGTGGGTACATAGAACGGTAAAAATTGGGAGATGGGTTGTGATCACTGTGTTATAGTCACTAATGTGAGATACATATTTTCTAGAATCAGTAAGCAGGGGTGTTAGGAAAACACAAATATTACCTACATACAAAATTAATCCCCTGGCTCCTCTAATAGGTAAGACCTTATGTAAAACCAACGTGGTTGACACTCAACCACTGAGCCAGGCCAGCTGGACATTAATACCTCTTTCTAATCAATTTCTAATTAATCAAAATTTCAATTTCTCCCTTTTGGTAATCTCTTTACTTTCGCCTCCTTTGATAAATACTGGATATACTTTATCATCCTTGAACTTTTAACTCCCATTTTTAGCTCTGCATTTCTACCTGGCCCTGTTATCTCTTAGATGTCTCACCATGAAATTGGCTAGGTCAGAGTTTATCAGGCATCTCTTATTCCTCTTCAGAGCTCCACCCAATTCCACCCTTATCTCTTTCTCTATCTAGATACACCCTTCTCACCACTCCCCTTTTACCCACCAATCCTCATTCCTGACCCCTAGTTTATCGCCTTTCCCATCATTGTTATAATATCTCTTTCTAGTTGGTGACTGTAGCTTAAACATTAATAAAATGAGTGTATGTCAAGATACAGCTTTTTTAAAAAAAATTTTATTGTAAAATTGCCCTCTAGAAAGATGTTCAAGATACAGCTTTTTAAAGTCCCCCAAAGCACAGACCATGCAGATTTAAGCAAAAGATGTTGTGTTTATGACATCATCTACTTTAGCTTTCCTGACTCTGTCTCAATGTCATGTGAGCAATTCTTTACATCTCTTCAGACATTTTATATAATTTGAATCTATGTACACATTGTTTGCCACCTCCTCTTTTCATCTAGCATGCTAACAACATAACCTTTTACAATGTAGTTGTAGGATTTGCATAGTTTTTCCTGTATATATCTAGCATTTAAAAAATTTAATCGACCCACTATTATTGTACCTTTATGTTGCCTTCCATTTTTTTCTTACTATAAATTACTCTGCTGTGAACATCTTTGTGGCTAAATCATAGTGCATTTCTCTGGTTACTTTCATACAGCAAGTTCCTAGGAGTGGAATTTCTTGCTCAATTTATATGCTTATATTTAAGATTATTGACAAAAACTGCCTAAATTACCTCTTGGAAAGGTTTCCACCTTAGTAGAAGAATGAGAAAGGTTCCTGTAAATAAGAATGGTATCATTCCTCCTAACTGGGCCCTAATTAGTCATGGGATCCTTTATCACTCTCTTTGATTCTTATGTAAAATCAAGGTAGCTCTAAGATCTTCCTCAGTCTGTCATTCTATTATGCTGCTTTCACACTGTGGGGATAATTGCACTCTTGAATATTCTCTAGTTTGTCAAAAGAGAATGTTCTCAAAAGGGACCCAAGGTAGCTGAGCCTTAAAACTGAGGAGTGGCCGAAACAAACAAGGGTTGTCTTGGGAGAAAGAAAAGACTTACCATGACTTCTCTTTGACTTTGGCCTCTTTAAAAATTGTTCTTTGTGGCACTAAATACTCAACAAAACTGACTTCCTTATGTCTGCATTTCAGTGGTTAATGTTGATCGTGCCTATTATCAAGATTCTCATTGATGAGTTATAATTATTCCCGTTGTACAGAAGAAACAGGATGCAGAAGACTGGCCACTTGCTCAGCTTTAGAGAATGAGTCCGGGGTTAGGGAGGAAAGTGCCGGACTTTCCCGTTGGGACTATGGACACAAAGCTAGTCCTCAGTACAGAGAATGCTGTGCTTTAGCATTCTATTTTGGGTCCATCAGAACGCTCTCCAACAGAGCCTGAGGCCATCAGCAGCAGGGCACTCTTTTCCTGGTTCTGACTGGGTTCTCTGACTCTTTTTCTCTTCTCTTCTCTTCTCTTCTCTTCTCTTCTCTTCTCTTCTCTTCTCTTCTCTTCTCTTCTCTTCTCTTCTCTTCTCTCCTCCTCTCTTCTTTTCTCTTCTCTTCTTCTCCTCTCCCCTTCCCTTCCCTTCCCTTCCCTTCCCTTCCCTTCCCTTCCCTTCCCTCTCTTCTCTTCTCTTTTCTTTTTTTTTTGGATTCTTTTTCTTACCCTGGCAATAGGCATTCAAATCATCAGGGTATCCCTGCAAAAGGATGAAACTTGGTAAACGTACCTGTGAACTCAGACATGAGCTGGTAATAATAAATTTAAAAAGATTGATGAAATGGCAGTATCAAGGGCAGAAAGAAATGTAATTTGGCTTACTTAACATGTTTTATTGAGCAGCAGGTATGCAAAGGTTCCATGAGGGCAGTACCCAGAGCGGTAACTGGCTCACAGAGTTTGATGTGTTGAACGCCAGGCTCCCAAAGTACAAAGATAAACAAGCTATGAGACCTTCCCTCAAGCAGCCCACAGTCCAGCAGAGGAGACAGGCAAGAAAACAAATAGCAGCAAAATCATAACTTGAAATTTATACAAATACCAAAGTAGCACAAGGGAGGGAGGAATTAGCTTGTAAGTTGTACTAGAATAAAACTTCAAAGTCTGCAGTGTCTGATGGATTGCAGGTGCAAGCCTCTTGTAGAACAGATGGACTTCTAAACTTTCCTCTAACAAGAATTTGTAGTATCAAAGCCTATACGGTTTCATTATAAAACTGAATGTATGTACATTAAAATCACATTTGATATTTCAAGCCATTAAATTACCTGCTAGTGTTCCACAACCCCCCTTTCTTAGCAAAGTAAAAAAAAAAAAAAAATCTTAACTGAATAGTCACATTGGATTGAAGAGTCATTTGTTTCTAACAAATTGACACTTCATTATTTGCCATTGGGAGCAAATGTGCAACTCCTGATTACTCAGAGCTTGTTACGCAAAACAATAAGGAGGCGGATGCATGAGAATGAGCAGGCTCCTCTAGACGGGAGAAAATGCAGAAATACTGCAGAGGCTGAGTCTAATTGTTTCAGTAAATGAAGCTGGGGGTGGGGCATGCTTACCGGAATATATGACTGAACAGACTTGAAAATTATGTAAAAGCAGCTTTGGGATTATGTGTATTGAGTTAACTTTCTAGTTTTTAAATTCTGTAACAGTGAATTTCAGGGTATCAGATTTCTGCATAATGAGGTGTATATGTGAGAGCTACCTATACAAATCCACTTCCTATTTCCTAAATGATTTGTGACATTTAGGAGAACTCTATGGGAAATTAATACTAGGAAATTCTTTTTATCTGTGTAGAAGAAACACACTATATAATGTTCATTATGATAAAGGTTCTCTTGTAGAAATGGTTGAGAAATCTAAGGTTGAGAACAGCAGATGTTCTCTATATTGACCCATCAAGAGTTGTACTGAAGAAATTAATCTACCCAAAGAATCAAGATTGTAGAGAAGGTGGTAGGCAGGATTTGCGTTTGAAAAGAGCTCTGTAACATTTCTGATTTTATTTAGCTTAAAAAAGTTTCAAACATTCAAAGATTTGCCTGATTCTTTTGAAATGCCAGTTAGAAGAATTAATTTGGAATATTTTTCGAATAAATGCTTTTATTATGAAACTGCGACTCCAAAAGATGTTTAAAACTGAGTGTGAAAGGAATTAGTTCTACATTTAGAAATACATGTGCAAATCTCAGGGAAAAATAATCATGAGCGCTGCTGTATCTTAGTTTAGAAACTTGTTTTTCCCCAAATAAAATGGGTTCTTGAAGACCAGTACAACCCATTATGGTCCATAAAAATGTGTGCAATTTCTTCTCTCCCAAATGCCATGAAGCTCCTGAGAAGTATTCTCCTAAATTTACCTCAGACTGAATGGGGCACAAAAGAGGAAGTGACTCACCTGGAATCACAAACAAGGCAATTATCAAAGCAGGAAAGGGGATGACTGCACCAGAATGGTCCCACACTAACCTTTCGAGGGAAGAAGGTCCCTCACTCCACTCAGACCACTTCATACCACTCAGACCATCTGATTTTACAAGACTCTGTGCAGAAAAATATGCAGGTGGTGGAATTTGGCTTTGAATGTTTCTAGACAGTTTTGTGGAAAAGAAACCCCAGTTGTTGAGCTTTCAGATACTTCCTTTTCGTTCCAGAAATAGAAATATATTCAGGAAGACTGGACCCATGGAAACTACTGTCCAGTTTCTTCACTTACCTTTTTGAGTGCTTCCAGAATTTTCAAAACGAGGACCCCTGCCCTTTATATTTTATTTTATTTTATTTTATTTTATTTTATTTTATTTTATTTTATTTTATTTTATTTTATTTTTTTGTATCTATCCTTTTTTTTTTTGCTTAAAGTATTACAAAGGGTATTACATATGTGTCCTTTTTTTTTCTCCCCCGCCCTTGACAATCCCCTGCCCTTTATATTTTAATTAGATCTTGCAGAGTTGGCCTGAGAATGTCTGCCAGCAGCTGATTGAGAAGGGGGTCTAATTCTGAACATGTTTACTCTAGTTTGTGACTCAGTTGGATTAAAGACACACAGCAAAAATAAGATCTGAATCTTGCCATTTAAGAGGCCTCCTGTAATTTCTCAAGCAATAAATATTTTTAAAAATATGTTTTTATTAATTTCAGAGAGTGGGGGGAGAGAGAGATAAAAACATCAATGAAGAGAGAGAATCATTGATTGCGCTGCCTCCCGCTTGGGATCGAGCCCACAACCCAGGCATGTGCCCTGACAGGGAATCAAACCGTGACCTCCTGGTTCCTGGGTCAACGCTCAACCACTGAGACACACCAGCAGGGCTCAAGCAATAAGTATTTAATGAGTATTGGTATTGGTCACTTTCAGAATCCCACAGACCAGGGATTTGTAGGCAGGAACTGCATCTGTCTCTATTTATTGGTGTGTCCTGAGTCTGGCACAGTGATTGGCACATAAGTGCTAGTTAACTGAATGAATTTGTGCAAGTATGAATGAATAAATGATTGAGTGGATTTACTTATATGTTCCCTCAGGCTTTGCAACTCTGGTACCAAGTACAATGCCTGCCATGTATTAGGCAATCAATAAAAGGTTCTGTTAAGTGGGTTAATGAATCTGAGAACGCATTCATTAACTTGCCTAAGTATTCCATTTAATTATTTGCAATGCTTTGAAATTATCCATTAGGATGGTCATCTTTGCTCAATTAAACAAAGTACCATATGAAAAATTTTAATTGTCATACTCTTTCTATAGTCCACTCTGCAGAGGGTCCACTGAAGGTGGCAATCTAATGTTTCTGCTTGGCACACCTGTGCAGGTGGCATGGTTTTCAAGCAGATGGATCCAGAGAGAAGTGTCTGTGCTATAATTAGGCTACAAGGGAAGTTAGTATGTTGGGACTTTAACGTAACAGGTTAACAAGAGCTCCGGCCAGCTCAAGTATTGCCTCCTGATCAGGTTTCTCCTTCTTACAGCCCCTTTCTGCTCTGATGGAAAAAGTCTGGGAGGCACAGAGGCAGCTGAAGAGGGGAAGCAGATACTCTAACACAGCCCTACAGCTAATGCTAAGTGAGGGAACGCCTAAGAGCACTTCTTCCTGGTGATCTCATTTAATATTCACGCAACCCTCTGAAGTAGGTTTACTATTATTCCCATTTTACAGGGAATTGAGGCCCTGAGGTATTAAGAAAATTGCCCCAGATTAAACAGCTAGCAGATGGCAGAACTAAGATTCTAACACAGGAAGTTTGACTCCATCGTTAACCACTTTTAACCATCATATGCTAATTTATGTGTTCTCTTTACTTGACAAATCTTCATTTATAGAATTTGGAATAAGGCAAGGATCTACTGTTATAGGATGCTCCATTTGTACTTAAAAAAAAAAAAAAGGTGTCCTTATCTATAAGACAAACCCCTTAGAAGAGTATCTTAGAGACCATACAAGAAAATCTTTAGTTAAAAAAGTATCCCGATGTCTATTTCTGAATATTTTTTTATTTTTATTGATTTTTTACAGAGAGGAAGGGAGAGAGATAGAGAGTTAGAAACATCGATGGGAGAGAAACATCGATCAGCTGCCTCCTGCACACTCCCTACTGGGGATGTGCCCGCAACCAAGGTACATGCCTTTGACCGGAATCGAACCTGTGACCCTTCAGTCCACAGGTCGATGCTCTATCCACTGAGCCAAACCAGTCAGGGCTATTTCTGAATATTTTAACAGCATCCTAAAATATATGGTCCTGGATGGCGACAATAAAATCAACTGTCCCAGGGTCTTGCAAAGTAGGACGTTTCCCTCCCATCAGCCCTTTAGGGATGGGATTAGCTGAGAAGAGTCAACTGTGCCACGCTGGGGTCATTTGGGAGATCTTGTTTGGCTTCTACTGGGCACTGTTCTCTTTTTTCTCCCCGATACGCATTAAGAATGCAATACAGTTGGTACACTCCAGTAATGAGAGCAAACTGAGGGGCCGATATTAGGCACCACTGGAATAGGTATGCACTTGAATGAAGCTCTTCAATTTATGTTGCTATATTACACTTGTTTTGGCTTCCATTTTTATTTTATGCTTGAAATGTAGGATAAGATTGCTTCTGTTTCCGTTTTTTTTTAGTTACTTCTTTGACCATGTTTGGTTTGGCAGTTAAGAAAAAAATCAACAGAGGGATTACATTTCAATGGCACAACACCTAATCCTCAGGCAAATGATTTGTCCACGCTTAATATAAAGTACTTAGGATGTATTGTTTGATGTAAACACTAGTTCTAATAAAATGGTGCCTGAGGTACAGTTCTTTAACGTGTAATACCCTGTTTGTGTTGGCCTGTACACATCGGATATGAAGCCATTATGATAAAATATATCCTCTTTAGCCTGACAAAAATGAAAATCAGAGTACAGTACCCATACTGAGAGAGGAAAGATGCTATAAAACACTCAGCCCCTTGTGATATTTGGAGCTGGCACAGCGGCCAAGGCTGTTAGCGCTTCTCTAGCGGAAACTTCCCAACTGTCTTGGAGGAGCGTCCGTTCAATCACCGAAGGCACTTCCTTCGAATCTAACATTGTGCCGAACCCAAGTACGTTTAGCTGCTGTGTTTGTGAAGTTTTGGTAATTGAGAAGGAGCAGCTGCATCAAAATAGTTGATTTCAAGCACAAAGGAAGGTTAAAGGAAGCACATACAATTCAGCCTACCTTGGATAGCAATCTCTGCTCTCAAATATCCACTTGCTATAACCTTTTCTCCAGGACCCCGTGCTGCTTAGAAGCATGCAAGGTTAATAATAGCCGGCAAAAAATGCTAGGCATTTCAAGACGCAACATTCATCTTACCGTTCCACTAATGCGGGGCTGACAGAAAGTCACTTTCAACCTCCTTTCCTGCTGCTTATATTACCTGCGTGTGGTGAGATACTCCTCCAGGTATTGGAGAATGATCGCGGTTCATATGGTGTTATAAGAAAGACAGGCATATTGTCCATTATCCTCATCTGATTTAATGCTTATAAATCAGCAAAAACTCCACCTCAATCCACTTCTCTCAGTCTCTGAAGAACAGAGGCTCAGTAATAGCTCCATTCACAGTTCATCTGGCAACTCACTTCCAGAACAGCGGTGATTGAGAGCCGTCTCTATAATTGTAGTTTTAGCCAAAGGATGAAAAACCACAGGGTCTGAACGGAAGGTTCCTGTCTTATCCCGACTCTTTGAGAGTTGCAGGAGAGGTGGAATTTTAATATATTTTTTTAGTTGATTTTTTACAGAGAGGAAGGGAGAGGGATAGAGAGTTAGAAACATCGATGAGAGAGAAACATCGATCAGCTGCCTCCTGCACACTCCCTACTGGGTATGTGCCCACAACCAAGGTACATGCCCTTGACCAGAATTGAACCTGGGACCTTTGAGTCCGCAGGTCGACGCTTTATCCACTGAGCCAAACCAGTTAGGGCGAGAGGTGAAATTTTAAATGAGGTGCTGTTTTTGATTTGGAGTGTAGTTTTAATGTCTATTGTCTCTGGGAAAAGATTCATTCAAAGAGCAAGATTCGAAGTTGTTTTTGGCTTAGATTTTTACTTTGAGGAGCTTTACAAATACATCAAGTACTTGAACCCAGGAAGGTATCTTCCCTTTGACTCAAAATCTGCCAGTGAAAATGAAAACAGAAAACCTTTCTATCCTTGAGTTAATGGTGCTGCTCTTGGGAACCTGGGCTGGTCCTTACCGAGAGCCACAGAGACAAACATGACCCCAGCACACACTGTGACTTCCACTCCAGAGTGAGTCATGTGTCCCGGACATTGCGAAGTGGGCAGTGAGGTCAGTCAGAGGCCGCCTCACAGCTCTCGCTCCACTGTCCTAGGCCCTCTGCCTGGAGGAAGGAGGCCGGGTTTCCAGTGAATTGAGGGAAGCTCCAGGAAGAATGGCTGGTTCATCCTCCAACTCTACTTATAGTGCCAGAACTAGCACCAGAAACCAGAGCCCAGGACAGAGCCGGGTTGTGTGCATTCAGGTACTGAGACCAGACCAGGAACTATGTTCAGTGCTTTCCAGGGCCTTTGCCAGCCTGGACAAGTGAGATTTCCCGAGAAGGTCTCTTTCCAGGTCAAATTCCTATCCATGGGAATGAAGCTGGAAGCAGATCTTACGTGAGATATAGAATTAGAATTGGAATTAGAAGGAAAATAAGGAAACTTTTTAGCGGTTGGAAAAGAGGCCCTCCTTTGCTCCTACAAAACTTCTTTCCAGTCAAATCCTAAATGCTTTTCTATCCTTCCTTCTTTTTAAATGTTTGGTCTGATATCCAATAGTGAAGCTAAGGAGATTCTCCTCCATCATCTTCCTGCCTACCCCAGGCATGAGTGCCTACATTCACCCTAGAGTTCAACCTTTTGTCAATAGGCTTTAAGACTTCATGCCAATTCTTTTGTTGACTCAGAACTTGATTATTCCACATACACTACCTCAGCTAAATGGGTTTAGGCATCTTTTGCTACACAGAGATTTCTTTCTTTCTTTTTTTTTTTCGTTACAAATGGCATTTAAAAAACAAAGTTATTCTCTTTTATTTTTAAAACTCCTTCAGAGGGGCATGAAGGGGACTTACTCTTTTATCCAGCTACCTGGGAGAGTGCCTGTTATTAGCATCAAGACCCCTATTATATAAGCAGCAGATTAAAAGCCACTTTTGTAGCTATTCTTTAATAGAAAAAAAAAGGCTTATATTCAGAATCCCCTTTCATGGGGAAGGAGGAATTGGCTGTTTAGGATATGATTAATAAGTAAAAAAATACAATCAGAAACCTGATATAATACCTAACTGTACTTAGAATTATTTTGGTTATTGATATAAAATGTTCTTGCTATTTATATTTGTTAACTTCCTACTTACTTTTGGTCTCAGATAATATTATTTTTGATTCTAGAATTTTCAAATAGGTTCAAAATTCCTTTTTGGGTGACTATATTCTGAGGGCCATCTCTCATCAGGAATTCTCTGCCATCAGTAATTTCCTCAGTTCAAAAGTTACTGCTGTAGCTTCTAAGGGGGAGAGTGGTGAGAGAGGGAACCCCAGACCCACTCTCTGATAAGAATGTTCTGTGGCTAGAGGGTGTTGGTTCTCTGAAGAATTCAATGTTTGATCCTGTTCCCACAGCTTTTCTCATGCCCCTTGTAGAGGACTGAATAGACATGGTTTCCAGTTTGCTCCATTTTAACAAGGGAGAAACTTTAAGTCTGGGGAAGACTTTTACAAGGTCACTCAGAAATTGGTTGAACCCAAGCGAAGGACAAAGATGGGGAGATGGTCCCACACTGGGTGGGAGGTGGAGTGGGTGTGGGACAGGATTAGGGAGGAAACTCAGGTTGCTACATAAGGCCTCTTGGCTCCAAATATGTGAGAACGTGTACAGTTGACCCTTGAACAACATGGGTTTGAACTTATATGTGAATTTTTTTTCCATAAATACATATAATACTGTACATGTATTTTCCTTATGATTTTCTTAATAACATTTTCTTCTCTCTAGCTTACTTTATTGTCAGAATACAGTATATAAGACATATAACACAGGAAATATGTGCTAATTGACAGTATGTGATTAGTAAGGCTTCCAGTCAACAATAGGCTGTCAGTCGTTAAGTTTCTGTCAAGTCAAAAGTTCCAGGAGGATTTTGGTTTTGTGAAGGTTATCCTGGTTGTTTAAGGGTTAACTGTAATTTCACAATACCAAGAGAGATGTTAGATAGCTAAGAAAGTATTCTTAGCCAGGAGGCCATGTGTTCCAGTCAGCAACAATGAGTGCATCAGTTTCACCCCTAACTTATTTTTATTGAACTACTAGAGGCCCAGTGCATGAAATTCATGCACGGGTAGGGTCTCTAGGCCAGGCTGGCGATCAGGGCCGATTGGGCCTTCCTTCCCCCAGCTGCCTGCTGCTGGCCAGGGCCTTCCTTTGTTCCGCGCCGCCCCCTGGTGGTTAGCACATGTCATAGCGAGTGGTTGAATTTCCACGGGGACAATTTGCATATTAGCCTTTTATTATATAGGAAGTTTCAGATTTGTTGGTTTTAGGAACACTAGATAAAGCAGAACTGAATGCTTGAAATGCAGAAGAAACTAATTTTAGTTGTTCTTTAGGGAAGCCTCACTATTTGTTTTTCCTTCATTTTCTCTTAACTCCTCAATATCTCTACACTCTGTCCACTTCCCTCCCTCCCCATGGCCACCGCTCCAGTCCAGGCTGCCATTGTTTCTCTGAACCTCTCTGCAAGGGGTTTCCCAGGTACTCCCCCATTCTCCATCCTGCATCGCTCGCATTCTCCACAACTGCAATCAGAGTGCTCTGCAGACAAGAAACCTGTCATTTAAAAAAATTTTATTTATTGACTGATTTTAGAGAGAGAGAAAGGAAGAGAGAAACACCGATTTTGCTATTTCACTTATTTATGCATTTATTGGTTGCTGCTTGTGTGTGCTCTGACCTGAAATTGAACCTACAACCTTGGCATATTGGGATGACATTCTAACGAAATGAGCTACCTGGCCAGGGCCAATAAACCTGCATCTTTAACACACCTGGTTAGAAACCTTCTTTGATGTTTCCGACTGTCCTTAGGACATAATTTAAAAATCTTCACAATTTGTACAAGTGCTCCATTTGGTGGTCCCAGTGACTCTCCTGTCTCTGGGAACTGGCCTTCCACTCACGTCAGTACCTGCTGTGGAATCCTTCGGCGACCTTGAGAAAGGAGTACAGTCCATTCATTCCGACCTGCTTGGAGCACGTCTAGTCTAGTCATTTTTCTTGACATGGCGTAAAGGGAACTTCTGCACTCAAGTCTTGCAGGACACCCCTACCCAGACCACAATAGTTCCTGTAGTTACAAGTTTCCATGGAGCTCTGTGTTGTTTGATTGTGAATGAGGACAGGAGCCACGCCTGTTCTGTTCATTGCAAGCACCCATTCATTATGTGTTGGTTCATGGCAAGTGCTCAATAAAAAGTTATGAATTAGTATGATGTTCAAAGGCCTGGCGACCACAGGTTCTTTGTAAATTTGGCATCCTTTATGTTAAAGAAGATTCCCGTTCTTCTGTCTGAAAAGCAAGTTTACCTCACAGAGATCCAAGGACGATTTGGAATTCCCCTTCCCCAGTGTTTTCATAGTAAAGAATGAGAAATAGACTAATTAGATCAAATAAGCAGTTGTCCCTTTGATGTCCTTCCCCATATGCAAATAAGTTTCAGAATGAGAGAAAGCAAAAGGCAAGACACAAATTCCTGTTTGTTTGGCCTCCCCTAATTAGGAGATAATAACAGCATTCTTTATTTTTATTGTTATTATGATTCAAAATGAACAACACATCAGCATTGATCCTGGCATGTAAAGAATGTGGGCTGGCTTGGGAGACTTAATTATGTGAGCACAATAGGTCACCAGTGAGGGGGTGGGTAGGTTAACAGAACCCTAAAAAGTTAAGTAACTTGTGAAATAAATGTAGAAAGGTATGCTTAGTCATCATCTCCTTCACAATTACTACGACCTTTCTATCTGGTGAGAAATGTATTTGTTCCCAGGGAGCTGCAGACGGAGAGCTGAAGGTAAATGCCCTGAGTCCTCCTCAGCCCTCACAGTGACGTGGGGGAATCAAGCAGTGCATTCGTGTGGGAGGTGTGCTAGGACAGAGGTAGTGCAGAAAAGATGTGTCTAACTGTCTATCAGGGACAAGTGGCACAGGACGGGCACAAGTGACCGGAGAAGACTTCCTGGGGGAAGTGATATCTAGTTAAACCTAAAGGACAAGTGGGTTTGTGAGACAGGCAGATGGGAGCGCTGTGGCCTTTCCAACGGTATCTTACATAAGGAAATGCGCATATCTGATGCTGCCTGTAATATATCTATTATAACAACACACGAACAACATTCATGAATATGTGATACCTGCAAAATGAATCAGTATGGAAAATCAGCGGCTAGCTAGGAGTTGTCTAACATCTCCGAAGCAGCTGATAGAGTCCTGAAGGTTGCAGCATGCTTTTCTTCTGTCACCACGCTGACGCCGCGCCAGTGCAGACAGAATGTGATCAAAGGAGATTTTCCAGTGAGATTAATCTCACCTTGAAATTCTTCACATGCAGTGCAGGTTACACAGGACAGGCTTGGCCTGCCTCCTCCCCAATGGGCTCTCTGATCATCCCTGTGCGGTGTAGTCACTATCCTGACTCAGGCCAGCTATGCTGCTGGCCTTCTTCCTAGCAATCCTGGAGGTTATTTGCACCAGACACCTTTCCAACAGGTCACCTGCTGAAACACCTCCAGGTGCCTTTCAATAAGATAAACTGCAAATTAAATAGATCTTTCCTGCTGCTTTGTCATTACAGGGATGGGGCAGGATAACATACAGAAACTGTGTTTTTTTCTCCTGGTGACATTCTTTTGTTGCCATAAAAAGGCACCATTGAAAAGACTGAAGAATATGAAACATGGTATCCAGATCTCTTTTTTTGGAAAAACTACAGTCTTGAACAATCTGGGGGGTGGGGGGGGCAGAAGTGAGGGAGGGAAAGAAGTGAGGGCAGCAGTACTCTGAATTTAGAAACCTGGCCTTGCTATCTGGATCTGATTTGGCTGGAGAATGCAAGCATCAGATAAAAATAACAAGTCACACAGTAGAGGACAGATCTCTGGCTTCTCCCCTGCCTGGGGCTGCACATGCGCCATGCGGCCTCTTTGGTCTAGAAGCGCTGAGCAGCATTCCCCAGCAGAAGGCCAGAGTGAGAAAGGGCCTGTGTTTGATGTATGAGCTTTGGCTTGCCATCGTGAGTCACCCCAGAACTAGCTGCAGGCAAAACAAAAATCTTTTGTGATTAATTAGAAAAACTGGACAATTATGAATTGACTGCACACAGCCAGGGTATGGGAGTATAAATAGTAATGACTGGCAGAGCCTGATGAACACTCCATGTTTATGTGAGATCACTGGAGAAAGGCAAAATTTTAGCATGGACTCTGCCTCAATAGGACGATGTCTGACCTTTGACAATTTGAGGGTCTTGATCGAGATTCCAGTTGACACCTTTAAAAGGGATTCTAGTTCAGTTTTATTTAACACCCCTCAAAACACTGGTCTCTGTGCCACATTGATTCTTCTTCTTCTTCTTCTTCTTTTTTTTTTTAATTGACCCCAAACATATCCTTTTCAGCAGCTCTGTGAAATTGCTCACATCTTTGGCTAACCTCCCTGCCAGTACATAGAGTTGTTGGCTGGTTATTTTGCCCTTCCAGGGCATTTGCTTCCACTGTTACACCCTCAGAGGATTTGAACACAGATAGCATTTTTATTCTGAGGCACTTGTTGGTTTTATCTGCAGGGGAAATGAATGAACTATTTTATCACAGGAAGGAGAGATCAGAATATTATAGTGAGTTATTGGATTCATGATTTATTCTGTTTGGGGAAGGTAAAGTGGGAAGGTCTACACACCACAGAGTTGAATAAGACTTTAAAAAACCCCTGTGTGTGAACATTCTATTTTTTGGCATGACGTAATCCTGCTTTCTTCCTCACAACACACAGAATGAGCACATACTACACTGTGGAGCTCGGAAAGATTCTTTCTTTTAAAGAAAGTTCACAATGAAAAATAATTAAACCCTGACAGTGCCTGCAAATGTCAAAATACAAATTTCCTCCAGTGATCACTTTTTAGCCACCAGGGTAAGCAACTTTCCTTTGTCCTGAGGCAACAGTGTGAAGCACAACAAAATGCCATCTTGCTGCTCTCCCCTCAGCACCTACCACACTTCGATAAAACATCTCCCAGACCTTTGAAATTTGGTTTCTGCCAGGCAATTAACTCGTCTTAACGTGCATTCTTCGCATCCCAGTGCCTTTGCTGGCCCTCTGTTTGCACTCGCTGGCGTTCACATTGTTTTCTATTATTATTCAAGCAGAGCCGCCTCAGTAGTAAAACCATTGACCATTCAATCAGTGCAGTAGCTGCTGCGGATAATTAAAAGTTCCCAACCTCTTGCCCCAAGGCCAGGCTAGAGCCAGTCAGAGAGGAGCCAGGTCCTGGCTGCTCGGGGACCAATCGATCAGCTGATTAACCCTTCTTACTGATTGGTTAGAGCTGATTGCATCTCCAGTAAAGAAATCTCCCCTGGCCCTCAGGCACAAAAGGCAGCTATACATTCAGGGCGGCTGAGAGAGCGGCCTCAGCAGTCAGTGTCCACACACCAAGTAGAGGGAGGAAAAGAGAACTCCTAATACACCCTTTGCAAGATTTTATCTCCTAACCCCTGTTTTCTCCCCGGACTAGCTCTGATTTTATTTCTAGAGAGAAAAGCTGTTTCAGCCTCAGGAGTGATGGAAAACAGTCTCAGCACCGTAGTTACTACTATTTAGCTCTGGAAAAGGCAGATTCTTTTCAACCACAGTGTCCCCAAGTGCCCCCTTGCAAAGTGAAGGAGGTCAGAAAACACTGAAGACACAGCCTGAGTAAGTGGGACTCTTTCTTAGAAGATTGCTCTGGGGCCGGTCAACCTTGGCAGGGTTTGTATATGCCGACTAGTAAATATTTACCTTTGGAATGGACATACAGTCTGTTTTCAATCGTGCTTGCCACTTGGCACTGTGAGAAAAAGATACTGTATGGGAACAGAGGCATTAAAAAAAATGACTGCCCTGTGCTGTCTCTGAAGGGAGTAGCTGAGATGCTATCAGACAGGTGTGGTGGACAGGGCCATAATGAGCAGCTCCCCCGGTCTCCTTAAAGACTGATGTATGCCAATTCGGTAGGAGAGCCCAGCAAGGAGAGTCTGCAGGTCCCAGGCTTATCATCCTATCTGTGGCAGAGTGGAGAAAAGCTGCATTTTGCAAAGCACACGTGGCAAATACTATCTCTGCCTCCATCTTCAAGAAGGCCAAGCTCCCACTGACGTCAAAGGCAGGTGGTGTGTGGGCTCAGGCCACATGTCAGATGGAAAATGTGGCAGTCAGGTTGGGAAACAAATGTTTTCCAGAATGCTCATGATTTGCCCTTATTTGGGGATACTCATAGGTGGAACTGCAAGAACAGAAACTGCTGAGGTATTTCCAGGAACCCAGACATTATTCACCTTACAGCGAAGCTGGTGGTAGCAGAGATATCTTGGATTCTAAGAGGGCTGGTTACAAAAGCGGTGGCGGTGCTCCATGAACCCTCCTCAGAGCGGGGGCTGAGGGACTGTGCCCTCTGGGAGTTGTCACAGGCATGGAGCTCTCCACTTTGAGGGGTCTGCCTCTCCCCGCAGAGGCTGAGGGTAAGCAGGTGGAAACAAAATGGAAAAGAGCTTCAAGGTCCTGAACGGAAGGAAAAATATTGTAGGAACACCAAAAGTGAGTTATATTTCACTCTTAGAAGGACAAAATAATCAATACTATGACCCTGGATATATTTATTAACATCTTAATGGCCTCAGTCTTCTTGTCTGAAAGTAAGTTTATTAGCTCTCTCTCTCTCTCATATACACGCACCATTTTCTTTAATGGACTCAGCTATTTAATTTATTCTCAAAATTACATTTGTGAAATCAAAGCAGAATTTTAAAACTTATGTGGAAACCAGAGCTGTATGCCATTAGAGGAGAAGAAAACTCTGGCAAACCTAGGGGGCATGAGATAATCTCGGGGCCAGCTAACGCCATCACTGTTGGTTAAGAACCTAATTACACGACACTGCTAAATATAATATGGAAAATAATACGGATACCTATTTTTGGTCTGTTGGAAGCTTCTAGTCTGATTTGTGTAGTTAATGTTATTTATTAAAATGCTCATGATGCCACTGGGAATTTAAAATGTTTTGAATACAAACATTCAAACTACTTGAAACTACTTTTCTATGCAAGATTTCTGTGCACAGAAAGGAAAGGTATAAAATAGGTATTAGAAGAGAAATGAATAAGGTGGTGCTTGTTAATTTTTTGTAGTTGGATAAATGGACTATATTTGGGAAACTGGGTCATTTGTAACTCAAAATCCACTGACATATGCTATGGTTTTGATATTGCTCAGAAACTCCCCCATGGCAGTGTTCATTGCGCATCATTTTTGCATTATTCCATAATTTCTCTTTTATCGGAAGGGAATACAGTATTACATACTATAAAAGCAAAATGTAAAACTGAATTTCAATCAGGACAGGCGATACTTAAGTGGAAGGAAGAGGCACCCTCCCATCTCGAGGAAGATAAATGCAGCCGCAGTGGCTTCTGAGTTCCCAGCCACGTCCCCAAACAATGTCCACGGTGAGTGCGCACCGGGCCCCAGACTAAAAACAGGCCGGAGTCCCGGGAGGGCAGCACTGTAATTGGAAACTCAGATTAGCCATTTTCTCGGTGGTAAAACGGAGACCACAGAGCACCACTACTCACTCATCAGACCACCTCGCAGCGGCAGCTCTTCTTCAGGATATGTTCATTTTTCAAAGAAAGCTGACAGAAGTCACTGACTCTATTTGGTGAATTAAGTGAATGTGATTGATTTTCTTTTAGTGATTCTGCTTATAAAACATTTTTGAGTTTTGCTTAGAAATGCCCCAAAGGTTAACAACCTGGATATGGAGGTCGGAGGAGTTTTGTAAGCACCTGAAACAGATACCAGTTCAGTGTGCCTCACCTCACTCTTTCTTCTTTTTGAAAGATTTATAAGCACCCAATAATCAGCACAACTGAATATCAAAGTTCACTTTATGTGGAAGTCAAGGAAACCAAACAAGCTTACTTGCCATGTTTTTTTAGTGCCAACTTCATGCTCACATTGATTTATTCAGTAGAAAAGAAATGCAAGCAGTCACATGATGGGTGTTAGGAACACTACACACCAACATCCAAGAACATTTTTCCAAAGCTTGAGATGTAAGACATTAAAAAGAAAGAGTGCGCCCCATGTACACATTTTTGTTTGTTAATCCTCACCCGAGAATATCTTTCCATTGGTTTTTAGAGAGAATGGAAGGGAGGGGGAGAGACAGAGAGAAACATCGATGTGAGAGAGACACATTGATCGGTTGCCTGCTGTATGCTCCCCCATGAGGATTGAACCCGTAACCTGTTATGTGCCCTGACCAGAAATAGAACCCACAACCTTTTGGTGCACGGACGACGCTCCAACTGACTAAGCCACCCGGCCAGGGCTGTACACATTTTCTTAAACACAGGCCGAATGCTGTTTGGCTTTTGCTGTCTCAGGCTGCTTAGGAATTCCTAGTGAGTAAACCATAGTGTTTAAGAGTAAAATATGGTTATGGCTCTTAAATGCAGGCTACATTTAACAACCGTATATTGATTTTTTCTTGTAATTTTATTTCCATGAGCATTTCTGGTGTCTTAATTAGTAGCCTCTTAGAGAGAGATTTAACATTCTCTTTATCAGGATTTGGCTTCTATGATACAGCTTCTCAGGGGAGAGAAAGTTCTAGACTTGCAGTTGGGGTGAAGAGGGAGAGGGTCTGCACTCTGTGCGTGCATTTATCCAGGCACACGGATGGGCAGCCCTTCCTCCCTCGCCCTGCCAACACAATTAAGACAAAATAGTGTTGGTGAACCCAATGACAAAACTCAACAATTTCCAATTGCACACTCACCCTGTAACGGGAAAGAACTGCTTACCCCATGTTCCTTATTAAACTGAAGTATTTTATTTAATGAGCATGACTCATGCAAGGTGTTCCCATAAATCATCGGCTGGTTTACAAACTCAATAACTAGGCTTCCTGCTATAACTAGGCTGTGCACACCTTAAATTATTAACACGCCAGGGCCTTAAGGCAGATCTTTGATGATGATGATATAAACACTGTGAAGACAAGGTGCTCTCTCAGCAAAAGATTATTGACTCTAATTACCATTTACCACAGGAAAAAGAAAAGAAAAGACAATAAATATGAGGAAGAATTGAAATCTAAGATTTAATTTTATGAGGAGCTTTAAACGCCTCCCTCCCAGCGTTTCCCCCCTTTTTTCTTTCTGTTTTACTTTTTGTTTGTGGCTGTTGTCCTGACCTTACCACACTGCTGGTGTCTAATGACAGCCCACGGTTGGCTAACCTTAAAAGGATGACAGTTGTTAAGAGGAAAGGAAGGAGGGAAGAGAATGGAAGCAGGAGGGACTCTGCAGTTGATATTATGTAGATGCTCTGAAATGTGACAGAAAAAGGCCAGAGGGGAGAGAAAATGATACACGCTGGAAGAAATCCCGGTTTTAATTGTTTTCACGTATATACATAGTAAAAAGGTTAAAGGACTAATATGCCCGATTCCAGTCATTTTGGCTTAGGAAAGTAGAACCTCAGATCAGCTTTTTAGAGGGAGTCATTTGCTCCTATTATGTACTTTGGTTTTACTGCATCTTCATTAAATAGTTGTTGCAAAGATGCAAAGAAGTTAAAAAGAGGTTTAATGATAAGTCAGCTTATTTTAAAACAAAAATCGAGCAAAAGCACACGTTATGCAGTCACATGAATAATGTGTGTTGCCTTTCTGGGTGTTTGGAAAGGGGGCATACCAGCTTGGAGAGGAAAAGGGAAGGTCTCAGAGAACCTATGGAGTGTCCAGGACAGAAGGACGGGTGGAAGAAAGAGAGGCTCAATTTAGCTTCATGCTGTCAATGGCTTTTTTTGGGGTCTTCTCCTGTGGTTTTGCATATTTCTCATTTCAAAGACTGACTATCTGCTGAGGTAGGCCAGATTGTTGCCTCAGATTTCCCCCTCACAGGCTCTCCAAGTTGTCATTTAATATTTATTTATGGAATCATCGAATGCTGAAGTTGAA
Organism: Myotis brandtii; assembly: GCF_000412655.1. Lineage (NCBI taxonomy): Eukaryota > Metazoa > Chordata > Mammalia > Chiroptera > Vespertilionidae > Myotis > Myotis brandtii. Next base: position 293,806 of record NW_005370512.1, read on the forward strand.
AAGGACTTGGAAATTACCAATGCCTTTTGTTTACAGATGTGAAAAGTTTAGCCAAGAAAGGCGAAGTAATTTGGCCAATAATACCTCTCTCAGGTCTGTAGAAGTCTGAATGAAGGTGGGAGTCAAACCAGCTCCTTACTCTGTCATAAGGTGGTGTCCATGAGAACTTATCTCAGAATTGTAGAAATGTGGTCAGTGATTGGGAAATTTCCTATCAGCCTTATACATAAAATAGATGACACTGATTACTATATCTGCCCTGGGGATATCTAAGGCAGGTCTCATAATCCAGTAAAAATGTTGAAATATGACGAGAACATGGTGAGCAAATTCTGTGATAGTTGTTTACAGCATTTTTACTTGAAAAGTTTTCCTAGTAATTTTAGGATTATGTCAGAATTTTGGTATAGGCCAGATTAAGGGCCACAAGAATTTGCTCCCAAGAACTATTTTCTCTATTATTTCCAATTCATCTACCCACCACGGCATTCTTAGATTCTTTAAAAAAAATTTTTTTTATTGATTTTAGAGAGGAAGGGAGAGATAGAAATATCAATGATGAGAGAGAAGCATTGATTGGCTGCCTCCTGCATACCCAGCACTAAGGATCAAGCCCTGCAACCTGGGCATGTGCCCTGACCAGGAATCGAATGGGACCTCCTGGTTCATATGTTGATGTTCAACCACTGAGCAATACCAGCTGGGCATCACCTGAGGATATTTTTTCCATTGCTTTTCAGAGAGAATGGAAGAGAGGGAGGGAAGAGAGAGAGAGAGAAACATTGATGTGTGAGAGACACATCAATTGGCTGCCTCTTGCACATGGCCCTGGTTGGGGATCGAATCTGCAACCCAGGTACATGCTCTTGTTCAGGAATCAAACCCATGACCCTCCGGTGTGTGTATATGTGTGTGTGTGCCCGTGTGTGTGCACATGCTTGCGAACACTCTAACTACTTAGCCACACAGGCCAGGGCAAGGCCAAAACCTTTATTGTATAGTCTCATTTTTCTCCTTGTCAGGAGAAATTTCATGTAAATTTGCCCTTCTTCATTAAATAATGGCTTTTCTTCACCCTCCCAGTTATATTCTACCTCAGAGGTAACCACATAAATATTGACAGAAATAGTTTCTTTTTTTAAAAAAACATATTTTATTGATTTTTTTTTTTTTATAGAGAGCAAGGGAGAGGGATAGAGAGTTAGAATCATCTATGAGAGAGAAACATCGATCAGCTGCCTCCTGCACACTCCCTATTGGGGATGTGCCCGCAGCCAAGGTACATGCCCTTGACCAGACTCGAACCTGGGACCCTTGAGTCCGCAGGCTGACTCTCTATCCACTGAGCCAAACCGGTTAGGGCAGAAATAGTTTCTTTGTGTAGTATATGGACAGCCTTACAAAAACCTAGGATTGTTTTGGATGACCAACACATTGGTATTTTCTGGGGACTGTGAAATAAGTAAATACCAGGGCAGAAGGCCTAAAACTATGTGTGTGTGTGTGTGTGTGTGTGTGTGTATAAAATGTTAGTGTGCAATATTCATTGTTAAATGTGAAATTTACACATCAAGACTATTTCATGCTCTTTGCCTTGGGCAGATTATAATGCGAAGAGCCACAAGGAAAGTCTCTTCTTGAGTCCCTTTTAAGGCGGCCTGGCCTGGGTTGGTGGAGGAAGCTCTTCCCAGCCTGAGCGTCTGGACTCTTTGCTAAGAGATTGCCTGGGGCAGAGCCCTCTGATTGCTCTCCCTGGCCTAGCTCCCAGGGGTCGAGCCAGGCTTTAGTAGCTTGACTCATCAATCTAACCTGGGGAAGGAGAACTAACAGAGGAATGTGTGTGTGTGTGTGTGTGTGTGTGTGTGTGTGTGTGTACATGTGCTCCGGCAGGGTTGCATCTAAAAGCCCAGGAGGGCAGGAGCTGAAGTGGCAGAGTGAGTTCCAGGGTTCAGGAACCGGGTATCCCTGCTTCAGTTCAGGACTAGACGGAGCCCAGGCCGCTCCATCTGAAGGTGACAGAATTCTGTGCAATTAAGTGTTATTTCATTATTTATTTAACTCTTCCAAAAAATGTATTACAATTTTGCCCTAGCTGGTTTGGCTCAGTGGATAGAATATCCGCCCTCTGACAGAAGGGTCGTGGGTTCCCCAATTGGGGTGTGCGTGGGAGGCAACCAATATGTCTCATATCGATGTTTCTCTCTCTCTGTCTCTCCCCTTCCTTTCCATTCTTTCTGAAAATCAATGGAAAAATATCCTCGGGTGAGGATTAACAACAACAAAAAGTATTACATTTCTTTCAAAAGCAATGTGTGCTTATGTGGTACTGTTCTCTCTCTCTCTCTCTCTCTCTCTCTCTATATATATATATATATATACACATAATTCTTCAAAGAAAACACAATAAAAAAAACTCTTTAAAATAATGGAACATTTCAAGTATGTACAAAATAAGACAAATAACATACAATCAACCCCATGTACCCACTGCACAATTTTAACGATTGGCAACTGAAGGTGAACTTTATTTTGTGTATATCCAACTCACACTCCCATCATATTATTTCATCATACCATCTCATTCTACACAGTTCCATTGCATTCTGTTTTTTAAAATTATAAAATACACATAACATAAAATTTACCATGTTAGCCACTTCTAAGTGTACAGTTCACTGGCATTAAGTACATTCACACTGTTGTGCAACCATCACCACCATCCATCCACAGAACTTTTCACCTTCCCTAACTGAAGCTCTACCCATTGAACATAACTATCCTGTTTCCTTCCCCCGAAGCCCTGTTCTACTTTCTGTCTCTGAGTCTGACTTCCTTTTTTTTTTTTTTATAATATATTTTATTGATTTTTTACAGAGAGGAAGGGAGAGGGATAGAGAGTTAGAAACATCGATGAGAGAGAAACATCAATCAGCTGCCTCTTGCACACCCCCCACTGGGGATGTGCCCGCAACCAAGGTACATGCCCTTGACCAGAATCGAACCTGGGACCCTTCAGTCCGCAGACCGACGCTCTATCCACTGAGCCAAACCGGTTAGGGCTGAGTCTGACTTCTTTAGGAGCCTCACAGGAATGGAATTGTACAGTCTTTATTTCCCTTAGTATAATGTCATGGAAGTTCATCCATATTGTTGCATGAGACAGTTTCCTTCCTTTATTGATTTTTTACAGAGGAAGGGAGAGGGATAGAGAGTTAGAAACATCGATGAGAGAGAAACATCAATCAGCTGCCTCTTGCACACCCCCTACTGGGGATGTGCCCGCAACCAAGGTACATGCCCTTGACCGGAATCGAACCTGGGACCCTTCAGTCCGCAGACCGACGCTCTATCCACTGAGCCAAACCGGTCAGGGCATCCTTCCTTTTTAAAGCCGTGAATTCTGTTTAATAACCCATTTGTTCATTTAATAAGGAAGCACAGAGAATATTTGTAACCCTCTGATTTAAATATCTCCTCACTCATAGGTAGTATTGTTTGCTTTTGACATGTTTATTTGGAAGGACTGACTCCAGGAGAGAAAGTCTTCTTTTCTCCTGCCAAAGCCATGGGTCATAGCGGGAAATGTTAGTGAGTGCTGTGTCCTCAGTAGCTTAAGATAAAAAGCACGGATGCTTGTCTTAAATGTGCCAATTTGTGGAATTTTGCATCTTCATATACTTTAACTTCCCTGTCTGATTTACTAAATGCATCCAGAGATCAGACATTTTTTTTATAATACTTGATAGTATGTTTTCTGGGGATGTCAAAGATAGATGACCTGAGGATTTCAGTGCACATGTTATAGATAGTAGGATCATACTCATAATCTAAAAGCATGTTTCTCTCAAGAACCCCAAGTCCTTTTGGAATTAGCTAATTCATCTTCAAAATACCTCAGAAAGGTTGTGAAGCATGAATCACTTTCCCCAGTTGACAAATAAAGAAGGTAGATATTAGCGAAATCAATCAACACCTAAAAAACACAACGCAAGGCATGGCAGGACCCTTACTTTGGCTTTGAAGTTGCTATATCTATCACCTCAAGGCCTGTTCTATTCTGAGCATGTTCTCTTTTATCAGAGCTCAGGCAGAATGAAAAATGTCCTGTGCCTGTCACACAGTAGGCTCTTCCTATTTGTTGAAGAAAAATAAAAGATGAATTAGCCTAAAACATGTGGCAGAGACTTAGAGATCATAGTGTTCTGAGTTCTCCCCTTGTTCCTTTAATCTCCATGTGCTGATTTCCTTTTCCCTGCTGGCTTGGCGTGCGGGTCTGCTGGTCTAACTCCTTGCCTGTGGAGGGCTGCTTCTGGGCGGTGGCGAGGAACAAAGGGCAGGGCCGCTTTCTGAACCTACAATCAACTTTGCTCTAGTTCTCTTGCTGCTTCCAGTAGGAACCTGCCTCAGGCTTGATCCTTTTACACAGTTCCTGTTCTGGGCTGTAGTCTTGGTTTTCTTCCTTTCTTTTGGGAAAAAGGGAAACAATGATAGAAGATATGGGAGAGCAAGAGTGCTTAATACAGCACCCTTTTTTTTTTTTTTTGCACATAAGTGGTATGTGGACACACATATATGAAAGTATAATAGTTCTTTCTCCTTTCTGCCTACCCTAGCCCTGCTTACCTCTAAGTCATCTCCTCCATAAAAAGTCTTGTCTGACCCACTCATCATCGTTTAGTCATCTGTTTTCTTAGTTGTCAGTTGTATTGCCATTTGTGGTTTTTTAATCTGTATTATTTTTTAACCTCTTGTGATTCATCACTGCTCCCTCAACTCAAGGGTCACTTCCTCTGAAATTGGGACAGTCTGAGAGTTACATATTTATGTGACTTAGCACGAGGTGGGGGTGAGGGGCATGCAGCACACTTGTACTAAATGAACAATGGCTGTTCATCAGAGGACAAATGAAGGGACAATGACCTCAACTTAGTCACATGACACCACACAGAGGTGGAGATAAGGGAGAGCAGGGCTTGGCCTTTCCCAGCTAGCACTGGATTGTAACTGCCCCAGAACAAAGCAAGTCGGACCCAGCACGCAGACTGTACCACATCAATGGTGCTCCATGCTCCTTTTGAGGTTACCATTAGATGGAAAAGCCATAGGGTTGGTCGTATCCTCTGAAGTTATTAATCTGGAATACTCAGCTGTTGACCAGATGAATATTTGGTTTTATGGTTTGGTTGTCTGTATTTAATTTTAGTAGAAGAGCAATATCTCACCTATAGTCCCTTTCTAGACTGCTTAACACTTAATTAGGAGTGCTAATAATTTTATTAAGGAGGCTTGAGAACGCTGACATTTTTTATTTGAAAGAAGCTGCATGGCATAAGTAGCTATGATATTATTTCAGATAGCTGACAAACTAGCCATCTTATTTGCTAAATGTCTCCTACTGAAGCAAGCCAAGTATGCCATAAACTGGGCATGACAACTGAGTTTAGTTGATATCACCAGAGAAGCTTAATCTGAATGCAGCAGTACATAAAACATTTCTGTAATGAGAAATTTGCAACTTAAAACACAATGCTTTTGTAACTCTGGACCTCTTGGGGGAAAATATAAAATGAGTCATTAAGTCGACGAAAGACAATATATGCATTCAGCTTTAAATGTGTTCACTAAACAGGCTCTTTTCCCAATGATGTGACTCTTTTCCTTTATCAGGAGAGCATAATCATTCTACTGCAGGAGAGATGATTAAATTTCGGAGTGGGAGTTATCAGTCCATACCTGTTTCCATCTATTTCTCCATTGGAAATAATATTTATCTCTTTGCAATATAGTGTACATGCTTATGCAGTCTTTGACATAGGGATGTGTAGGCTGTTCAGCTGCAGAGGTAAAATTTGCTTCTTGAACTTCAGGCTGATTATTGGCTTATAAAAATCAAAGAAAGGCAAGAACGCCAACTCCCACCTCCCCTCCACATTTATGGGGATTAACTACATTATTCAATGTATTTCTTAAGAATTAAATTAATTATAATGCATTTGGATTCCCTGAGCATTCTCACAATTAATTTGTGCTATTGAGTTATCAAATATCCCTTTCTTAAGGGATTAGCTCATTTCTGATATTTTGCACTGGTGTCCCGAAAAGTAATTTTGGATTAAAAAAAAAAATTGGATCCTTTTTCCAAGGATTTGTTTTTAATCTCCAAAGGAATTCTTGGAACACCAGAATAAAATAGTACAATAGTGGCTAAACTCTTAAATAAGATTTCTGATCATCTGATAACACAAATTCATGAAAATAGGGGTAAAGGAAATGCTCTCATCTTATCTGCTTTTTGCATGCTAAGCACCAAGACAGTGCCTATTTGAAATTCATAGTTCCTGGTTCACTACAGAGCTATTGAATCCAGTTTAAAAAAGATTGTGTATTTTATTGACTTGTGTCAGGTGATCAGATATCCCTGAAAATACCCTGAATTTTTAATATATCTCAGTTTGAACTAAAAATATTCTTTCCATAGTGTCACTTAACTTCCTTCCCCAAATCAAATCAAATCTTTGCAAGGACAGCATGTAGCAAAGGGCTTTCTTTAAGGTAAATGGTGAGATTGTTGATCCTTTGAAAACATTAGGTCCATGTATTAAGGACTAAAATAAAGTACAATGCTAGATAATTGCTTTACACATATTTATTTGAGGTAATCTAGTCAAGGCCTCATTTGCCTGTGAAAATTAGAAGGTCAATTATTAGAGCTGTGATGTCATTAATAGGAAACAGTTCACAGCTGAGAAAATGTAGTTATGGAATTACTTTCAAGAGAACAACAAACCTAGAGAGATGTTTATAACATTTGAGCCAGTAAAATTGGAACATATAAAGAACATGTTTTGGATCAGTTCTGAGAAAACTGGATTTATATTTTGAAAATCACAATCTTAATCTAAACAGAACTAAAATTATTTTAAAATCAAACCAAATTTAAATGTATCAATAAAACATTATTCTGTACTTGGCAATTTTATATTTATAAAAGAGATGCTTTTTAATACAATATATATATATTGCAGGGTTCCCAGCCCCTCCTTGAGTGGAGGCCACACTGGCTGGAAGCAGGTATCTGGGATTTATTTATCTTCTATAATTGAAACTTTGTAGCCTTGAGTGGAGCTCAGGGCCGGCAGGGCAGGCGGGAAGCTTGGCTTCCTCCATCACCAGGGGCAACCCAAGCCTCCTGCTCATGCCAGCTCCGTGGCCACTGCCATCTTTGTGAGTGAGTGAGAGAGTGAGAGTTAATTTGCATATCACTCTTTTATTAGATAGGATATATCTTATATAATAAAGTAGTAATATGCAAATTGACCCTCACTCCATCACACCATCACAAGACGGCTGTACCCACAGTGGAGGTGTGGTTCCCGTAATGAGCTGTAACGAGCAATTAGCAGGGACCTGAGGCTGCGTGGCACCGTGCCAGGCCAGGGGACCTGAGGCTGTGCCCCCCTGCTTGGTGGGGCTTGACAGGGGGACCTCAGGCCATGACTCCACCACGGCGCCAGGCCAGGGAACCTCAGGCCATGCTCCCTGCCCCGGGATGGGGGACCTGAGGCTGTGCCCCCTGCCCTGGTGCTGGGCAGGGGGACCTGAGGGTGCACCAGGGGACCTGAGGCTGTGCCCCCTACCCAGCGGGGCTTGATGGGGGTGGGGCTGGCTGGGTCTGGCTCTCGCAGTATTTTAAGGTGCATGCGGATGGCAGGGACTTGACTCTGGGTCCCGTGGCATGCCCCAGACTCTGACAGGAGGAAAATTTTCATATACATTTTACTAATTTTCTTTCATCTCTGACACTTCTATTATAGAGAAAGGGCAAATAGCAATATTAAAATATTTCCTCTAATTAATTCCCTTTTAATGTGCATGATTTCGTGCACCGGGCCACTAGTAATTATTATAATAAGCTAATATTTCTTAATCATTTGTTTAGTGCCTGGCTACTACAAGTAGAGGATTAAATCTTCATATCAATTCTCTGAGGCAGAGACTGCCTACACTATCTGGACCTTGGGGAGGAGAACTATTTTTCCCAAGTAAGTGGCAAAGCACAGGCTGGAATGAAAGTCTCTCTGACCCCAGGGCCCTGCTTCACCCCAGTGGTGGCTTTGGCCTTTGAATTTGTTGTTGCGCCATGAAGAGGTACGCTGTTGCAAATGGTAAGAGTTCCTTCTTTTTTACAGCATATTGTTTAAAGTATTACATGAGTCTTCTTTTTCCCCCATTGACTTCTCCCCAGCTGCTCCCACCCCTCAGCACATGCCCTCACCTCCCTACAGTCTGTGTCCATTGGTCATGCTCACATGCATGCATACAAGTCCTTTGGTTGATCTCTTACCTCCCCCTCTCCACCTCCCCTGACTTCCCTCTTAGGTTGGACTGTCTGTTCAATGCTTTTATGACTCTGGCTCTATTTTTGTTCATCAGTTTATGTTGTTCATTATATTCCACAAATGAGTGAGATCATGTAATATTTATCTTTCTCCAACTGGCTTATTTCATTTAGCATAATGCTCTCCAGTTC
>NW_005370512.1:302728-307255 GCF_000412655.1 Myotis brandtii
TACACACACACACACATATATACATATATACATATATATACATATATACACACACACACACACACATATATATACATATATATATTTTAAAAATCTTTATTGTTGAGAGTATTACAGATGTCTCCCTTTTTTCATCTCCCATTGCCCCCCTTCACCCAGTTCCCACCCTGCCCTAGGCCTTCACCACACTATTGTCTGTATCCATAGGTAATGAATATATGCATATAAATTCTTTGGTTAATCTATTCCCTCCGCCTGCCCCCTTCCCTCTGAGATTCATCAGTCTATTTCATGTTTTCATGCCTCTGGCTCCATTTATTCATCAGTTTATTTTGTTCATTAGATTCCTTGTTTGTTTATTTTGTTTTTTTAGATACACTTGTTGATATATATGTATTCATTGCCATTTTATTGTTCCTATTTCTTCTTCTTCTTCTTCTTTCCTCTTCTTAGAGAATATCCTTCAACATTTCATGTAATACTGATTTAGCTTTTTCTTGTCTGTGAAACCCTTTATCTGACCCTCAATTCTAAATGATAGCTTTGCTGGGTAGAGTAAACTTGGTTGTAGGTCCTTGCTATTCATCACTTTGAATATTTCTTGCTACTACCTTCTTGGCCTGCAAGTTTCTGTTGAGAAATCAGCTGACAGTTCTATGGGTACTCCCTTGTAGATAACTAACTGCTTTTCTCTGCGGTTTTTAAGACTCTCTCTTTGTCTTTAACCATTGGCATTTTAATTATGATGTGTTTTGGTGTGGACCTCTTTGGGTTCTTCTTATTTGGGACTCTATGCTTTCTGGATGTGTAAGTCTATTTCTCTCACCAGTTAGGAGAAGTTTTCTGTCATTTTTTCAAATAAGTTTTCAATATCTTGCTTTCTCTCTTCTCCTTCTGGCCCCCCCATAATGCGAATGTTGGTACATTTGCAGTTGTCCCAGAGGCTTCTTACACTATCTTCATATTTTTGGATCATTTTTTCTTTTTGCTCTTCTGCTTGGGTGTTTTATGCTTCCTCATATTCCAAATTGTTGATTCTCAGAATCCTCTACTGTTGAATCCCTGTAAATTATTTTTTGTTTCAGTTAGTGTATGCTTATTTCTGACTGGTCCTATTTCATGTCTTTGAAATTCTCACTGAGATCCTCAAAAGTCTCACTAAGTCCCTTGAAGCTCTCATTAAGATCCTGAGCATCCTTATAACCATTGTTTTGAACTCTGTATCTAGTAGTTTGTGTGCTTCCATTTCATTTTTTTTTCCTGGAGATTTCTTTTATTCTTTCATTTGTGACATGTTTCTTTGTCTCTGCATTTTGGCTGCTTCCCTGTGTTTGTTTCCATGTATTAGGTTGAGCTGCTATGTCTCCTGGAATTGGTAGAGTGGCCTTGCGTAGTAGGTGTCCTGTAGGGCCCAGTGGCTCAGCATCTCCAGTCACCTGAGCTGGGCACTCTAGGTGCATGCCTGTGTGGGCTGTGTGCACAGTTTTGTAGTTGAGCCTTGATTGCTGTTGGTGTCACTGGGCAGAGTTGACCCCCAGGCCAATTGGCTGCAAGGACCAGCTGTGACTACAGTGGGAGAGCTGCTGTGCAGGAGATACCCCTATGGAGCAGGACTTGTTTCAGTGGGGCTTTGGTGTTCACTGAGTCTTCCCCTTGAGTGTGTCATTCGTGGTTGTATAGAGTTGTAATCTGGTATGGTCTGAAGCTGTCCACTGGGTGCACTGGCTCTGGGTCCTCCCAGGAGGTGCAAAGTCAGCCACTGTCTGGGGTCATCTGGAAGGAGCTACAGTGTGATCTGCAGATGGCTGCTACTTGTGTTGGGCTTGGAAGTGTCCAGGTGAGGCCAAGCTGTGAAACAAGGCAGGCTGCTTCCAATACGGGGTCTTGCTGATGCCGGCTGCTGCTTGTTTGAGAGGTTTTAGGAAAGTCTGAAGCCTGAGCCAGGACAGGCCATTCATATGGAAAAGCCATTGAAACAGCTTGGGTAAAACTGCAAATTGGATGGAGTGGGGTCTCAAGGAATTACCAAGGCTGAGTGAACAATGTGAGTCAGGCTGATAGAAACTCAGATATGGCTGCCAGTCAGCTCTGAGACAGGAGAGGTCTTAGCATAGGGACAATGACCCCTGCAAGCACCCCTGTATGGGAGAAAGCTGCCTCTGAGTTCTTGCTCTGATGCCAGACAATCCAGTTCCTCTCTGTATATTCCTGGATTCCCCTAAGCTGCTGCTCCAGTAATGGAGCTCAAAGGAAGCAGGACCATGTAAGTTCATGAGCCGTCCCTTTAAGAGGAACTGCCTGTGTCTCCAGCAACCTCTGTGTCACCCAGCCATAATCCATGCTGGTTTTTACAGCCCAAAGTTATGGGGGCTTCTATTCCCAGCTCTGGAACCCTGGGCTGTGGGTCTGGGACCACTTGCTCCTCATGGGAGCCTCTGAGGCAAAGATATCCCTCCCAATTAAAAAAAACGCCACCCATGGGTGTTGGACCAGCCTGTTCTGTGCCTCTGCCCTTCCTACCAGTCTCTGTGTGCTTTCTTCTTTATTTCTCTAGTTGTAGGACTTCCATTCAGCCAGATTTCAGGTGGTTCTGAATGATGATTGTTCTGTATTTTAGTTGTAATTTTGATGTGGTTGTGGGAGGCAGTGAGTACCAGCATTTACCTATGCTGTCATCTTTGTTCTCTTCAATATATTTCTTTATGGTAAAAACACCTGGGTTAAAGGAGAGTTTTTTCTTGATGTCTTGAAAGGTCATCTAACTGCATAAAATAGAAACCAAAAAAGGAAAATTTCTTGTTTTTCGTCTTTTTAATTTTATTTTTGAATTCTAGTTAATACAGAATATTATATTAGTTTCAGGTGTACAACATAGTGAGTAGACATTTATATAACTTATGAAGTGATCTAGTAACCATCTAAAACCATACACAGTTATTACAATACTAGAGGCCCAGTGCACGAAATTCATGTGGGGGGGGTGAGGGAGGGGTGGTCCCTCAGCCTGGTCTGCACCCTCTTGCAGTTTGGGACCCCTCAGAGGCTGTCTGCTTGCTGGCTTAGGCCTGTTCCCTGTAGGAATGGGCCTAAGCCAACAGTTGGAAATTCCTCTCACAGTCCGGGACCCCTCTCTCCTTTCCGCCTGCCTGCTTGCTGCTCCTTAGCACTGCCATAAAGGCAGGAGAGACGCCAGCCACTGCCACTGCACTCGCCAGCCATGAGCCCTATCTTTCTGTGTAGTTGTCTGTGGGCCAACTGCTCTCTTCCTTCTCATTTAGGGCGAGCAGCATGTAAGGGCAGAGCATGCTGTCGTGGAATGCAGAGGGCAGCCCGGAGATGAGGGGAGTGGCCGGGCCCACGGGATGAGAGGTGGGTACAGAGGACACTATCTCACCCAACTGTAGGGTGGGCTGGCTGGCCTTCATCTGCCTGACCCCACCCAGGGAGGGACTGAGCAGGGTGTCCGCCTCTCCATTTTCCATCCTTCTATCTGTGACACCTGTCGCCCTTGCCAGGCTTCCCCCAAAGTGAGTTCAGCTCAATCCCTGGATGTAAAAGGGCACGGGGTGGGGGTGGGGTGGGGGCTCCACTCCAGTGCCCCCTGATTCCCAGCGACAGGTCCTGGTCTCAGGAAGGTGGCCACAGCTGCAGAACATAGATCTGTTTCAAGAAAAGTTGGGAATGCAGACTTTCACATGAGCCCCTACTCCAAAAGGTGGCCGTTTATTCACATTGTGGCAAAGACACTTTCAAGAGTAACATAAGTGGATAAAGTCAGGGCCAAACTGGGCCATTTCCTCATCCAATCTCTCTGAGGCGCGTGGACAGAACCAAGTCTTAGCTCTTCGCAGGACACTTCCAGGTTTTTTAAGCCTAATGGACAGTAGTCTGTCTCCATTCTTATTCTTTGGGATTTTTTCATTGTCAGATAAAAGGATACGTACATTGGGGCAATCCTCTTGAGATACAATATTCCAGTTGCACCCATGTGACGACGACAGCGCCCCTCAGAGGGAGGGAGCCAACAGATGGGGAGTAGGAAATTCTGAAAACCAAAGCAATGGTTCAGAACATGGAAGAAGTCCTTGGCGTTCTGCTGAGAAACTTGGACTCCATCCTCTGCGGTCACATAACTGTCACATGCCAGGCAGTCACTCAGAATTATCTTCGCATCGGCCAACTTATGGAATTCTCTCTTCTCTCCGTTCTCTTGAGCCGGACTCGGATGTTGACTGTGGCATTCTCTTGGTCATTGTTTCCCCCCACAAAAAAAAAAAAAAACCAAAAAAAAAACGTTACAAAGTTTATATGAATATAACATACAAAGATGCAGCCTCCTTTGTAGGAACAGGGAAGGAAGGGGTGGTTAAGTAAGGCACACGGAGCTGCAGCTGTGGGGAGGGCCAAGGGGGAGAGGAGGTTGGTACTGGGGCCGAGGCCCTAGAGCCATTGCTGAGGAAGTAGGGATCCCCTCTGAGTGCCACGTTCTGAACTGAACTAATTGGTCAAGCTGAGGCAGAGGTGGGT
>NW_005370512.1:307561-313983 GCF_000412655.1 Myotis brandtii
CATGGCCCCAGCCTCTTAGGCACCCCTGTCGTCTGTCCTCAGTGAACATGGAGGAAAGGGGCTGCCTCTGAGGAGGGGCCAGGCCAGGCCAGGTGACCATCTTGAGTTCTGGCTGAGGTGATGGTCCTCACCCTGAGATGCCTTCTAACTGGTGATGGACCCAGGCTTGACTCCTGCTGCCACCACCACTGCCACCGCTGGGACCCAGACCTGACTCCCACCACCACTGCCGCTGCTGTCGGGACCCAGGTGTTTGGTTGTCTGTCTGGTCGTGATGGCCCTAGGCTATTATTAGTATAGATTATTGGCTATATTCCCTATGCCATACTTTAACATTCCACATAGAGACTACACCCACTGAATATCACAAATCCTAGCAGAGACTACACCCACTGAATAGTGCCCTGACTATTTTTATAACTGGTAATTTTTTTGAATTTTTAAATTAAAATTTTTTTTTCAATTACAATTTACATTCCATATTATTTTGTACTAGGGGCCCGGTGCACAAAATTCGTGCACTGGGGGGTGGTGTCCCTCAGCCCAGCCTGCCCCCTCTCACATACTGGGAGCCCTCAGGGGATGTCCTAGTGACGGCTTAGGCCCGCTCCCTGCTCCCCTGGGGGATAGGGCCTAAGCCACAGTCTGGCCTCCCTTTGTGGAAGGTGACCGGGCTGATCAGGGGAAGGCACCAGCCCCATCACTGCGCTGCTGCAGCCACTGCTAGTCACCGTAGCCAGCAAGGTTTTTTCATCAACATGGACTCCAGTCCCTTCATCATGAAAAAATGACAACTTTCTTTAGGCATTTTAAGATGTGTCTTTCATATAATAATAATTTCTTTATTATTATTTTTTTTAATCCTCACCTGAGGATATGTTTCCATTGATTTTTAGAGAATGTGGAAGAGAAAGGGAAAGACAGAGAGAAACATCAAAGTGAGAGGAACACTTTGATTGGTTGCCTCCTGCATGAGCCCTGACCTGGGCCCCGGCCAGGGAGGAGTCTGCAACCTAGGTACATGCCCTTGGTCAGAATTGAACCCAGACCCTGTGGTCGGCCAAGGCATTAGCCACTGAGCCAAACCGACTAGGGCAGGATATGACATTTCTTAGCTCTCCAGCAGCGGACCTTCGTTTTTTTCACCAGGAGTGTGGTGAAAAACCCTAGATCACCTTTTTGGATTCTTATTACCCAAGTTACTAAGAACATTACCAGTGGCATACAGGGAGCTTAACCAATGAGCTGTCAGAAGAGGTGTTTCCTCTGTAGTTCACACCAATCGCCAGCTTAGGCCCCCCCACCCCTCCCCCAAGGTCTGACACCTCTGGCCCAGGCTTCAGGCCTGGGCAGGGGACCCCCATCTCCCCCTGATCATTGGCTCCACCTTTGCCCAGGCCTGACGCCTCGGCCAGAGTCGTCGACCCCCATCACCCTTCGATCACCGGATCGGCCCCTCACCCAGGCCTGATGCCTCGGCCAGAGGTGTCCGGCCTGGGTAGCGGACCCCCATCTCCCCCTGATCACCGGCTTCTGGGCGGCTTCTGGGGCCGGTCTGCAGCCTGGGATGGCGGCTGGCGCTGGCGGCTGCGCTGTCCCGCCCTGCCTGCAGTATGCAAATTAGCCGCCATCTTTGTTGGCGGTTAATTTGCATATCATGCTGATTAGCCAATGGGAGGCGTAGCGAAGGTATGGTCAATTACCATGTTTGTCTATTATTAGATAGGATTAGTTTCAGGTATACAGAATAGTGGTTAGATAACCATATTCTTTACAAAGTGATTCTCTCTGACATTTCCAGTACCCAACTGGCACCATAAATAGTTATATTATTGGTTATATTTCCTATGTAGTACTTTACATCCTCACTATAACTGGCAATTTGTACTTCTTAATCCCTTTCACCTTTCTCACTCATGCCCTCAACCCCCCTCTCATCTGGCAACCATCAATTTGTTCTCTGTATTTATGAGAAACTTTATTTTTTTCATGCATTTTTACTGGGAAGTATTTGAAAAGGATATCATTTAATATCCAATTCAATGTGTATTGATTACCATCACCATGTAGCAATATGAATGTAGACAGAGTTTTTAACATGTGGACCACAAAAACTTTCAACTATCCATTATTTGTTTGCTTGTTTTATCTCCCATTTATCTTCTTTCTCACCCAGAGGAGCAGAGCAGTGACTTCTTAGGAGAACAAAAATGCAACTTTTTTATAAGCATTTTTTCCTGAACTGACATTCCTATAGAAGTTACAGTGAAAGAAATTAAAGACTTACTAATTTTACCCAATGCATGTTGGAGCTAGGAGTTAAAGAGTAGTCCACACATACTTTCAAGGTACTGAGGCAGTTTTTCTTTGTGGACAACCTTTTTTGGGGGCACACTGTATCCATATTATTTTCCCTTCCTCCCACCCTGTATCAGCTCACTTCCTTCTCTTCTCTGCCTTCTGGTCCCCCTGCCATTCCTTCTGTGTTTGATTAGAGTGAAACAGCCCAGAAAAGCTTCTGGCTGGTGTCCAGATACATGCATTGTGACAGCGTGGATACATGTCTTAATTTTACCTTAGTTCTGTCACCTGCAAAATGGGCATAGAAGTGGCTCCTACTTCACAGGATTAGTAAATCTGCTAATAAATGGAAAACTATAAGTAGGGCTCAAATTTTAGCAACAGGCCAGAGCAAACACTCAATTTATTTATTTAAAATTATTTATGAAGAGTCTGCTAAATATTAGGCACTACTTGGGACCCATCAATGAGTGACAGAGATGAAGAGCCTTGCCCTTGTTGAGCTAACATTCCAGTGGGGGAAAGTGACCATGAATTGTGAACATAATACGAAGTATGTTAGTAGATGATAAGAGTGATGGGGAGAAGAGGACCACCATGTATGGGTGTAGGCTGCAATTTTTAAAGAGGATGGTGGTGGAAGGCCTCAAAGAGAGAATGATGTTTGGGAAAAGACATGATGGAGATAAGGGATGTCTAGGAAGAGATTTTCCTAGGTAAGCGTAGCAGGTAATGTGAAGGCTCTAATGTCTGATGTTTGGGGAATAGCAAGGCACTTAGTCACCTCCTATGTTGATTCCATTTCTGATGTCATATCTCACCACTAGAGGCCCAATGGACAAAATTCACACAAGAGTAGGCCTTCCTTACCCTAGCTGCCGGCACTGGCTTCTCTCTGGCACCCTGACCTGGGCTTCCCTCGCAGCTCCGGCTTTGTCCGGAAGGTCGTCTGGAAGGATGTCCGGTCTAATTAGCGTATTATGCTTTTATTATTATAGATTAGAGGTGGGTGAACAAGGAGGACAGCTGTAGGAGATGAAGTCAAATGGTAAGGAAGCCAGATCATATAGGACCCTGTGAACCACTGTTAGGACTTTGACATTCACTTTGCTGGGTCTAAAAATTCCAGGATTTAAATTACCTTTTAAAACGATTCCTCTGACTGCAGTGTTGAGACTAGACTAAGGGTTATTATTGCTCATTGCTGCAGCCTCCGATCCTACGAAAATGGCTCTCTGGGAATAGGGGGTGCATAAATATTAAATGAATTGGGTAGTTTATTTAGAATAGGTTGTTTATCCAGACCACATACTGATATTGTTTTGCCTTTGTACATTTAGGTTTTCTCCCTTTGTTCACATTTTCTTCCTTGTGCTTACTAGGGTCTTCCAGGTGACAAGGAAAAGTCATTCAATTACCTTGAGTGAAAGGAGAAAACCTCAAAGGCCTTCCATCAAAGCAGTTGACATAAACTTGCAAATCATTTGGGCGAAACAATGGAGAAGGCTGGGCCTGTGGTTATGGGAGCTGCTTGCTCTGCCTGAAAGCATACACAGTGAAACTTTAAAAATGCTGAAATCAAGACACATCTGTGGCCGCACAGGATCAAGCTACATGTTCCTGAAGGCTGTTTAATGGCAGTTTACCATGAAGGTGCCGGGGAACAAAAGCAGCATGTGAGATAGTCTCAACTCTGCAGAGCAGGCATCACAGAAAGCTGCCCTGTCTTCTACTGAGCATTTGTGCCGTTTAGAAAAGGCCGCCCGCTCTGCGTGGTTGCTGCCCTGAGCCAGTGTGCTTGGCCTGGGTGGGCAGCAAGCTGTATTTCCATCCTCGCCTTCCCGCTCAGCCAGAGGTTCTTGTGCAGTGCGCAACCTGCACACCCATCTTTCAGGACACAGCAACACCCTGGCAAAATTGCCAAGTTTGCTTTTCTCTCGGCAGCAGGCAGGTCTTCCTTTTTGCTTGGGCAACCTTCTACTTTGGTGTACTCCGCTGCTTTCTCTCTCTGCTTTTTCTCTTCTGTCGTCATGGACATAGAAATTCTATCTCTTTGTGTTTAGTTCAAGCTCCTTGGAAGAGAATTTGTGAGGTTGGCTAGTCACCTACTGTAAAGATCGTGTTTAGGGCAGGTTGTTAGCTCTTATAACTCAGGAGCCCATTCCTACACCATTCAGCCCTGTCCAGAGCACGAATATCACAAACCCTAGTAGAGACTACACCCATTGAATAGTGTCCTGAATAATATAATCTTCAAGCACAGTGTTTTGTTCTGGATTACATCTTGAGTAAAGTGACTTATTAGGAAAATACCTAATAATGTTATAGTAAAATTTTCCTTTTGGATACCCTGGGAAAGAAACTAAAATGCACAATAATCCAATATATACAGTGCTTGCATTTACCAAAGGGAAGTCATCAAGTGTACAGCTTAATAGTGAATACATGCAACCAATGAATGGACTCCTTGTATCATGCCTAGTACTAATTTACTTAGTCACCTTATTCCATTTCAGGTCCATATCAACTTACTTTGTAAATGTATGTTTCTGCATTTCTTTTCTTGCTGCCATTCACATGCCTTTATCATCTGTTATTATAATTACCATCATGACTTTCTTTCTGGTATCTTGGTTTGAACCTTCCCCCTTTATTTATTTATTTATTTTAAAAAAAATATATTTTATTGACTTTTTACAGAGAGTAAGGAAGAGGGAGAGGAAGGAAGAGGGATAGTTAGAAACATCGATGAGAGAGAAACATCGATCAGCTGCCTCCTGCACACCCCGCACTGGGGATGTGACCGCAGCCAAGGTACATGCCCTTGACCGGAATCGAACCTGGGACCCTTGAGTCCGCAGGCCGACGCTCTATCCACTGAGCCAAACCGGTTAGGGCCCTTCCCCCTTATTAAAAGCATCTTTATATCACCACTAGAATGATCTTTCCAGAATACACATCTGATCACAGGTCACATTACCTTGACTTGAATTCTTTTTTTTAAAAAAATATATTTTTATTGAGAGAGAGAGAGAGGAAGGGAGAGGAATAGAAAGATAGAAACATCAATGAGAATGGAACACCATTGATAGGCTGTCTCCTGCAGGCCCCCTACTGGGGATTGAGCCTGCAACCTGGGCATGTGCCCAGACTGGGAATCAAACTGGTGACCTCTTGGTTCATAGGTCGACACTCAACAGCTGGGCCACACCGGCTGGGTGATTCTTTAGTGACTATTCCCTCAAGTTGAAACTTCAGCCCTAGAGTCTGCTGTACAAGAAGCTCTACATAACTTAGTCCTCTTTTTGACATTCAAGGACTATTCCTGCTACACTCCTGAATGTTGGTTAATAACACACATTTTCTTAAACCTCTGAGCCTTTTGATATGATGGCAAGCCCTTCCTTCTTTTCTTCATTTGGCCAACTCCTACTTGACATAAAGGGTGCAGCCTTTGGGAAGCAGTCCTTACTCCATCTATAGACATAGTGCCTCTTTTTTGGGTGCTTTCAGTGTTTTGTGCTTCCCTGCACTGAAACATAATGTGACTGTGTGATAATTCTTGTTTCCATGCTTGTCTCACTCTACTGTGGGTTCCCCCCACCCATATTCATTCTTCTTATAAGTATTTAAGATTTTTTATTTTTCAATTGCAGTATACATTCAATATTCTCTTATATTAGTTTCAGGTGCACACACAGTGATTAGACAATCATATACTTATATACTTGACGGAGTGATCCCCAGTTATTTCAAATATCCACCTGGCACCATACATAGTTTTACAATATTATTGACCATCTCCCCTATGCTGTACTTTACATCCCTGGGACTATTTTGTGACTACCAATTTGTAGTTATTAATACCTTCACCTTTTTCACTCAGTCCCCCAACTCCCCTCCCTTCTGCCAACCATCAGTCTGTTCTCTGTGTCTATGAGTCGGTTTTCATTTTGTTTGTTTATTTTTCTCTTTAGATTCCACATATAAGTGAAATCTACACTAATAAAAGAGAAACACGGTAATTAGCATACGACCGCTACCCTTTTCATTGGCTAATCAGTGAGTATATGCAAATTAACTGACAACCAAGATGGCGGCCGGCAGCCAGGCACTGAAGC